>NC_067292.1:19668995-19968995 GCF_020740795.1 Apus apus | reverse complement strand
CTGCTCCCGGCTTCGGCCCCGCTGCCCGCGGTGCTGCTGCTGCCCCAGCCCTGGGTTTCTCCTCAGAAAGCCCCCGGGGGCTGGCACTGCCCGCCAGGTCAGGTTTGAGTCAGGTGTAAGATACGTTTTAAAACTGAGTAGTAAAACTAAAGGTGAGGGGTGTGCAGGGCTTTTCCCTCCCTGTGCTGTGCTGGTGTGACCAGAGGGTTCCTGTGTGGCAGCATTTCTCACACAGTGCAGAGCTGGTGTCTTTGTGTTCCCTTATGCAGAGGGAAATTAATTAGCTTCAAGTCATGAGGTACTTAATTGGTGGTGGAGGGGCTGCTCGGGCTGGGCTGGGGTGGCCAGATGACTGACACAGGGACACCCTCAGGGATGGTGTCACTCAGGAATGGAATCCCTCAGGGTCCTGCTTCATCCAGAGCAGTGGAGGACACTTCTGTGCTGAGGTCTTGCCCAGTGCAGCCCTGGGATGCAATGTGTTGGTTGTCCAAGGAGAGGAGGAGGTGGACGTTGAAGCCTAAACCCCCGTGTTCCTTCTCCCCACCTGCAGCCACAGCTGGGAGGTGCTGTCCTCCCTCAGCACCTGCTGGGGATGGGGGTTCCTGCCTGGAGGGGGTTTGTGGTGCCCCGTGTCTCTGATGTCTCATTCCCTTCTCCAGAGCTCTGGGTGATGATGGCACAGGAGACGTTTCCACCTGCACAGCCATGGAGGTCAGCTCTTTGTTGCTGCCTGTGACATGTGGCTCTGGGGCCTTCACTGGGACCCTTGGGGCATGAGGAGGAGCCCCTGTCATGCAGGGAGTATGAGCCTGGTGTCAGTTACTGTTATGATATTTATATGATGTTGCCACGCTCAACGTTTGCTCCTCACTGGTTTTGTTTAGGGGGGGACGTTTGACCCAAGTGCTTCTCTACGTGTGGAATTGCTCTTTGGAGCTGCTCCCATTCCCTCTCCCTTGAGGTATAACACAGCAGGGAAAAGCTCTCCATGGGAGGCATTATTTGGGACTAGCTATAGGATTTTACTTATTTCTAGGTCAGGGGGCTTTGGATGAGCAGGACAGCCCCCAGTGAAGGTCACTTAGAGCTTCTGTGGAGTTAGTTTTGGTTCCTGCTGCCTGCACCTTAGCATAGGTGTGTTTGTGCATGGTTGGTGGCCCTGACTTGGTGAGGCTTCTCCAAGGTGTAACTTGGATGTCTGCTTTTAAAATTGAATCTTATCTAAAGCCTTGGTTTCTTTCCAGGTTGGATGTGGAGTCTGAACTGCCTCTGGGTGTCCCTCTAAGAGAGTTCTTGTGTCTCCACGTTGTCCTCCTGATGGAAAACCAGCCAGGGTTCCTGTGGTGCTTGTCCTGATGAGTTGTTGCTTGGAGAGGTGGTGAATGAGTGGAGAGAGGCCTGGTGATGGTAAGGGCAAAGCTCCTCTGGAGCCTTCTGAGGAGTCTGGCCCATCCTCCTGACACCCCCTGTAGATATTGACCAGCACTGATCAGATCCCCCCTCAGCCTCCTCCTCTCCAGCTGAGCAGCCCCAGCTCTCCCAGCCTTTCCTCACAGGCAGATGCTCCAGCCCCTCAGCATCTCAGTGCCCTGGGATGGACTCTCTCCAGCAGCTCCTTGTCCTTCATGAACCGAGGAGCCCAGAACTGGACACAGTGCTCCAGATGTGGCCTCACCAGGCAGAGCAGAGGGGCAGAACCTCCCTGACCTGCTGGCCACACTCTTCTTAGTGCCCCCCAGGTCACCTTCTTGGCCCCCAAGGCACATTGTTGGCTCATGGTCACCCTGTTGTCCACCAGGACCCTGAGGTCCTTCTCCCCAGCGCTGCTCTCCAGCAGGTCCCCCCACCTGCACTGACCCATGGGGTTGTTCCTCCCCAGGTGCAGAACTTTACACTTGTCCTTGGTGAATGTTTTGAAGTTTCTCCCTGCCCAACTCTCCACCTGTCCATGTCACCCTGGATGGCAGCACAGCCCTCTAGGGTGTCACCACCCATCCCAGCTGGGTGTCCTCAGGAAACCTGCTGATGCAGGTGCACTCTGTCCCTTTGTCCAGCTCATTAAGGAATTCCCATTCATCTCTTTCTTCTCATGCTCCTCAGGTTCCCATGCAGGAGTTGACCTGGATGTGGTTGTTGCTGCTGCTGCTTCCTTGGGAAAATGCCTCGATGGGGAATTAAGACCCTTCAGTGATGGGCTGTGGGACCAGCAAGGTGCTTCCCGAGCCCCCCAAAGACGTGCAGCTGGACCTGGTGAAAAAAGTCGAGCCTTACACGGGCTACAATGACATCTACAAGCACTTCATCCGAGGGGACTGTGGGGCTGTCATCAAGGCTGGCTCTCCCTCCCCTCCCCGCCAGGCCAACCCTTACCCTGGGAACCCCCTCCCTGCCCAGGCGGAGCAGCCCGAGCCCCGCAAGAACAAGGTGGCCAAGTACCGCGCCAAGTTCGACCCCCGCGTGACGGCCAAGTACGACATCAAGGCTCTGATTGGCAGAGGGAGCTTCAGCAGGGTGGTGAGGGTGGAGCACAAGGCCACCAAGCAGCCCTACGCCATCAAGATGATCGAGACCAAGTACCGGGAGGGGAGGGAGGTGTGCGAGTCGGAGCTGAGCGTGCTGCGGCGCGTCAGGCACACCAACATCATCCAGCTGATCGAGGTCTTCGAGACCCAGGACCGCGTCTACATGGTGATGGAGTTGGCCACCGGGGGGGAGCTCTTCGATCGGATCATTGCCAAAGGGTCCTTCACTGAGAGGGATGCCACCAGGGTGCTGCAGATGGTGCTGGATGGGGTGAAGTACTTGCACACGCTGGGGATCACCCACCGGGATCTGAAGCCGGAGAACCTGCTGTACTATCACCCGGGGACCGACTCCAAGATCATGATCACGGACTTCGGGCTGGCGAGTGCCCGGAAGAAGGGGGATGATTGCCTGATGAAAACCACCTGTGGGACCCCAGAGTACATCGCCCCCGAGATCCTGGTCAGGAAGCCCTACACGAACTCTGTGGACATGTGGGCGCTGGGGGTGATCTCCTACATCCTGCTGAGCGGCACCATGCCCTTCGAGGATGACAACCGCACCCGCCTGTACCGCCAGATCCTGAAAGGAAAATACAGCTACTCAGGAGAGGTGAGTGTGGCTGCAGCTCTGGTCAGGGGAACTCAGAGGATCCTTCTGGTTGGAAAAGACCTTTAAGGTCATCGAATCCAGCCATAACCCAGCTCTTCCAACCATTAACCCAACTCTACCCAGCTTAACCCATGTCCCTCAGCACCACATCTACGTGGCTTCTAAACCCCTCCAGGGATGGGGATTCCACCACCTCCCTGGGCAGCCTGGGCCAATGTTTAATGACCCTTTCAGGGAAGAATTTTCTTCTAATCTCCAGTCTAGACCCCCCTGGCACAACTTGGGGCCATTTCCTCTTTCCAGATGTAACCTCCTTT
The DNA here is from genome assembly GCF_020740795.1 of Apus apus. Lineage (NCBI taxonomy): Eukaryota > Metazoa > Chordata > Aves > Apodiformes > Apodidae > Apus > Apus apus. Next base: position 19,965,540 of record NC_067292.1, on the reverse strand, counting down.
GCCTTAACACTAAAAATACATGGTCTGTCCTTGCTCCCTGGGTTCCTTGGGGTTCCTCTTCTCTCCTCTGAAGTCTGCCAAAAGAATATTTAACCTCTGACAGAACAATTGTGAACTTTTCTGTCTAGTAGGAGCCTTTTTGTTGCTCCCTGGAGTGTGTAGCAGTCTGATGTGGGCAGCAGGTTTCAGCTTGGCTTTGCCCTGTGCTGGCTTGGTGGTAATCATAGAATGATGAAGGTTGGAAGGGACCAACCCTCCCTTAGGGGAGACCTTAGAGCAGCTTCCAGTGCCTGAAGGGGTTCCAGGAAAGCTGGGGAGGGACTTGGGACAAGGGCAGGGAGGGAGAGGACAAGGGGGAAGGGATTAAAACTGGAAGAGGGAGATTGAGGTTGGACATGAGGAGGAAACTCTTTGCTGTGAGGGTGGTGAGAGCCTGGCCCAGGTTGCCCAGGGAAGCTGTGGCTGCCCCATCCCTGGCAGTGTTGAAGGGCAGGTTGGATGGGGCTTGGAGCAACCTGGTCTCGTAGGAGGTGTCCCTGCCCATGCAGGGAGGTTGGACTGGATGCTCTTTAAGGTCCTTTCCAACCCAAACCAGTCTGGGATTCTATGAACAATATTAATCAGGGTTTAAAAAAAAATAAATAAATCAGTGATTCTGGCTTTTAAAATCCCTTCTTGTTTTCTCTCAGCTTTCAAACCTGCTTCCAGTGCAACATACTGAGCTCTTGCAAACAAAATGTGTGCTAAGAAAGAGGAGATCTGCTCCTGTAGGACACAACTGGGATGCTTGTGGGTTTCTGTTTGGGGAGACCCCAGCCCTGGTGAACTTCCCTTTCATGCTTCTCGGTCCAAACTGTTGGCAGGGTGTTTGAAATGCAGCCTGTGCATAGCTGAGTAGTTTCTGATGTGGATCCAAGTCTGAAAAGCACCTTTGCTGAAAGACAAGGTTGTGGCAGACAAAGGGGAGCTCACTTCTTCACTGTGAGCACTTCAGAAATCCATCTGCGTTGTCTCCTGAGCTCAGTGTGTGACAGAGTTGGGGGCTGAGGAGAGTTTTCTTTGCTAAGTCTGGAAAGAAGAACCTTGGGGGATGGATTTCAGGCAGAAGATGGGTGCTTCCACCCTCCCAGAGTCCTGCTGCTCTGCAGAATGCCAGGTGCCAGCCTGACACAGCTCCTGCTGACTGGCTTGTGGTTGTGGTGGGAAATCTTGGTTACCAGGATTGCTGGGAGTTGGCACAACCTCCCTAAGGAGCACACAGAAATTGTGTCCCCAAATATGCAATCCACTGGAAATATGAAAAAATGAAGCTTTTCACCACTTTTTTCACCCTCAGAGCAGTTGGACATGGGAACAATCTCCCAAGGGACATGGTGGATTCCCCCACATTGGACAGTTTTAAGACTCAGCTGGACTGGGTGCTGGGCCACCTCATTTCAACTGTATTATTACCTCGTAAGGTTGGACCAGATGATCCTTGAGGTCCCTCCCAACCTGGCATTCCAGGATTCGCTGCTTCTTTTATAACCTCTTTAATAAGAGAGTGATTAAATTCCTGAATGCCATGACTTTGTGAGATGAAACCCTCTGGGAAGGTGTTAATGACTGAGGTTCTGATTCCAAAATGACAGTAAATGAACAGTCAAAAAACTCCAGAATAAATCAGTGATTGTTCTGGTGGTTTTAGGTGTGATGGGTGTGTTGGCATTTGGCTGATGGATGGAAGGGGTCTGACATGTTGCAGTTTTAGACATACTGAGCTGCTTGAGGATTGTGCTGAAGGAAAAGAATGGAAGATCACTCTTGGGGGGTTTCAGAGGTGTCAGCAAGTCTTTTTATTCTGTAAAGCTGTCAGGCCAGCTTGTGTTCATAGTTGGAATATCCAAGTTGAATGAAGCTGAGGAATGTTGGTGTCTGCACAGGAGACCACTGAGGAGAGCCTGGTTTTGTGGATGTTTTTGTTCTTCCCCTGGGTGATCCTCAGAAGGTCTCCTAGTCCACAGAGATACAAACATGAGGAGCTGCATACCCCCAGATTTGGCACTTTCTGGACCAAGTGTGTTACTTCCTTTAGAAACTGCAGCACTTGATTAGTTTCTTGCCAAAAACATCTTATGAGCTGCTTCCCTGAGCTCCAGGCTTCAGCTGACTTTGGCAGCCTTTGCTTCTGGTGGTAGTTTGCCCGGTTAATGTGTGATTTCCAACCAGGTGCAGGGTTTGAAGGAGGAGGCCAAGGAGATGATCCAAGGGCTGGACCCACCAACTCCCAACCCCCTGCACGGGCAGGGACACCTCCCACCAGCCCAGGCTGCTCCAAGCCCCATCCAACCTGCCCTTCAACACTGCCAGGGATGGGGCAGCCACAGCTTCCCTGGGCAACCTGGGCCAGGGTCTCACCACCCTCACACCAAAGAATCTCCTCCTCATGTTCAACCTCAATCTCCCTCTTCCAGTTTGAATCCCTTCCCCCTTGTCCTCTCCCTCCCTGCCCTTGTCCCAAGCCCCTCCCCAGCTTTCCTGGAGCCCCTTCAGGCCCTGGAAGGTGCTCTAAGGTCTCCCTGGAGCCTTCTCCAGGCTGAACACCCCAACTCTCCCAGCCTGTCTCCAGAGCAGAGCTGCTCCAGCCCTTGGATCAGCTCCATGGCCTCCTCTGGGCTCATGTCAACAGCCCCATGTCCTTCTTGTGTTGGAGGCTCCAGAACTGGACCCAGTTCTCTAGGTGGGGTCTCACCAGAGCCAAGTAAATGGTGAGAATAACCTCCTCGACCTGCAGGAGCAGGAATGAGCAGAAAGTTTGTCTGTGTTGCAGAAGGTGTCTGTCTGATAGGTACAGAGGCAGAGATTTCAGGGGCACAACTGCTTTTCTTGTCCAGGATGTGAATTATCAGGCTGTGCCACGGAAAAGGGAGTGTTAAAAGAAGCCTGTGAGGAGCAGAGCTCAGAGCTCAGGTTTTTTGGCTGGGAAGGAGGCTGCTGAGTTCCCAACCATGTCAGGGGGTCTTGTGGGAATCAGTGCCGAGTCCCACTTCTGGAAAGATCTGGCCTCAAAACCTGGTCAAGAGAGGACAAAGCTGCATTGAGAGAGGAGTAAAAGTGAGATGCACACTGACCTGAGAAGCAGCTCCATCCCCTTGAAAAACAAGTGAGCTGCTGGCCAGGCCTGTAATTGCTCTCTCCCTTTGCTGGAGTGTGAGGTCTCTTTGAAGAGACCATTAGCAGATCAATAGGAGAGGTCTCCCAGAAGAGCTTGTTCGGCTGCTGCTGACATCACTGCTCTCATTCTGTCCTTTTTTTAATCTCCTTCTGTACTTTTGGAGCTGCTTGGAGTAATGGGCAGGGTGAGGAAGGAAGAAAAGCTGGCTTTGGAACTCGGTGTGCTTTTTTCTGAGTGTCTCCCAGTGAGGGTTGTGCTGGCTCTTTGAGACTGCCTGCCCCAGTCCTCCTCTTTCACTTCTTTTGTTAGAACCCACTCAAAAGAAAATTTGGCAATATTTTAATTGAAATCTTGGGGCTAAACCTGATTTTGTAACTTAAAGAGTTGTCTGAGGAATAATGCTGGAATTTCATTCACAGTTTCCTTTACATTTCAAAGTGCAGAACATCAGACCCTCGTTACCCTGCTCTGGTTCAGTTTCAAAGCTGGTCCTTCTCTTGAATACTGATACTTTTATGTTGCTTTACACACCTGGGAAAGTTGCTGGAAGAGGTGGCAGATAATATAAGTTGTGGATAAATTGGGAAACTGAGCTAGGGGTTGTGCTGGTGTTGGTATCTGATCTGGCAAATCATGTCCCCGTGGGGTCTGTCCTCCTGTTCCTGAAACAGAATCAGCTTTTTTGGTTGTTGCTTGTGTGGGAACACCTGATAATCAGTTTAAAACCAAAAAGAGCTTGTTCTAAATCATGGTGCTAGTGATGCATTGATCAGTGTGAGCTAAGGAGGGACATGTTTGCTGTATGAAGGACCCTGGGCTTTGCAAGGAGCTCTGCAAGGGACTCAGCAGCCGTGTGGAGAAATGACCTGGTTGTGTGTGGCTTGCTTAGGTTTTTCCAGTGGTGCTTAATGATGTTCCTCACCAAAGGCTCTTGAAGGAGCTTTGAAGCTTTAATGTGATAGTGGCCTTTCCATAGCTCAGCAATTTGCTGAAGAGGAGCACAAGGCTGAATGATGTGGTCACTTCCATGGGGAAGAAGCCAGTGAAGTTGGAAGGATCTGTTCCCTGCTGCCCCAGAGCCATCAGAAACAAGTTCACCAATGAAGCTGTGCTGATGGTACAGAGCTCTTCAGATGGTGATGACATGTGGACCTTACAAGCTTCCCTGAGTTCAAAGAGCAACTGGACAAATTAATGGAAGCCAAATCAGTGGAGACAATTCCAGGATGGTTTGGGTTGGAAGGGACCTTAAAGATCATCCAGTCCCAACTCCCTGCATGGGCAGGGACACCTCCCACCAGCCCAGGTTGCTCCAAGCTCCATCCAACCTAGTCTTGAATGGCATTTAGAATGACATTTAAAAGTTGGGTGGTTGAAGAGGTCCCTAAGCCACAAATTTCTGAGGCTTGAGAGTGTTGATTGCAGCACAGAAGGTGTTTTCTTTGCTCTGTCTCTGTACCTGCTGTTGGTTGGTATTGGAGACACCATACTGGGCTGGCTGGATTTTGACCCAGTAACATGCAGTCCTGTCAGAGGTGCTAGTCTTCCCCTTCATTCATCTCATCCCTTAGTTGGAGTTTTCATCCACTCCCAAGAGTTAGGGAGCTGAGGAGCAGGCAGTGCTGCAGGGTGGGCTGTGCAGGATTTGGGGGTTGTGTGCTGGGGGTCCTCAGCTGTCCTGTTGGACACTGAGGGAGCAGGTAGCCCCTGGTTTGGCAGCAGCAGCATTACTGCAGCTGAGAAGTAAATCAGTCCCAAGGCTTATCAATCCCACTTGCTGGATAATACTCCTTTGGGAAGGCTGGCAGGTAGCATGTGTGGAGGGTAGAACGTGTCCTGATGAACAGAAATGTTCTTGAACCCTTGAACTATCACCCAGTGCTGCAGTTTCCCTGTAGGCAGGTAGAAAACAAGCAACATCTACAGACTAAGCAGTAATAAAAAGTGCATTTTGCAGATGGTAAGATTGGTTTAACTTCCCCTTCTCCTGCAGAGTCATTTGTGTTTTGTCTTTCCTGGGGAGAAATGAGTCTGCCCTGATGTTCCACATCTCTGAAGAAAGGTGTGGTGTGAGTTGCCTTCTGCTTCTGACTCTGCTCTGTCTGATGACTCAGATGTGAAGCCTGAGAGCAGAAGCTCTCTAGTCATCCTGCCCATCACGTGATGGCTTCGTTCTCCCACACCTCTCCTTGCCAATAGTTTTGCTCTTGAGGGTTTCACTTAATTTCTTTGCACTCCCAACAACATCCAAAGGTTCTTTCTTCCACCACTTGTTGCTCCTGCTCTCAGATGTGTGAGGGTGACAGCAATTTTGGGGCTGGCTGCTGAAGCCCCATGTCTGAGTGTTGAAGGTTTCCTCTCATCCCATGAGCATGAGGTGCCTTTCCGTGCTGACTGTGTGGAGAAGAAACCCCTTCAGAAGTGCCCTTCCTGTGGGCACATGTTTAGAAAGGTGTCCTCTTCCAACTGAGGGTTCTGCTGAGTCTTCACCAAAGTGTTTTTTAAGGCTTGCTCATCCTTCATTTAAAGCCTGAGCTTTTCTCTTGAGCAGCAAACCTTCAGCCAGGCCCTCACTTGGAGTCTGAACCTTTCAGGTGTCCCTTTCTTCCAACTTGACAAGTACATCTTGCTCTGCTGTAACTCATGCAGATCTACACGTTTTTTGTATAATTTGTTTCTTTGGCCACATCCACCCAGATTTCTTCTCCATCCCTTATTTTTTTGGGGTTACCTACACTTTCTGTCTAGGCTCCTTTGTTATTTCCTTTACCTGCTCTGAGGTTGCTTCTTAGCAAGGATGTCAGGCTGAAAGGGACTGCTGTGGCCCCTTAGTCTGTCCCTGGCATGGGTGGCAGATTCCTAGGATAACCAACAAGACTGGAGCCTTGTTCATGGCCTCCAGGTGGCTGCAATACAGAAAAATAACTAAGATGTACATAAAAGCAACAATTTAACAGTATTTTTGTAGTGATGGCACCTGTTGAAGTTCTGTCAAGTCAAATGAAGAGCTCCTGTTTCCAGTTCTAGATTCCATTACGTGTGGTAACTCCAGGAGGAAGTTGGTGGCATTCCTGAAGTGGTTCTGCTTTTTGTTTCGCATCAAACTGGCAATGGGATCAACAACCAGTTGGTCTGGCTTCCTGCTGGGCCGTGATGCCATGTAAACCACTGAACTTAAAACTGGAGGGAGGCTGAGGCAGAGTTGGAGGAGGATTTAGGCACAAAGTGACCTCAGAAAGACTCTGGTCCAAACCCTGATTCAGAACAGGGCTAAATTTAAAAATTTAGCTGAGCTTGCTGGGCACCTCGGTCACTCAAGCTTTGAAAGTTTGCATGGATGGAGATGTCACTGCCTCTCTGGGGCTGCTTGGATCTTGTGGGAGGTGTGGTTTTCCTTCTATCCAGCCAGAATTCACCTGGTTGCAGCTTGGCAGCCCCCACTTGCCTTTCCACTCAGCATCTCCAGCACATCAGGTGGGGCATCCCCCCCTCTGACTGCCCTGGCGGTGCTGGCACACGTACTCCCATCCTGTTTCTCCAGGTACCTGAGGTTCTTCTGATGGCCCTCCTGCCTATCAACAACTCCTCTGAATCTTGGTCAAAAGCAGCCAAGAAGCAATCTCTAAAAACCAGAAAGATAGAGAGAGCTTTGCAGCACAGGTGGCTGCAGAGCAAACCCAAGGAGGGGCTCAGTGTGAAGGGTTTTTAGTGCGTAGCATTTCCTATTGCTGCTCTCCCTGAGCATTCAGCATCTTAACCACCATCTGCCCTAGCTTGGAGCTGAATGTTAGATGCAGATATTGAGGAAATTCTGCAAATGCTGCTGTGGTTGGATTCGGGCACTTAACTCTTTAAAAACAAGTTAGGAGATGAGTGGAGCAGGGTGTTCCCGTGGTAACACTCTCGGTCCTTGGAAGGGAAGGAACAAAACACTTTCTTCTCCAGCCAGTTTTCCCTGCCTGCAGGTGAGACCAGGAGCAGGGAGAGTGAAGAGTGTGGACAGGGTGTTGGCAAACAAACTGTCCTTGTGCTGTGAGAAAAGTCCAAAGTTTCCAAGCAGCTGGTGCTGCTGCCCGGGTGAGTCCTTCCCCCAGCTACATCAGTAGGTCTGCAGAACTTTTCCAAAGTATTCCTGCAGTTGTCCTCATTCCTGGAGGCTGGTTAAAAGACTGTGGAGGACTTGTAGCCTCTCAAACCCCTCGTGACGCATAATAGAGGAGAGGGATGACAGCCTTGTCAACTTTAATATCAATTTCCTGCATTTATTCAATTTTCTGAGGGAGGATGAGGTAGAGCTTGACCACAGGCTGCTTCTGACTCAGTTGAGAGCTGATTACTGAATCACCCCTCCTTCTCCAATGGGTTTATATTATGGCTATGGTCAGATTTTCTAACAAATTACAGATTGTACTAAAAAAAGACACAAGCAATAAAAAGAATAAGGTTGGTAACCTGCTTGTTAACCGTCCTAGAAAAGCTGCAGGTGGAAATGTGTGGTGGCAGAGACCTGCAGGGAAAAAACCCCAGCTTTCTATTTTGCATGCTTGTATTTTAGGGTAGAAACTGATTCCCTGGGGTTTTGCAGGAGAGTGAAGTCAGGACAGGACCAACAGGCTCCAAGTTGGGATGTGGCTTTTTAAAGAATAGTAGGTTTTGCCTTGATGCTGCAGGAGGTGTGAGCCTCCCCTGGCTGCCAGGCCTGGAAGGGCTCCTGGGTGGTTGCACTTCTGGTCACTTAGAATGAACTAAATCTGCAAATAGGATTAAAAAGAAATAAATCTGTCTCTTGTTTTGATGACAAAAATTATAACAGCTTTAGAAAAATAAAAAAGCACAAAGCCTCAAGTGTTTAATAATGTATTAGTTTTATTTTCAATGTTAGGCTTTGTTTGGCCCAGAAATGTGTTCAGGTTTTTTCCTGCAGTTCATAACTGTAGCTTTGTTGTATGTCATAAAGCTCTGTGGAATGGGTTAGACACAAATCAGTTCTAGGGTGGCAGCTGCCCTGAAAGGGAGAAAAATCTCCCTCTGGGGGTTTCTTGCTGGTACATTTCCTGTTGAAGATGGACAGGAAGGGCAGCTTGGTATTCCTGAGCTTGGACTGGAGTGTGGCTGCTGGAAAATACTGAAAGCAGATATAAAAAAATGCCAGGATCAGAGAAGCATCACTGCCCTCTTATGTACCCATTGCTCATAGATCCACAAGATGCCCTTGTCCCAGGTCCCTCCCCAGCTTTCCTGGAGCCCCTTCAGGCACTGGAAGGTGCTCTAAGGTCTCCCTGGAGCCTTCTCTTCTCCAGGCTGAACACCCCAACTCTCCCAGCCTGTCTCCAGAGCAGAGCTGCTCCAGCCCCTCCATCATCCCTGTGGCCTCCTCTGGACCTTCTCCCTGCCTTTCCTATGATGAGGGCTCCAGAGCTGGACACAGTGCTCCAGATACGAGGTGGTGTGTCTCTCCTAAAATATATCCAACCAGCCACTTCCACAGCCAGAGCAAATTGTTGGCAGTTCCAGACCTCCTTTTCCTCCTCTTTATCTAGTGATGTCTCTTGTTTTTCTCTTCCTTGAGGCTTACTTGGCTGGATTAGACCAAATTTGGGGCTTCTCCAGCCCTTGGATCATCTCTGTGGCCTCCTCTGGTCTCTCTCCAGGAGCTCCATGTCCTTCTTGTGTTGGGGCTTCAGAACTGGACCCAGTTCTTCAGGTGGGGTCTCACCAGAGCAGAGCAGAGGGGGACAATCCCCTCCCCTGCTGCTGGGGATGCAGCCCAGCCTTTGGGCCCATGTTTTATCCTTCTTGGGGAAGACAGACTATTTTTCCCTTCTCTTTTTATCCTGGGAGGCACATTAGATGGTAGAATTGTTTTCCTCCTGCCCTGTTGTTAAAGAAATGCACACATTGTGCTCTCAAATAAATTAGATTTTGGGTTTTTTTTCCCTGTGTAAGGAGGAATTGCTCTTGATGTATATTGCTGAGCCCTTGGCTGGAAAAAGGAAAGAAAAAAAAACCCAACAAAACTCAATTTACAGAAGAATGTGCTTTTTGCATTTCAACCAGGCTGTGGGAACGTGGTGATTTTTAAGTAGAGCACCAGGAGTGGAGGTGAGATGCAGACAGATGCTCTCTGCTGAAAAGGGCACTGAGCTCTGCTTTGAAGAGCTGAGACACTTGAAGAGAATGAAAGTGCCTGGCATGAAGCACCAGGGCCAGCCAGATAAATGCATCCTTGGCTTCTGCTCTTTCTTTTATTTTAATGCACCTGCCTGGGGGTGTGAGGACGGGTGGGTTTGTGCTGCTCTGTACGTTTCTGGGAGCTGAAGTGTTTGTTCAGATCTCTCCTCTGCAGGAGCTGATGTCTTGGGCTCTTTCAAACATGAGGAGCTCAGTTACACCCAGGAAATCCTCCAGCCTCCCACAGGTGTCAGTGACCATGCTCACACAGAGTGGTGGGGTTGGAAGGGACCTCTGGAGATCATCTGGTCCAACTCCCCTGCCAGAGCAGAATCCCCTAGAGCAGATCCCACAGGAACACATCCAGGTGGGTTTGGAATGTCTCCAGAGAAGGAGACTCCACCACCTCCCTGGGCAGCCTGTCCCAGGGCTCTGCCACCCTCACAGGAAAGAAGTTTTTCCTGATGTTTGACTTGAACCTCCTGTGCTCCAGCTTGTGCCCATTGCCCCTTGGCCTGTCACTGGACACCCCTGAGAAGGGTCTGGCCCATCCTCCTGACACCCCCTGTAGATATTGACCAGCACTGACCACATCCCCCCTCAGCCTCCTCCTCTCCAGCTGAGCACCCCCAGCTCTCCCAGCCTTTCCTCACAGGCAGATGTTCCAGCCCCTTCAGCATCTCAGTGCCCTGGGCTGGACTCTCTCCAGCAGCTCCTTGTCCTTCATGAACCGAGGAGCCCAGACCTGCAGTCAGTGCTCCAGGTGTGGCCTCACCAGGGTAGAGTTCCCCTGCTCCCCCAGACCTTCAGCTTGCTGTATTGGAAACCACTTCATTTACAGGTAATGAAGCACCTTTTTCAGTAAAAGGGCTTTGGGACCAATGTATGTGTTTAAAAATCAATTCCCTTTCACTGTGGCTTCTTGAGGTTGTTCAGAAGGTTGTTTCCTTTGATGGAATTAGGGTCTCAGAAGGAGCTTTCTGCAAAGGGTTCCTTTTGCCTTCTGACTGTATTTTATCTCAGGCTGCAACTCTTTAACTGTGAAGAGGACTCCAGATCCTAAGGCAGGCTCAGTGAGGTAGAGGGCTGATCTTTCTCTTCAAACATCTTTCCTTTCCACACAGCTGCAGTCTGCAACACCCTGCTGTGTGTTTCACAGAACCCCACAGGTCAGGGAGTTTGCTGAGAGGCAGCTGTGTTGGTTGGGCTTTCCCTTGCTTTGGCTGTGCAGTTTCTGGGGCTGGAAGCACCCGGTGAAACAACGAGGTGGAGGTGCCACCTGCTTCACTCTGGTGGCCTCTTTGGGTTGCAATACTTTGATTTATGTTGGTGTGTTGAGCAGGAGAGCAGGGAGGGACCTGCCAAACCTCAGAGCTGCTGGAGACAAAGAAAGGAGGGAGCAGATCTCCATGGATAAGAAGGATGTGTCTTTTCCCAGTAATTCCATTCACAGCCCATTGTCTCTGGCAGTGCCCTCCAGACCAGCAGCACCTGCAGGTTCAAGGCAGGGTTAAGGGTAGCTGAGCATTTTGGTTAAGATTTTGGGTGGATGTCTGGGTTTGGGGAAGTGGGGCACAGCATATGGCATGTAATTTTTGTAAGGATGGAGGGAGGCAGGAGCCACATCTGAGGGAAAAGGACTTGTGATAATGCAGTGATTTGCTGCATCCTAGTTTCATTCCTGCATCTCTGGGCCCTAGAAAATCCTGTTAATGGAACAGTGTTCCTGCAGAATTAGGGATAAAGGGCCACTGGAAGGGTAGAAAAACAACATTAAGCTGCCTCTGTGCAGAGCAGAGAGTATTAACTGAAAGGATTTGAACTCTCAGCTGCCTTTGGTGTCTTGGGGCTCCTTTACAGCTGCATAAAACTTCACTGGGCAGTTTCCTCATTTCCTTGTAATTATTTTAATCCTTTGCTTTCTACCTGTGGCTCAGGGGTGGTGTTTTCCTGATACCTCACTGGAGGTGTATGTTGGGTGGCCAGACTTCCTGCTGTGTGCTGGTTGGCTTAGTGGGTGAGGATATTTGGGATAAGATGTTAATTCTGCAGTGGGAAGAGCTGTGATCCTCAGTAACCTGCTTGGTGCAGCCCCTGAGCAGGGGCTGAGCACTGATCTGGATCTGTCCTCCTTATGACACACTGGTTTGACTGGGATTGTTCTGCTGGAGCCCTGAGGGTGCTGGGGCTCCAGGAGATGGTATGGAAACTGAGAAGTTGAGCACCAGTGTGACTCTGGAGGCACAGGGAGCCCTGAATGGCACCTGTACAGTGGTTCTGAAGTGTGGTTTTGGGTGGGTGCTGTAAATGTGTTGCACTCTGGAGAAAATCACAGCAAAAAATTACAGAAAATTCAGCCTGGAGAAGAGAAGGCTCCAGGGAGACCTTAGAGCACCTTCCAGTGCCTGAAGGGGTTCCAGGAAAGCTGGGGAGGGGCTTGGGACAAGGGCAGGGAGGGAGAGGACAAGGGGGGATGGATCAAAACTGGAAGAGGAAGATTTAGGTTGGAGATGAGGAGGAAATTCTTTGGTGTGAGGGTGGTGAGAGCCTGGCCCAGGTTGGCCAGGGAAGCTGTGGCTGCCCCATCCCTGGCAGTGTTGAAGGGCAGGTTGGATGGGGCTTGGAGCAGCCTGGTCTGGTGGGAGGTGTCCCTGCCCATGCAGGGGGTTGGATCTGGATGATCTTTGAGATTTCTCTCAACCCAAACCATCCTGGGATTCCATGATCTTCCTGGCTCCCATCTGACCCCTCCACTGAGCACCGGACTTGCAGGTTGTGAAGAGCTGGTACCAGGCTGTGGTTCCAACTTCAGGGTAAAACCTAGTTTGATTGAATCAAATCTCTGCAAAGAAGACCCTGAACACTCATCTGTGCTGCAAATAATTCTGTGGCCTGTAACTGACCCTGCCTTTGAGGGGGGCTGGTTGGACCTGATACATTTGGACCAATCTGCTGTTGAAAGTTGGCTCAGATTTTGTCTGACCTGAATTTGAGTCTTCCCTGACAGTTGCAATGTCCTCCTGCCCTGGGAGGAGACAAAGGAGGAGTTAACCAGCATATGTGCCACAGGTAGGAAGTCAAGATGTTGATTTTTAGGTCGTTAAAATCTCTTTTCAGCTGCAAAAACTCTTCTGAGAGGATTCTGTTGGTGCTGAGCTGGATGGCTAAAAAGACTCTTCTCAACCCAGAGTTTTTCTTGGTAGTCTCTTGACCTACTCCCTGAAATCCCTAAATCTGACAAGGTTGCAGTTGGAGCAGGTGGGCACAAGGGATCTGGGCGAGTTGTTTGGAGCTAGAAGGGGCAGCTCCAGCCAGCACCCGAGTCCCCTGGTTTGGAGCAGGAGCTTCTGGGCTGGCTTGGCTGCTGCCTCCCCCTCCTGCTGCCCTGAGCCAGTGCGGAGAGAGAGATCCCAGGCACGTTGTCCAATATCTTTGTTACTGAAGTGGATGCTTTTATGGATTTTCCTGAACAGTGAGCTTTTGCTAATCCCCCCGATTAGCGCTGATTGGCGAGACGGGAGCCGGGCGGCCCAGGCGAGGAGAGGCAGGAGGTGCTGGTGGTGGCCGTGGAGAAACACCTGCTGGTAACACAGCCAGCACCTCCCTGCTGGTGCCGACGTGTGCCTGGCCGTGTCTCCAGCTCCTGAACTTCCATCAGCACCAGGCAACCCACACATCAGAAGCACCCAGCGTTTCAGGCACTTGGAGTGATTAACTGAAGGGTTTGATTTCGTACCTGACGAGAGGTAGAATTGAGCTGGCTGGGAAGGGAAGTGTTGGTGTGTTTCCTGCCATTGTTTGTGTCTGAAGAACAGTTTCTGAGGGATTTGGTCACAGTCTTCTCAGCTTGAGGATGGTTAGACAGAACCTTCCGGGCTCAGACAGAAGAAAGGTTTCTTGTTATAGCTGGGATGACTCAAAAGCTGTTCTGTGCTGTTGTAGCAGGCACTGACACCAATGCCTGAGTTGCACTTCCTTATCTCTTTCCACTGAGTACTCTGCTTTGCTTTTTTCATTTGCTTTCAGCTTTAGGAATTTATGTTGGGGTTTAGGAATGAGCAAGGTTCAGGAATTCTTGATGACATTCTTAAGCTACCTTCTTTTGCTCAAGAGACTGATTTGGAAAAATTAAGGCAAACTGGCTTGGCTCTTGGATAAGAATGTAAAATAGTTTCGTGGCATATTCAGGACATTAAAATATGTCCCAGCCCACCTTGGTTTCATGGGGTTTGGAGGGTGAGGGAATTGCCAGCTCAGGTGCTCTGGTTAAACCAGGGCTGCATTTTTGCAGGGGATGGGGTGAGTTCATTGCTAAATTCATCTTAAAACCAGTGTAACTGTTTCTGTGAGATCTTAGAGGTCTTTTCCAACCAGAATGATTCTATAGATTGGATATTAGGGAATATTTCTTCTCCCAAAGGTCTGTCAGGCCCTGGCCCAGGCTGCCCAGGACAGGGGTGATGTCCCCATCCCTGGAGGGGTTTCCAAGCCCTGTAGATGTGGTGCTGAGGGACATGGGGCAGTGGTGGCCTTGGTACTGCTGGGGGGAGGGTTGGACTCGATGATCTTAAAGGTCTTTTTCAACCAAAACAATTCTATCGTTCTGTGGTGGTTCTATATTCATCTTTCAAAATTCATGAGAGTTCCTGTAGCTCCAGTGTTTGACACAGGGGCATGGCAGGAATGGAGCTGGTATTGGGGGTATCTTGAGCTACTTCATGAAGGTTTTCCCTGATCTCTGAATGATCCCTGTTTGGAAACAGGGAGCAACCTTGCTCTGGAAACCTTCCACATGCTCCCAGTGTGTGCCAGGCACGTGGAGCTCCTGAGTGGTCAATGTGGGCAAATCCAACAAGTGCCAGAACTGTGCTAACAAACACAGGTGGTGAATTGACCACGTCTGCAGGCAGAAGAGAGTCAGGATTTGAAGTGTTCCTCATCTCCTGGAAGCAGGGAGCCTTCTCCTCTGCCTGGCTTTGGACAAGCAGCATCATTGCCTCACGTGTCCTCTGCACCAGCTGAGATCTGTGGGAAGGGAGAGGGAATTTGGCCCCAGGAAAAACTGCTTCCCCACTTTGCTGCAGACCATTTTGTCCTCATCTGCCCTTCGTGCTGAGCAGAACTTCTTTGCTTAGGAGCTTGGAAAAGGATGTTCTCCAGGCTTTCTGGGGACAGAAGCCAGCAGGCAGGTTCTGCTGTAGGGGGCTTTCAGAATCTGCCACAGATGATGCAGGAAGAGCCTGGGGACCCAACCTTGTACTTCCCCAAAGCTCTTGTGTTAAAATTTGCATTTACTTACCATCAGCAAAGTAGAGTATGTGGTGAGGGTGGTTCTCTGGAGACTGCCAGAGGTCCAGTGGTGTTCAGGGCTTTACTGACTAGCCCAGGTGAGGGGATTATGTTGATTGTATTTGCAGATGACATTGACCTGGAAGAGCTGTGAAGTGCAGTGAGTTGCAGGTGGCCCCAGGTGGTTTGAGCTGCTCAATATCAGCTGCAGGTTGTTTAAAAAGAAGAGGAAGTTGGTGCATAAAAATAGCTGAAGAACAGAATTGTGGAATCCCCGACTGGTTTGGGTTGGGAGGGACCTTAAAGTTCCTATGGATTTCGTAGAAGTCCATGGCTGGCCAGGAGAGAGAACTAAATTCACCTCCTTGCTGCAGGAATGGTAATTAAATCAGTCCACATGTATCCAGAGAGCTGATCAGCAAACTAAAGTTTATCTCTGGACCAGTCCTGGCCCACTTGACCCTACTGAGTGTCTGGGGTGGAGCCTGGGCTGTGGTGTGTGAAGAGGAGATGCCAGAACTGGTCAGGGACAGGGCAGAGGAGCTCTGAAATCATAGACACTTGGTTACCAGAGACCTCTGGAGGTCTCTTATCCCACCCAGCTCGAGATGGGGCTGTTGCCAGTACTAGATGATGTTGGCTGTGACTTTGTC
The DNA here is from genome assembly GCF_020740795.1 of Apus apus. NCBI lineage: Eukaryota > Metazoa > Chordata > Aves > Apodiformes > Apodidae > Apus > Apus apus. The sequence continues at coordinate 19,950,273 of NC_067292.1, read as the reverse complement.
TTCCTGACAAAGCCTTGAAAAATTTCAAGGCTGGAGATCCCTCACCTCCCTGGTGACATTTTCCAGGGCTGTACCACCTTTCCCGGGATTTTATGCAACCCCCCCAGCCTGGTATTTCCTGATAAGGACATTCCAAGGTGCAGCTTTGCCCTGTTGCCCCTTGGCAACATTTGGACCTGTTGTGTGTTCTGTAATCCTTGTAACTAGAATCCCAGACTGGTTTGGGTTGAAAAGGACCTTGAAGATCATCCAGTCCCAACCCCCTGCATGGACAGGGACACCTCCCACCAGACCAGGTTTCTCCAAGCCCCATCCAGCCTGCCCTTCAACACTGCCAGGGATGGGCCAAAAACTACTTTCAGATAAATGTAATCTGCTGGTTCATTGTCCTTACAGTTCTCCTTGCAGGGCTGAACAAGCCCAGCTCCTTCCACCTCTCCCTGCAGGCCATGTGTCATGGACCCCTGGCCACCTTTGTAACCCTAACACAAATCTTCTCCACATCCTTCTCCAGCTGGGGAGTGGCCAGGCCAGATTCCACAGAGCAAACTGAAAACTTCTGATTTTGTTTTGGGAAAAAAAACCCAACCGAGCAATGCAGGAAACAAGAGGGTAGGATATAAGAGGGGAAAAAAAATCACATTTGGGATGTGTCAGGTAGGGATGAGTTGTCCTTGCTACTTCAGTGTTTCTTTCTTGCCCCTGTGCAGTTTGGTGCAGTTCCAGTGAGGTGCTTTGCTGGTCACCAGGATCTCTGTCTCCTTCACTGGGTAGTTTGGATGCTGAAAGAGGCTGAGATGATACTAAGGAGAGACATGGTGGAATGGGATCCAGAACAGTTGTTTGGATTCTAACAGAAACCAGCCAGGTAGTGCCAGGAAAGGCAGCTGTAAACTCGTCACCCAGGGCTGAGCTGTGTTGCACTAAGCAAATCTAATTTTAGTGTCTCCTGATGATTTATAAACTTTAAATTTCCAAGCAGCAGGTTATATCTACCTTGCCTGCCCAAACTGGTGCTTTCTGGGAGAGAAACAGGAGTGCCATTAAATTGGGCTATGCTGGATACTTAAACCTGAGCTTTGAGGAGATGTTTGGACAGAAGAAGGGGCATTTCCCCCCCTCTGCCACACGTCTGGGGTGGATTCTGACTGAAATGGAAAGATGAAGAAAGGCAAGTCCTGCTGGGCAGCAGAGCAGGTGCTGCTCTTCTGCTGGAGCCTGGACCCTGCTGGTGTTTGGTGCAGCTCCTCACCCTGTTGCACTTCTGGGTGCTTGGGCTCCGGGAGGTGAAAGGAGAGGAGCAGAGGAGCTGTTGCCAGCAGGGAGCAGGCTGTGGTTGCACTAACAAATAAGACAGTTTTAGGATTTACTCCCCCTTGTTTGCTCTCTTGAAAGCAGGCAGGGCTTGTGCATCCACAGCTTGAAGCCTGCAGGAGGGGATGTGTGTGTAGGTGGAAGGTTAGAAGCTTATCTCTTCATCCTCTGCTGCACTAATCGGGCTGAGAAGAGAAACCCTTTGTCCTTGGGGAAGATTCTTCCTCCCTATCCTCCACCCTTTCTTAGTTACTGGGAATTGGCACCTCGAGGTGCTGATTAGGTTCAGTTCCAGTTCTCAGCCAGTAAGTGCCTCTTTTAAGATAATTCATTCAGAATGAGAGAGCATCATTCAGCTCAGGTTGGAGTTTGGGGAATAAGAGCAGTGAAGATGTCAGGAAACCCAGGTATTATGAACAGGTTGGGACTCATTGAGTCAGTGCAGGGAGCTGGTGCTCCAGCAGTTCCTTTGGAGGTTCCTGACTCTTTCTTTCCCTGCTCACCTTTTTGGTGGTAGCTGGGGAGCTCACCTTGTCCCCTCCATTCTCCCAGGTCCAGGGGAGCTCACCTTGTCACCTCCATTCTCCTAGGTCCAGGGGAGCTCACCTTGTCACTTCCATTCTGCCAAGTCCAGGTCTCTTCACCCTGAGCTTCCTCCACACACAGTTTCTCAGCCAAGGCAGTGGTTAAAGTCTCTTGTGTCTATAACTTGCTGACACATTTTTAAGAGATGGCTGTGAAACCAGCCAAGCTGAAATGTGGGGTTCCCCCATTTTTCCATGCCAGTTTTTTTCTTGAGGCTAGCACAGCCATCCCTGGCTGTAAAGAAAAGCTCTGTGCTTATTTTTGTTGTAGCTGCTCTGGTGTTGCTGCCTGATTCCAGCTGAACATTCAGTGCTTGTGCAGGGAAAATCAGGTGGTTATTTCCATTCCAAAAGCTGGGTTATGGAAGTTCACAAGCACCAGATGGCTGCATGGCCTGATAATGCTGTGGATTATTAAAAGGCTGTTGTATTTTCCTCTTTCATCCTTCCTTCAGTCCCCCACAAATTAATGTGGAATGCTTGGGAATCTGTCCTTTGCACAAGGTGACAGTTTTTCAATGAAAACTTGTTGTTCCAGCTCTTTGGAGCTGCTGGGGTTTGATCACCTCTTTGCAACTGCTCCTGGGCTGAAGGAGCTGGTTGTTAATGCAGCCCCAGCGTGGTCCTGGGCTGGGTCACCACGGGATGTCCCATCATTGCTGTTCCCAACTTGCTCCTTCAGAGTTGACACTTTCCATTCTCTGAAGTCATGTGGGAACCTCCTAAATTAGACACAACTGCTACTTTAGCACTTGTGTGTGAAAAATGCAATGCAGAGAGTGCCTGGGGACCTTCAAGGAATTTATGTTTTGAAACTACCAGCATGTCACAAATCTGCCACCAGAGACATCAAAACTTTAAAAGGCAGCTGCTCTGAAAACTGATAGAAGGTGGAGAGATGTGCCCTGCCTCCAGTGCCATCCATACGTGTTAGAGGAGGCCACGGAGATGATGGGGGGGCTGGAGCAGCTCTGCTCTGGAGACAGGCTGGGAGAGTTGGGGTGTTCAGCCTGGAGAAGAGAAGGCTCCAGGGAGACCTTAGAGCAGCTTCCAGTGCCCGAAGGGGCTCCAGGAAAGCTGGGGAGGGACTTGGGACAAGGGCAGGGAGGGATGGGATGAGGGGGATGGATTAAAACTGGAAGAGGGGAGATTCAGGTATTAGGAGGAAATTCTTTGGTGTGAGGGTGGTGAGAACCTGGCCCAGGTTGCTCAGGGAAGCTGTGGCTGCCCCATCCCTGGCAGTGTTGAAGGGCAGGTTGGATGGGGCTTGGAGCAGCCTGGGCTGGTGGGAGGTGTCCCTGCCCATGCAGGGGTGGGACTGGATGATCTTGAAGGTCCCTTCCAGCCCAAACCAGTCTGGGATTCCAGAGGATGTTCAGCCCTCCAATATGAGGGCCAACAGTCTCCAGTGTTAAACTAATTGTACCCAGTGTTTGTCTGGTAAGAAATGAGGTGGGTGAAGTGGATGCTTCCCCAGTGCTCCCAGCTAGAGGACCTGGTTGCAGTTGCTTGAAGAGCTGGTCACTTGGCAAGGTCTCTGCTGGTGTCCATCAAGCACTGCTGAGGTTCTGCTTAGGATGTGGCTGCTACCCCCCTTTTTTAAGGTATGTAGGAAGATGCCAGAGCTTTTGTGGTTCCTTTCCCTTGTGGAGGAGTGCAGGCCAGCAGAGACCAGCACACAAGTTCTGCTCAAACTCCATTACATTTGAAATCGGTTCATAGAGGAACCTGGGGCTGTTCAGTCTGGAGAGGAGAAGACTGAGGGGGGATCTAATGAATGTCTATCAATCCATGAGGGCAGCAAGAAGGCAGGACAAGCTCTTGTCACTTGTGCCCTGGGACAGGACCAGGGGCAATGGATTCAAACTGGAGCCCAGGAAGTTCCACCTGAACATGAGGAAGAACTTCTTTGCTGTGAGGGTGACAGAGCCCTGGGACAGGCTGCCCAGAGAGGTGGTGGAGGCTCCTTCTCTGGAGACTTTCCAGACCTGTCTGGATGCCTTTCTGAGTGCCCTGCCCTGGTTTTGGTCCTGCTCTGGCAGGGGGTTGGACTTGATTATCTCTGGAGGTCCCTTCCGACCTCTAACATTCTGTGATTCTCTGGGTGCCCAGTGACCAGCTATTGGTGACTTTTCTTCATTTATGTAGAATTCTTGGGCCACAGAAGAGCAGTGTTGGTCATGGCAGCAGTGAGATGCCAGGCAAGGCTTTTCTGCTGGGCTTTTCTGCTGGGGTATTTCCTGGCAGCATTTTCTTCCCAAGTCATTCTCTCTTTCCCCTCAGAGAAGCAGAGGGGCAGTATCTCCTCTAGATCACTTCAGTCCAGTGTCCTGCACTCATGTGAACACCTTCTTGGTGTTCCCCAAGCACACCAGTGCCCACCTTCCTCAGCCCTTGCAGGAGCTCCTTGCAGTGTTCACCAGGAGGGTTCCTGGGGTTTTGCCAACTTAAAGCTGCAGTTTTGCCGACGGATGTTGGAGTTTCTGGAGACCAATTTCAATTCTCCAGGGGCTGGGGTTGAAAATTGCTAAATTCATTCCACTCAGTGTTTCAGTCCCATGTTGCCTTACCTGTTTTTAAGGAGAAGGCTTCAGTGAAATCAGACCAAGGATGGGGATGGTGCAGCAAGTGAAACCTCCTGCTGCGTAAACAGATCAATCAACTGATTTGTGTTTGCTGAGCAGAAGAAAAATCTAATTGCAAATACTCCCTATGCAACGTTTGTGGGGAAACCAGAGTAATTGGAATAATGAGAAATCCTTTTGGGTTTTGTTGGGAGTTTATCTTCTTGAGGTTTCATTAGACTGGGCTGGTGTGGTGCCCAGGCCTCTCAAGGCTTGGGCTGGTCACGTATTCCCAGTTTCTACATCTTCAGGCTGGCATGTTCCTGATGGATTTCTTCAACTTCTAAATTATCACATTTGTCATCTTTTAATATGACTTGAAATGACTGAAGTCATGTTGTTCCTGGTGGTTAGAGGCTTGTTTCTCTGACCAGGCTCTCCAGGCTGTGCTTCCTTCCTGAGCACCCTGGCTCTATCCTGAACACCAGCAAGAACATTTCTTCTCTTGCCTAGTTCTTGACAGTGCTCATATATCCCCCTTTAGCTAAGCTGAGTCATCCAGACTGTTTTACTCACAGGAACACGTCCAGGTGGGCTTTGAATGTCTCCAGGGATGGAGGCTCCACCACCTCTCTGGGCAGCCTGTCCCAGGGCTCTGCCACCCTCACAGGCAACAAGTTCCTCCTCACATTTAGAACGAACTTCCAATGTTCAGGTTTGTGCCCGTTACCTCTTGTCCTGTCACTTGGCACCACTGGCCCCATCCTGCTGACACCCACCCTTGGAGTGCTGATGAGCACTAAGATCCCCCCTCAGTCTGCTCTTCTCCAGGCTGAACAGACCCAAGTCCCTCAGGCTTTCCTCAGAGAGATGTCCTAGTCCCCTCATCATCTTTGTAGCCCTTTGCTGTCCCCTCTCCAGCAGTTCACTTGCCTTGAACTGGGAAGTCCAGAACTGGACCCAGTTCTGCAGACAGGGCCTCCACAGGGCAGAGTAGAGGGGGAGGAGAACCTCCCTCAGCCTTCTGGCCACGCTTTCCTTGATGCACCCCAGGATGCTGAAGAATGATTCTATGGTTCCAGATTCCCTACCTCCTGCCTCTGTGTAGATGTTTCCCACTAATTCAGCCTCTCCCTCTCACTTGATGTTGTTGTGGCTCGTTCACCTTGGGCAGATACTGTTGGATACAGCATGGAAGAGGTGAGGGTGAAAGAGGGAACATAAGAAGTGGAATGTCCCAAAGCACCTTTTGGGGATGGGGGGATTGAATTAATCAGTGAAGCTCTGTTGGAATGTTTCATTCATAGAATCCTAGACTGGTTTGGGTTGGAAGGGACCTTCAAGATCATCTAGTTCCAACTTTCCTGCATGGGCAGGGACACCTCCCACCAGCCCAGGCTGCTCCAAGCCCCATCCAACCTGCCCTTCAACACTGCCAGGGATGGGGCAGCCACAGCTTCCCTGGGCAACCTGGGCCAGGCTCTCACCACCCTCACAGCCAGGAATGTCTTCCTGATGTCCTGTCTCTCTTGTGTTTCAGCCCTGGCCCAGCGTGTCCAACCTGGCCAAGGATTTCATCGACCGGCTGCTCACGGTGGACCCGGGCGACAGGATGACAGCCCTGCAGGCCCTCAAGCACCCCTGGGTGGTCAGCATGGCAGCCTCTTCCTCCATGAAGAACCTGCACCGCTCCATCTCCCAAAACCTCCTCAAGAGGGCCTCTTCCCGCTGCCAGAGCACCAAGTCCGCCCAGTCCACCCGCTCCAGCCGCTCCACCAAGTCCAACAAGTCGCGGCGGGTGCGGGAGCGGGAGCTGCGGGAGCTGAACCTGCGCTACCAGCAGCAGTACACGGGCTGAGCGCGGGCCCCGCCGCCCGCCCGCCGCCTCTGCTCTGCCTCCACTCGGCGAGGAGCGTCCAGGTGTCCCAGCCCATCCCCGAGGAGGTGTCCTCCCCCACCCCGCCCCGCCTGGGGCCCGGGGAGCCTCGTGGTGCTCGTCCCGGTGCCGGGGGGTCTGGCGCAGGTGACAGGGGAGCCCCCGTGGGCTCCAAGCCTCAAGTGATCCCACAAATTCAGGAGCCAGGCTGGGGAGGAGAGCTCTTTCTGGAGCCCAGGAGCTTGGTTGTTCATAGTTATTTATTAATTCCGGAGCGTTAAGTTTCTCTCATTTGCATGGGAAGGCCAAATACCCCCTTTGAGTGGAGGTGCGGGCAGGGATGCGTGTGGGGATGGAAAAATGAGGTGGACCCCCGTGCCCAGCTGGGTTAGTCAGCCTCTGTGGTGGTGCCTCGAAGCTGGCATGAGTCACATGCAGGTGGAAGCAGGAGAGCTCTGAGCTCTGACTCATCTCACCCAGTGGTGCCACCTCCTCCTCATCCTGCTTCTAGGAGATGCCAGAGGGCGGTTGGACTGGGAAGCTGCAGGGTCCCCCCAGTGCTGCCCAGTGCCTGCTGACATGGATGGTGTGTGATGACAGCGGGCTTGGAGCTGGGGTCTGGTACCTTCATCTGGGCTGGGAGGGTCCTCCTCATGAAGGGCTGGGAAGGGGGTCACTGTCCCTTTTCATGGGCCACAGAGAGGTGTCCTAGGTAGGTTTTTGGGGGTCCTTCCTGTCTCCCTTGAATTATCCTTCCACTCTTTGCAGCTAGAGCAGTGTCTCCCATGCAGGGCTTGTTGTTCCTTGCTGTGAGGTGGCCCTGTCATGTCTGTGACCTGTCACCCTTCAGGCAGGTGTTACCCACCCTGTCACTTCAGCAAAACCTCGCTGGCTCCAGGTTTTGGAATGTTTTTGGAATATAACTGGATTTTGCTCTCTCCAGCTGCCTGAGAGGAGGTTGGAGTGAGGTGGGGGTTGGGCTCTTCCACATAACTGGTGATAGGATGAGAGGAAACGGCCTCAAGTTGCCCAGGGGAGGTTCAGAATGGATATTAGGAACAATTTCTTCCCCCAAAGGGTTGTCAGGCCCTGACCCAGGCTGCCCAGGGCAGTGCTGGGGTCACCATCCCTGGAGATGTTGAAAAAACATGTGGATGTGGCACTTGAGGACATGGTTTAGTTGGTGGGGTGGGGTTGGGTTGGACTTGATGATCTCAGAGGTCTTTTCCCACCTTGATGCTTCCATGATTCTATGATTTCTCCCTGTCTGCAGATCTGGGGCTGCCCTGATCTGCCTGCCTGTTCTGCCCTGGTACTGCCATCCCATCCCTGCTCTGGGACAGTCAAGTGGTGGTGGGAGCTGTTGGGATGGCCACAAATGGTTCCAAAGCATCAGGGTAGGGGCTGGAGTCACACAGGTCCAGTTGTAGAGTGTCAGCAGTGCTAATGCCCTGGAGATGTTGTACAAACCCCTCAGAGCTGTTAGAGGTGCCTTAAATCCAACAGGAAAAAGCTGCTTGTCAGGTTTCCTTGTGCTGGGTGGGTGATGTGGGGCCTTCTGGGAAGGACCTCTCAGGGAAGGTGGTGCTGGAGAGCTCAGCATGGCCTTTCCACCCCGGATTGGTGCCTGTGCCACCGAGGTGTGGTGCCAGCAAGATCTTCAGTGGTCACTCACAGCTCCAGGGAGCTCTGGCTCCACTGGCCACAGGTCAGGAGACAACTGTGGTGGGAGAAGACTTGAGTTTTCTGTGCAGAGGGAAAAAGGAAATTTCCAAGGATGTGCTTCAGATCCCAAAGCTGGGATGGGCCATGACCACTGTGGAGGACACCTGAGGACAAACAGTATGTGGAGCAGGGGTGGGATTCTAAATCCTTTGCCAAGTTTTGCATATTATGATGAAAACTCTGGGTCCTTTGCAGGCTGCCCTGTCTCTGAGTGGCCATCCCACCATAGCCCAGGCTTTCTTCCATCCCACCATAGCCCAGGCTTTCTTCCATCACCATTCACAGTCAGCACAGAATTACTCACAATTGGATGTTTTTCTGTGAACTTCTTCAGCTTCTTTTATTCCTCATGGGGTTTTTCCTGGTTCATCACCAGGAGCTGTGTCTGAGATGTGATTTCTGACAAATCCCAGAATCCTAGACTGGTTTGGGTTGGAAGGGACCTTAAAGATCATCTAGATCCAACCCCTGCATGGGCAGGGACACCTCCCACCAGCCCAGGCTGCTCCAAGCCCCATCCAACCTGCCCTTCAACACTGCCAGGGATGGGGCAGCCACAGCTTCCCTGGGCAACCTGGGCTAGTGCCTGAACCAGGCAGGTTGCCATGTTTTGCTTCATGAACAGTTGGGTTCCCCTCTTGTTTCTCCAAACAGCTCTGCCCCAGCAGCTGCTCCAAGATGTGTACCAACTGGAAAATGGTTCCTCAAAGAGGGCAGGATGCTCTCTCAGGGGGCTTCTGCTTTTGAGCCATCACTCCTAAGAGTCTTCTGCGTGTTCCAAGCATCCCAGCCAGACACTGTGACCTCTCTTCACTCCTGGATGCTTTTCATGGCTCTCCCCGGACTATTTTGCATGTTTAGCCTTAAAAACAGATATTTTGCTTGTGTCAGGAGCCTGATGAACTGAGCCAAGTCCTCTGGAACTCAACACCCTTTAAGCACTGGTCCATCATATGATCTTTAAGGGCTTTGCTAACCAAAATTATTATATAGATTGGACATTAGGGAAAATTGCTTCATGGCAAGGGTTGTCAGGCCCTGGAGTCCCCATCCCTGGAGGGGTTTCAAAGCCCTGTAGATGTGGTGCTGAGGGACATGGGGCAGGGGTGGCCTTGGCAGTTGGACTCAGTGATCAGCTCAAGACCAATTCCTGGGCTGCTTTTCTCCTTGCAGTCGTGGCCCATTTTCAGCTGGATCTGGGGTGGGGACAGTCAGGGGGCTCTAATTCTGAGCAGCAGTTGAGGTGCCTCAGTCTGTCCTCTGCAAAGCTCTTCCCTGTCAATGATCTCCATCAGCTGCCCTTGGCTACACCCCCAGGAACATCTCAGCTCTTCTTTTATCTCAAGTCTCAGGAGTTTCCACTTTCCAGCAGTGCCTTGTTTGGGGATTTTAGAAGTTAAAGTCTCTTGAAATGTTTCTTGTTTGGTTTGTTTTTTTTTCCCTCCTTCCCTGGATTTTAATGGTGGTTCCTAATTTGGCTGGTGGTGGTTTTTGGAAGAGTTCCCCTGGTGCAGAACTGGCCAGGAGGGGGCAGGTAACAGCTGCACGTTCCAGGCCATTGCTGAGCTGGGCCCCAGACCCCCAAGTCCCTTATTTTTCCAGACTCTTGTTCAGGCAACGGAAACAAAGCTGGAATGACCCCTAGTGGTAAATCCTGGTGTGTCCGTGTCCCAGCACAGCCCTCTTTGGGTCACCTTCCCACTGCTTCTGGCTGAGATGTTCTTACCAAGAAGAATCTGGGGCTGGGGTGCTGAGTGCTGGTCCTGGCCCAGACCTGCAGCTCTGGATGTTCCCCAGCTTGCCCAAGGTGGCCTCATGTTCTCCTCTCCTGAGCCCAAAGAGCAGCTTTGTCAGCCCAGGATGAGTGTGAGTCCCTGTGCAGCCACTGGAAGGGACGTTCAATGCTGGGGAAAAGACAAGTGTGGTCACCCCACCAGTGTGTCCAGGAGATGCTCAGCAGCACCCTGGGCACGTCTTGGGGGGCACTAGGAAAGAGAAAAGCCCAAAGGTGCTGAGGCTGGAACCAGTAGGTTTGGGACTTACATGTTGGCCAGGGCAGCTGTGGCTGCCCCATCCCTGGCAGTGTTGAAGGGCAGGTTGGATGGGGCTTGGAGCAACCTGGGCTGGTGGGAGGTGTCCCTGCCCATGCAGGGGGTGGGACTGGATGATCTTGAAGATCCCTTCCCACCCAGACCAGTCTGGGATTCTATGACTTTCTCCCATCACAAGACATGATGGAGCAGCTCAGGGTGTTGCTTCCCAGCAGATCCTGTTTCAGGGAAGAGCAGATTTAAGGAGCAGAGGGAATTGCAGTTGTTTGTCTTTTGGAACTTAGCTGTGCTGTGGGAAACAGTTCCATCACTTTGTCCTGGGGCTTTGGCTGCTCTCCTCAGGGAGGGAATTACAGCTTCAAAGCATGTGGCCTGTTGGTTCCTTGGTTTGTTTTGGGTGGGTTTTTTTGGAAGGTTATTGGAGGTGACTATGAAAAGGTCTTCCAGAATCAACATCAGGTGGTCTGCAGGCTTGTGAAGCTTCATGTCCAGGGTTTTGGAGTACATCCAGTAAGCTGTGCATTTTGCTAAAGGAGCAGCTACTTTTCCATGCTTGATTTACTTTTCACCTTCCTCAGGCTTCTAAAAAACTTCATGTGTCATCCCAGTGGTGGCAGAAACCCCCCTTCTTGCAACCCAGAAGAAATGTGTGCTGTTTAAGCCCCAGATGGTGATAGCATCTGGATGCTCCTGCCAGTTCCTGGACTGTTGTTCCTGGAAAGGCACAGGCCTCCATGAGGGACAGTTTGTAGCCCATGAGGAGAACCAGCCCAGACTGAAGGGTTCTGACCCTTCAGGAGTGATAAGGAAACCAGCTACAGGCTGGAGCCCACGGGACCTGTTTGTTTTGGAAATGATAAACCCTCAAACTCTGAACTTCTTTGACACGGGGGTGTTTTCTTTGGTCAGGAGCTTCTGCTCTGGTAATTCCTGCTTGTCCTCATACCCTGCTCCATTCCTCAGCCCTATTCTACCCAACTGTTTGGCTGAAGTCCTGATCTGGTCAGTGATGGTGTTGGGTTGACCTGATGATCTGAGAGGTCTTTTCCAGCCTTAATGATTCTGTGATTCTAACTATGGAACGCCCAGACTGGAATGGGAATGGTGGTTAGCTCAGCTGCTGGGCAGCAGCTCTGGATCTGGCTCTTCAGGAGCCCTGGCAAGTCCTGGAGCCAGGGGAGAGCATCCATGGTGCCCTGAAGGTGGGAGGAGGCTCCATTTGAGGACCCCAGAGTGCAGGCTCAGCTCAGGATGATGTACAAAACAGGACAAGGAGTTCAGGGCAGTTACAGGCCTCTTGGAGTCTGTGTGGGGCCACATTCCTGCTTTAAGTGATGCTACTAAAGCTGTGGAGGGTTTGGGGCAGAGTAAATAAATATCTCAATTTAATTTCCTTTCCTAAATGAAGCAAAGCAGCCCAGGGATGGGCTTTGGGTGGGGGAGGGAGATCACACCTTCTGCAGGAGTCAGCAAGAGTTTTCTGGCAGCAGGTTGAGCCCTGGGGTCTGCAGGGAGGGTGGTCATGACCCAGGCTCAGCTTCACCCTGGAAAACACCACCAAGTGCCTTAAACTTCTCAGGGCCAGATTCCCAGCCCCAGGTTCCCTGCCCCACCCCCGGGGGAGGGTTTTGGTGCTTTTCTCTCCTCTTTCAGCCTGGATGAAAAATGCAGCTCTTGGGTGCTGGGGAGGAGGGTGCAGGCCTGGCAGAGCTCTGCCTGTGCTGCGCCCTGAGGTTGCAAACACAAATTCCATGTGAAGCAGCAGGGCTTGGTGCCTCCCAGCCTCCCTTGTCCCTGAGGAGCCTCCCTGGTGCCAGCTCCTCCTGTTGTCCTGCAGGGCAGCGCTGCAGAACCCCTGGGGGACAGGAGAGCTGCTGTGGCAGGAACCAGTTGCACTGAGTTTGTCTGCTGGACCTGGGAGAGATCCCACCCCCACCAGGTGCCTGTAGGAAACGAGCAGCTCCCCTGTGGACACCCAGAAGTTTTCCTGTTGCCTTTCACTACGGAAAAACCACCTCCCGGGAAGCTCTGGGGCCCGGCAGCTCTTCCGGACCTCGCTGTTATTTTTGGTCACCCATTTCCCTCTGCTGGGTTGGAACAGTTTGGAAGTGACTCTGGTGGTGTCCCTGTAGTTTCCAGAAGGATCCAGATTTGCCTTTGGAGTCCACGAAGGACGGTCTCATAGGATGAGGTCTGAACTCATTGTAATTAGTCTGTAATGTTAATTATTAGAGTGTACAGAGTTATTTATTTTGCGTACTCTGCCTGCTCAACATGTCAGTGTATTCTCTGTGTCCTGTCACTCCTGCCTCATGGATCTGTGTGGGACCAAGAGCTGCTGCTCCTCCTGCACGTGAGTGATGGGCACTAAACACATAGATATGGGTGATTCCCCCCTCTGCTCTGGTGAGACCCCACCTGGAGAACTGTGCACAGCTCTGGAGCCCCAGCATAAGGTCATGGAGCTCCTGGAGAGAGGCCAGAGGAGGCCACAGAGATGATGGGAGGGCTGGAGCAGCTCTGTTCTGGAGACAGGCTGGGAGAGTTGGGGTGTTCAGCCTGGAGAAGAGAAGGCTCCAGGGAGACCTGAGAGCACCTTCCAGTGCCTGAAGGGGCTCCAGGAAAGCTGGGGAGGGGCTTGGGACAAGGGCAGGGAGGGAGAGGACAAGGGGGAAGGGATGAAAACTGGAAGAGGGAGATTGAGGTTTGACATGCGGAGGGAATTCTTTGGTGTGAGGGTGGTGAGAGCCTGGCCCAGGTTGCCCAGGGAAGCTGTGGCTGCCCCATCCCTGGCAGTGTTGAAGGGCAGGTTGGATGGGGCTTGGAGCAACCTGGGCTGGTGGGAGGTGTCCCTGCCCATGCAGGGGGTGGGACTGGATGAGCTCTAAGATCTCTCCAACTCAAACCAATCTATGATTCAATGGTTCCCAGATGGCTGCAGCTCCACAGTCTCCTTCCCTGGTGGGATTGGCACACACTGGAGACCGCACAGCTGGGTCGGTGGCAGGACCATTGCAGGTCCCTTCCCCCAGGTGGCCCCTGGGCAGGTGCCATGGGAAGCCCCCCCGAGCAGCCCTGCAGCTGCTGCCAGCCCTGCTCCTCCTCTGCCCAGGATGTCCTGGCTGCCCATGTCCCCAGTGGGTCCCAGCTGGGCACTGAGCTGCAGCGCTGGGAGCTGCTGGGGCTCAGCAGAGGGTGACCCCACCAGCGGGTGTCCCCGGGCACCTGCCGCCCTGTCTGAGCCCGGAGGGAAGGAAGGAGCCGGAGGCAGCAGGAGGCACGAGCAGCTGCTGATGCTTTATTGCCAAGGGGGGTGTTCCCAGCTTCTCTAGCCCCGGGCGACCACGGAGTCGATCCAGGTGCGGAAGTTGCTGACGCGGGTGTAGATGGCCGGGGTGCGGACATCGCAGTTGGTGGTTCCCCAGGAGACGATGCCGATCAGGGTCCAGCCGCTGCCGCTCCTGTAAACCAGGGGTCCCCCGGAGTCGCCCTGCGGAGAAGCCCCTGCTTGCTGGTCCCAGCACGGGAGGCAAACTGGTCGCTGACAGCCCTGCACGTTGCCAGGGGCTGGAGCTTCAACCTCTGGCTGCGCGGATGCAAGGACAGGCTGCCCAGAGAGCTGCTGGAGGCTCCTTCTCTGCAGACTTTCCAGACCGGTCTGGATGCCTTTCTGAGTGCCCTGCCCTGGTTGGGGTCCTGCTCTGGCAGGGGGTTGGACTCGGGGGTCTCTGGAGGTCCCTTCCAACCCCTGACATGCTGTGATTCTGGGAAGACTCCATGTCTCCTCCTCCCGTGGTCCCAGCATGTTCTTCAAACTGGTCCCTCACACCCCTGGACATTGCCAGGTGCTGGAGCTGGCTCCGTGAATGCCAGACCCCATGTCTCCTCCTCCTGTGTTCCCCACAGCACAGCAGAAGCCCAAGTCCCTACCTGGCAGGAGGAGGCTCCAACCCCACCGGCGCAGAGCATGGAGCTGGTGATCCTGTTGCCCCAGTACTGCATGCACTGGCTCGTGGGGATCAAGGGCACGGTGACCTGCTGCAGGCGTGTGGCCAGGGCTTGGGCTGGGGGAAAGAACCACCATTAACTCACTGCAGGGTTGGAAGGTCTCCCGGGGCTTGGGGGAGCACACGGGCACCCTGGGCGCGCTCCTGTGGTGATTCCAGACACACGGGTGCTGCTGGGCAAGCAGCTTCCCTCTCCGTGCCTTCCTGGGGTGGGATTGTCTGGTGCAGGCAGCCCCCAGCATGGGCAGGTGTTTGCCTGAGCGCAGCCAGAGAATCCCAGGATGGTTTGGGTTGGAAAGATCTTGAAGTCCCAACCCCCTGCATGGGCAGGGACCCCTCCCACCAGCCCAGGCTGCTCCAAGCCCCATCCAACCTGCCCTTCAACACTGCCAGGGATGGGGCAGCCACAGCTTCCCTGGGCAACCTGGGCCAGGGTCTCCCCACCCTCACAGCAAAGAATTTCCTCCTCATGTCCAGCCTCAATCTCCCTCTTCCAGTTTCAATCCCTTCCCTCTTCTCCTCTCCCTCCCTGCCCTTGTCCCAAGCCCCTCCCCAGCTTTCCTGGAGCCCCTTCAGGCACTGGAAGGTGCTCTCAGGTCTCCCTGGAGCCTTCTCTTCTCCAGGCTGAACACCCCAACTCCCCCAGCCTGTCTCCAGAGCAGAGCTGCTCCAGCCCTGGGATCATCTCCATGGCCCTGGCGTTTCCACCCACCTCCCAACCACTCACTCCCACGCTTGCACCAACACACACATCCACACGTGCACACCCAGAGTCACTCAACTGCCCAGCTCCCCACTCGGTGTCACCCCCCCCAGGCCCTGCAGAACCCCAGGTAGTGGCTGGAGGGGCACGTACAGTTGGGGTTGGTGCGTCCCCAGCCGGTGGTGACGCACTGCAGGTTGTTGGGTATGGCCATGTTGGGGGGGGGCAGGCAGACGGTGGAGACGCGGGGGCCCAGCTGCGCGGGCGAGGAGAGGCGCAGCAGCGTGATGTCGTTGTTCATGGTGTTGGGGTTCCAGTTGGGGTGTGTGATGGCCTGTGGAAACACACCCCGGGCTTCAGCCCTGCCCTCTGGGAGCTCAGCTGCTGCCCCAGCCGCCCAGGGCAGCCGCCTCAGCCCGGCTCACCCTGCTCACGGTCTTCACTTGGATGGGCTCGGCGTTGGAGTAGAGGTCATACTCCCCGAGGACGACGACGTGAGCGTTGGGGCTGCAGGAGGTAAAAGGGAGTCAGGGGGTGGTGGGCAGCACCGGGGCTGCCACCCGGCACCTGGGTCCTGAGGGGACGTGGGGTGGGTTGCTGGGCTCCCTGGTGGCACCGGGCTGGTGGCCAGGGCTTCTCACTTGAAGTTGCAGTGGGCGGCTGTGACAACCCAGTACTGGCTGATCAAGGAGCCGCCGCAGAAATGGGATCCTGTGCGGCTCTGGGGGAGACAGAGGGAGGGAGAGCTGGGGCAGGGCAGGCTGAGTGTCCCCCCAAAGCCAGGGACAGGCAGAGGGTGCCACAGCCCCCCTCCCAGCTGGCTGTGTCCCCACGGGGTGCAGGGGACAGTTCCATACCTGCAGGGACACCTGCCAGGGCCACGAGCCGGGCACAGCGTTCTGCCCATTGACGATCCTCTCGCTCTGCTCCAGGAAGGGGCTGACAGCAGGCACCCCGCAGCCTGCGGGGGCAGAGGGGGGCGTGAGGGTCACCCCCAAAGCTCGGGGCTGCCGGTGGCTCCGTGTCACCCTCCCTGAGGTGCCCCAGCCCTGCTGCACCCCCAGGACCTGCCCGCACCCCCGGGCAGCGCTTACCTGAGACGGCGCTGGCCAGAGCCAGGCAGGCAACGACCCACAGGAACGCCATCCTGGGACGATGTGGCTCTGTCCCCAGGGCCACCAGCTTTATGGCAGCTGGGAGCCGTGTGGCTTGGAGCCAGGCAGGGCCAAGGTCCCCCCTGCTGCCTTCTGCCAGCTGCGGGCAGTGGGGACGAGCCACCTGGCACCTACTGTGCCCCAGGTAAGTGGGGACATGGGAATGTGCTGCCAGGTCTTGAGGACAAGTCATAGAGGGGGGGGGGAGCTGAGGGAGCTGGGGGTGCCCAGCCTGGAGAAGAGGAGGCACAGAAGAGACCTGCTGGCTCTGCAGCTGCCTGAGAGGAGGTTGTAAGAGAGGGAAGTGCTCCTCTCCCAGGTAAGAAGCCATAGGATGAGAGGAAACAGCCTCAAGTTGTGCCAGGAGAGGTTTAGGTTGGATATTAGAAGTTCCTTCACAGGAAGATTTGTCAGGTGGCCCAGGCTGCCCAGGGAGGTGGTGGAGTCCTCATCACTGGAGGTGTTGAAAAGCCCTGTAGATGTGGTGCTGAGGGACATGGGTTAGCACTAAACTGGGTAGAGTTGGGTTAATGACTGATGACACCAAGCTGGGAGGAGTGGCTGACACACCAGAAGGCTGTGCTGCCATTCAGAGAGACTTAGACAAGCTGGAGACTTGGGCGGGGAAAAACCTGATGAAGTTTAACAAGAGCAAGTGTAGAGTTTTGCATTTGGGGAAGAAAAACGCCATGCACCAGTACAGGTTGGGGGCTGAGCTGCTGGAGAGCAGTGTAGGTGAAAGGGACCTGGGGGTCATGGTAGACAGGAGGATGACCATGAGCCAGCAATGTGCCCTTGTGGCCAAGAAGGCCAATGACATCCTGGGGTGCATTAGAAAGGGTGTGGTTAGTAGGTCAAGAGAGGTTCTCCTCCCCCTCTATTCTGCATTGGTGAGGCCACATCTGGAATATTGTGTCCAGTTCTGGGCCCCTCAGTTCAGGAAGGACAGGGAAGTGCTTGAAAGAGTCCAGCACAGAGCCACAAGGATGATTAAGGGAGTGGAACATCTCGTTGGAGTCGATGATCTTAAAGGTCTTTTCCAACCCAACCCATTCTCTGATACCAGAATCAGCCCAGGGTGCTCAGGCTGTCACTGCGATGAGTTGGGTCAGATCTCACTGCAGCCTGTGGAGCTGAATGGGAAGAGACCCAGGGCTGTGCTGGGGCACGGGGGGCTGCTGGTGGGCACGTCACTGGGGGCACTGCTGGCACAGGTTCTGGTGCCTGGGCCGTGGGAGGTCACCCTGTCCCCAGGGCTGTTTCAGATCTGTTGGCACCAGGGCTGTGGCCTTGAAGCCCTGGGCTGGGGCCACACTGGTCCCAGCTGGACATTCCCAGGGTCCAGGGACACCACTTGGATCGTGACCCTGGGCAGGTGAGCATGTCCCCAGGACCAGCTGGATGGGACAGACACCTTCCCAGGCAGCTGGGAGCCATGGCCAGAGTGGGTGAGCACACCATGAGCCCCAGGAGGACAGTACACACCTCCCTGAGCCAAGGGTGACCCCCCCAGCATCCCCCCCACTGCAGCTGCCTGACCCCCCACCCTGGGGCCGTGTGCTGGGGAACAGCAGGGTTCCCCCAAACCTCCCATCACCATCCTGGACACACAGGGATGAGCCACAGTGGCACCATCAGCCTCTGGGTGACCCTCCCGGGTTGGCAGCAGGTGCGGGGAACCATCCCAGGGGTGACGCTGGGTGTGGGGATGGATCCCACTGTGCCACCCACGTCCCCTCATCCCTGACCTGCTGGGGAGCAGAGCCTGGACGCTGGTGAGGGGCTGCAGGGCTCAGGCCTTTATTTCTGGTGGTAGAGCCACACGAGGACAGCAGGACCAGGCCTGCCACAAGCATGGTGGAGTGTGGAGGTCCCCAGGGTGCTGCCAGGGCTGGGCACAAGGCTGCAGGGTTTGCTCCTGATCTTCACCTGGGGAGTTAGGTGACCAAGGGCTGGACAGCAGCAGAGGGTGGAAAGGCAGTGCCCAGGGCAGTGCTGGAGGGAGCTGGTCCCAGAGGGTGCTCAACACACCAGGCATGACCCAGTTCATCTTCTCCAGGAGGTGGAGGATCAAGGACTCCAGCACTGTCTTGGATGTTGGCAAGAGAGCTGGGCAGGTCAGGAACTCAGAGCTGTCCCCTCAGGCTGGTAGAGACAGGGTTGATGGCACCACCCAGGGTGGTGAGACCCCCTGTGCCCTTCTCCTGTGTGGCAGCCAGCCACGCTGAGCTGGGCTGCTCTCCACCATCCCTGCAGGGCCCAGGCTGGGGGAGCAGCAACACCAGCCCTCTGGGCTGAGGAAGACCTCACCTCAAACCCTCCTGCAAGCCTGGGTCTAGCAGAGCTCCAGGGTGGTAACAGGCTCCATGGCCAGGACACCCTGGCTCAGAGGGCTGTGGGGATACACCAAACATCTGCCTGAGGAGGAGAGGCTGAGAGACCTGGGGCTGTTCAGTCTGGAGAGGAGAAGCCTGAGGGGGGATCTAATGAATGTCTATCAATCCATGAGGGCAGCAAGAAGGCAGGACAAGCTCTTGTCACTTGTGCCCTGGGACAGGACATGGGGCAATGGATTCAAACTGGAGCCCAGGAAGTTCCACCTCAACATGAGGAAGAACTTCTTTGCTGTGAGGGTGACAGAGCCCTGGGACAGGCTGCCCAGAGAGCTGCTGGAGGCTCCTTCTCTGCAGACTTTCCAGACCTGTCTGGATGCCTTTCTGAGTGCCCTGCCCTGGTTTTGGTCCTGCTCTGGCAGGGGGGTTGGACTCGGTGGTCTCTGGAGGTCCCTTCCAAGCCCTGACATGCTGTGATCCTGTGATTCTGTGATACTCAGGGAACCCCAAACATCTCTCCAGCCCCACGGAGACCTGGGCTCACCCCCACTGTGCAGACTCCTGCTCTTTTCTGGTGGCCCCTCGTTCTCCTGCAGGCCAGACCTGAGCAGCCCTGCCTGCCCCAGCCAACCAGTTATCTATCTCCTCAGCAGCTCTCCTGGGGCTGGTGCTGGCAGGGGACAGCCTGCTGGGGGAGGCCAGAGGATGGCACATCCCCAGACTGTCCCCAGCACGGGGAGAGATGCTGTGCAGGAGGGATGCCACGTGTCACCTCCACCCCACGTGTCACCTCCATCCATGCAGATGTCCTGAGTGGTCTGCAGGTCCGTGGGGGGCAGGCAGGTCCGTGGGGGGCAGGCAGGTCCGTGGGGCAGTGTCAGGCACACTTGCCCTTGCCCAGGCAGAAGGGCAGCTCCGGTGCAGGGACCAGGATGGTGCTGAAGATGGGCCTGTAGGACTGGGGCAGGACCTGGGGGTGCTGCCCCATCATCTCCAGCACCACGTGCCGCACCTCCCTGGAGACGTCTCCCCGCAGATCCAGCAGGGTGGAGATGTGCTCGTCACTGGCAGAGAGAGGTGAGGCTGGGGGGCTGCTGGGCCTGGAGCCACCAACCTCCAGGGGGACAGGGGGGCTGAGCTGAGGGTTGGGGGGAGGAGCGTTTGGGGGGGCTGAGCTGAGGGTTGGGGGGATGAGCTGAGGGCTGGGGTTTGTGGTTTCCCAGGCTTTGTCTGGCCACCAAAGCCAGGTAAGTGACCACCCCACAGAACTGCTTTGTCCATTCCATCTTTGCCCTTGGGACTTTGCAGGAACCCCTCAAATTTGGGGCATGAGGGAAAGGAAACCTCGGAGGAGAGGGGAACAGCCCAGGTCTCTGCTCTGGAGCTGTAGCCCCATGGGGTCCAGCCCACCCTGGGCTCCCCTGGGCAGCCTTGTTTAGTTGGCGTTGGGTTGATGGTTGGACTTGAGGATCTTAGAGATCTTTTCCAACCTTAATGTTTCCAAGCCTACCCCACCTTGCAGGAAAGCTGTGCTGGGCTTTTTCTGGAGGGGTTTCAAAGCCGTGTAGATGTGGTGCTGAGGGACATGGGTTAGTGGTGGCCTTGGCAGGGCTGGGGGAACAGCTGGACTTGATCTTCAAGGTGTTTTCCAAGCCAAACAGTTCTGTGATTCTCACCTGATGTCAGGGTACTTGGTGATGAAGCCCAGCACCTCCAGGCTGAGCAGTGCAGGGTCCTTGAGGCAGATCAGCTCCCGCAGGGCAAAAATGGCCTCCAGGCTCTGCTGGCTCCTGTCCAGACCCTGGGAGGGAGAGCAGCCATGTGCAAGGCTGGGAGGAGGCCACCACGGTGGCTGGTGAACTGCAGTCTGCTCCTCAGTGCCCTCGTGGGACCTGGTGTCTCCCCACTTGGTGTGTCCCACTGATCAGGGTCAGCCTGGCCTGAGGTGAGCTGAGGCCGTGCAGCCTCACCCACCTGTGCTGGGTGGGGTGGAAGGTCCCCAATCCAACCCTGAATGGTTTGGGTTGATAGGAACCTCAAAGATCATCCAGTCCCACCCCCTGCATGGGCAGGGACACCTCCCACCAGCCCAGGCTGCTCCAAGCCCCATCCAACCTGCCCTTCAACACTGCCAGAGATGGGGCAGCCACAGCTTCCCTGGGCAACCTGGGCCAGGCTCTCCCCACCCTCACAGCAAAGAATTTCCTCCTCATGTCCAACCTCAATCTCCCTCTCCCAGTTTTCATCTCTTTCCCCTTGTCCTCTCCCTCCCTGCCCTTGTCCCAAGCCCCTCCCCAGCTTTCCTGGAGCCCCTTCAGGCACTGGAAGGTGCTCTAAGGTCTCCCTGGAGCCTTCTCTTCTCCAGGCTGAACACCCCAACTCTCCCAGCCTGTCTCCAGAGCAGAGCTGCTCCAGCCCTTGGATCATCTCTGTGGCCTCCTCTGGACTCTCATCTTGACCTCCCACATGTAACAGCCACATCTCGTTGGTGGGCTGAGGAACCCCCCTCCCCCCCAGTGCTGTTTGCTAGAAGGGAGCAGGGAGGTGATGGAGGTGAATGAGGAGCTCCTGGCATGGTGGTCCTGCCCTCCCGTGTCCCAGGGAGGTCTCACCAGGCCACAGAAGAGCTCCCGCAGCTGCGTGGCGTCCTGCAGCAGGCGCTGGCAGAGCTGGCCCCGCTCCTCCGCGCTCTTGCAAACCATCTTCTTCTGCATGAGTGCCCGTAGGTACTGGCTGGTCACCAGGAGCTCGGTCTCCATCAGCAGGACCTGGGTATGAGGGAGCTGTTAGTGCTGGGTGTGGGGTAGAAGCATAGAATCCCAGACTGGTTTGGGTTGGAAGGGACCTTAAAGATCATCCAGTCCCAACCCCCTGCATGGGCAGGGACACCTCCCACCAGCCCAGGCTGCTCCAAGCCCCATCCAACCTGCCCTTCAACACTGCCAGGGATGGGGCAGCCACAGCTTCCCTGGGCAGCCTGGGCCAGGCTCTCACCACCCTCACACCAAAGAATTTCCTCCTCATGTCCAACCTAAATCTCCCTCTTCCAGTTTTCATCCCTTCCCCCTTGTCCTCTCCCTCCCTGCCCTTGTCCCAAGCCCCTCCCCAGCTTTCCTGGAGCCCCTTCAGGCCCTGGAAGGTGCTCTAAGGTCTCCCTGGCGCCTTCTCTTCTCCAGGCTGAACACCCCAACTCTCCCAGCCTGTCTCCAGAGCAGAGCTGCTCCAGCCCTTCCATCATCTCCGTGCCCTCCTCTGGACTCTCTCTAGGAGCTCCATGACCTTCTTACGTTGGGGGCTCCAGAACTGGACACAGTTCCAGGTGGAGTCTCATGAGTGCAGAGGGTAGAATCCCTCCCTGGCCCTGCTGGCCACATTTCTTTTGATCTAGCCCAGGACAGGGAGGGATTCTGGGCTGCCACTGCACAACTGCCTGGGTGGGAAAGGGGCTGGATACACCACCAAGCCATGGGGACAACCTTCTGGAAAGTGCCCAGGATGGAGGGACAGAGAAAATAGCTGAATTTGGGGGAAACCCTGAACATCTCTGCGTGATGGTGTCCTCAGGCTGCTCCAGCGGCTTCAAGCTCTCCAGCAATCCCAGCAGTGACCATGCTCCCTGCATCCTGCACTCCAGCAGGGCACCCAACCACCCAACCTCCATGTCCTGTAATCAAGGAGCCACTGAAAGGAACTCCTGCCCCAAACGTACGGTGAAGACGGGTTTCCTGAGGTGGGAGAAGTCCTTGGTGTACTTGTCGATCACTTCACACATGCTGCTGACCAGCTGGGACCCCGAGAGCCACTTGCGGGAAGGCAGCTGCAGGCAGAGGGGCTGGAAGGACCAAGAGGAGCAGCTCTGGGTGCCCTGCCCCTGCTGCAGGGTGGCACAACACCCCCCGGCCACTGCCTGTCCCCTTGGCCTTGTCAACCCCCCCCAAGCCCCCACTGCCAGCCCAGGGTTACCATGAAGAAGAGAAGAGTGGTCTGGAGGTCCTCATGGCCCTCAGCTAAGAAGGCCAGTGACCTCCTGGGGGGCATCAAGAACAGTGAGGCCAGCAGGTCAGGGAGGTTCTGCCCCTCTGCTCTGCCTGGTGAGGCCACATCTGGAGCACTGTGTCCAGTTCTGGGCTCCCCAGTTCATGAAGGACAAGGAGCTGCTGGAGAGAGTCCATCCCAGGGCACTGAGATGCTGAGGGGGCTGGAGCATCTGCCTGTGAGGAAAGGCTGGGAGAGCTGGGGCTGCTCAGCTGGAGAGGAGGAGGCTGAGGGGGGATCTGATCAGTGCTGGTCAGTATCTACAGGGGGTGTCAGGAGGATGGGCCAGACCCTTCTCAGGGGTGTCCAGGGACAGGCCAAGGGGCAATGGGCACAAGCTGGAGCACAGGAGGTTGAACCTGGATATGAGAAAATACTTCTTTGCTGTGAGGGTGACAGAGCCCTGGGACAGGCTGCCCAGGGAGGTGGTGGAGTCTCCATCCCTGGAGACATTCCAAAACCACCTGGATGTGTTCCTGCGGGATCTACTGTAGGTGATCCTGTTCTAGCAGGGTTTGGACTAGATGTTCTCCAGAGGTCCCTTCCAACCCCCACCACCCTGTTGTTCTGTGATTAGGGAATGATGGGAGCTGCTCTGGTTAAACCAGGGCTGCCTTTCTGCGGGGGATGGGGGGAGTTCCTTGGTAAATGCATCTTGAAACCAGTGTGACTGTTTCCGTGAGATCCTAAAGGTCCTTTTCCAACCAAAATGACTCTATAGATTGGATATTAGGGAACATTTACTTCGCAAAAGGGCTGTCAGGCCCTGGCCCAGGCTGCCCAGGGCAGGAGGGGAGTCCCCATCCCTGGAGGGATTTCAAAGCCCTGGAGGGATTTCAAAGCCCTGGAGATGTGGAGCTGAGGGACACGGGGCAGTGGTGGCCTTGGCAGGGCTGGGGGAAGGGTTGGACTTGGTGATCTTGAAGGTCTTTTCCAACCAAGATGATTCTGTGGCTCTCTGAAACACATCTGGGGCCACCCCTCCCTGGCACCCAGAGTGGCTCTCCTGGGGTTTCTCTGGGCCATGATGCCCTGTGGTGGGCAGCCCCAGACCTGTGCTCCCCACACACCCGTCCCGCTGTGACTTCAGTTTTAATTCCCACTCCTCTTCCCTCCTGCAGACATCACCTGGTGCTTTGACCTCCTCCTGCCCTGCTGCCCCTGCCTGTCTCCCTGCAGCCATTCCCTGCCTGCCAGGGCTTTGGCCTTCAGCTGCTCTTTTGTTTTCCTGGTGTCCCATCCCCAAATAGCAACGAAGTTCATGATTCCTGAGCTTCGGTCCAGATTCCAGGAAAGCTAAATTTGACTCTTCTGGCAGGAAACCCTGGGACACTCAGACGTGGGCTTGTATCCTCCTCATGGCCGTGGCCTCCCTCCTCTTGGATTGTGGCCATGAAAAGGAGCAGGAGGTGGCCCTGGGGGGTGGGCTGTGGCTCCTGGGCTCTGTTGGCTTGTGATTTGGAGGCCACGGGCCACCTGCCCCCCCGATAGTGGTGGTGTTGGCTGGTGACAGGCATGGCCTGATCTCCAGGGGGTTATCACAGCCCTGAGGCCAGGCTGGCAGAGATGTCTGCAGGGTGATAGCGGGGCCACGGGTGCCTGGTGGGGACCCTGGGCAGGAACACACCCGTGCCCGGGGCCGGCAGCAGGAGGGCTCTTCTTGCTGGAGTTTGTTGGAGCTCTGCCAGCCTCGGGGGCTGTGGAGAAACCTACCTGCAGGTCCAGGAGCAGCTCCTCCAGCAGCAGCTGGCAGGCCTTCTTCTCAGTCCTGTCTAGGGCAGCCTGGAGGGATGCGGGGACTTCTCTGCGGGCAGAGTCGGGGTGCAGGGAGGAGACAGAGGAGCTGGGGGAGAGAAGAGAGGACAGGCAGTCTGGGAAGGTTAGAGATGAGGAGGAAATTCTGTGCTGTGAGGGTGGTGAGAGCCTGGCCCAGGTTGCCCAGGGAAGCTGTGGCTGCCCCATCCCTGGCAGTGTTGAAGGGCAGGTTGGATGGGGCTTGGAGCAGCCTGGGCTGGTGGGAGGTGTCCCTGCCCATGCAGGGGGTGGGTCTAGATGATCTTTAAGGTCCCTTCCAACCCAAACCATTCCATGACTCTATAAGTGTGGCACCAGTCCCCAGGGGATGGGGAGGACGTGGCTCCCTTGTGGGTGGTGGGGTTTCCACAAGAGCTACAAGGTGCTGGTGTGTGTTACCTGAGAGCCAGGTTGTTGTTGAGCATGGCCAGCAGGTAGGAGGTGTAGTGCTTGGGCAGGGCTCGGTCCTTCTGGTGCTCCTTCCCGCAGCGCACCAGGGCGTCCCGCAGGCTGCAGGGCGGAGAGGCAGCCCTGAGGGACTTCTCACCACAAGCACCCGGAGCTGGGCTGCTCCAGGGGGTATGTGGACCTCTGACAGGCCTCCCAACTCTCTTGGCTCTTTCTTTTGGCCAGCAGCGGAGAGTGACAGGTTGTTGGGAAGGGTGGGATGGTGGGGCTCGTTCTGGAGCCCTCAGAAAGGCAGAGCCCAGTGCTACTGGAGGAGGCCTTGGGGCAGCAAGCCCTGGGAGCTGAGACAGTAGCCCCATAGGTGGAGGAGCTGCTGAGCCTTCTGTGAGCAGGATGAGCACTGGGTGCCCCATGGCAGGTCTCCACCATCAGCCTACGGGGCTTGACCACAGGACCCAGGGCCTGGGAGGATGGGGAGGGGTGCGAGGGGCTCCACTGACCGGCCCAGAAATGCCTCCAGCTCCTCCATGGCCATGTTGTAGACCTTCTGCTGCAGAGA
Organism: Apus apus; assembly: GCF_020740795.1. Lineage (NCBI taxonomy): Eukaryota > Metazoa > Chordata > Aves > Apodiformes > Apodidae > Apus > Apus apus. Next base: position 19,925,166 of record NC_067292.1, on the reverse strand, counting down.
CTCAGTGATCAAGGAGGCCACCTGGATGTTCTCATTCAGCATCTGCAAAGGGAGAGTGGAGGTGAATCGGGGGGGGACGGGACTGCAGGCCATGGCCCCCTTTTGGGGACTCTCAGCATGGCTGTGCCCCAGCAGCACCCGTGGTGCTGGGGACCCACCTGCATGACAATGACAGGCAGGGCTGACTGGAAGAAACCTTGATGGTCTGTCTCAGGTTCCTCTTCCCTGAACCACTCCTTGAACTCAACCTCCAAGGTCCTCTGCATCCACTCGAGCACACTAGCCTGTGGATGGACACCCACCAAGAAGTCAGGTACCAACTCCCTTGAGACCCAGCACGTAGCACAGCAGTGAGTCCTGGGTCTTGTTCCATGGCCTCATGGTCTTCTGTTGCTGTCACAGGAGGTGCTGGCTCAGTGGTGGTCACTGGGTCCCCATTGCATGTGCACTGTCCCACCCACTCACCTTGACTTTCACCACGTATTTCCTCTCTGTCTGATCCACAAGCTCAGGGGACATCAAGGGACCCAGAGAAGAAACATCGACTTCTGGGAGAAGGTCAGGGTGACCCATCATCTCTGAGCTGAAGGGCAGAGGTGGGACAGAGCTGGGAAGACCTGTGTTTGCCAGCAGTTCCTACCTCTTCCTTTGTCCTCTCAGTGGTCATCCCCAGGCAGCTACAGCCACTGTCCCAACCCACTCACGTGCTGGTGGACAACATGACTCTTCTCCACAACCCCCCCCCCCGCTTGGTTGGTGCTGGGGTTGGTGCTGACCTGTGATACACATGAAGAGCCCACTCAAGGAGGAGGAAGAGCCCCTGTTTGTCCAGGTTCTCTCGAAGGATGTCCTGGAGGTGGCTGCTGAGGGTCTGGTGGTAGGTAGCGGTGCAGACGTTGAGGATGTCATAGTGAGCTGGGACACACTGGACCATCAGATCCTTCACCACACGCAGCTGGGACACGATGTCCTTCTGCAGCGCTGCCAGGTGCCTGGCCAGCCCTGGCCCCTCAGCGTCCGCGCGGGCAGCGTGGAAGAGGGATCCTGTGATGGTATCCTGAAGAACGTGATAAAACTTCTGCCTCCAGCCCTTGGGGCGGCCAGGGGGCAGGAAGGTGCCCTCCAGGAGCAGAGTATTGTCTATTTTCTCCTCCCGCTCGATGATCCTGACAGCGGTGACAAAGAGAACCGGGTCCTCACGCACCAGCCTCAAGCTGCTGCCCACGATGTCCCACAGCTGCTTGGCCAGGCTCTTGTTGAGCTCCTGCAGGCCACCAAAGTAGGACAGCACGGTTGCCTGGGCGCTGGAGAGCCCGCGGAGGTGCAGCTGGGAGAGGATGTCATCCCGGAGGTGCTCCATCATCATGAGCTCTACGTGGGCCTCCAGGAGCTGCTGCCCACGGAGCAGTTGCAGGGTATGGGAACAAACCTCCTGGACTGCGGGAGAGGGAGGAGAGATGCCAGGGTTGGGTGTGGGGAGTGAAGGAGGTTGGCGCTGGGGTGACGGGCATGGGTTAGCGGGGAGATGGTGAGGAGAAGGGTGTGAGGTCTGGGGCTCTGGGAGCAGCGTGCCAGACCAGGCCCTGGGGAGGTGGTGGCATCTCCATCCACGGGGACTTCCCAAACCCGACCGGCAAAGCTGGAGCGACCCGCTTGAGCTTCACCCCCCAGCCCTGCCTGGAGCCTGGGGTGGGACCGGGGAGCTCCCCGGCGCCTTCCCGTCCGAACCCAGGTGGACTGGGCTGGGGCCTTACCCGAGAAGAGCTGGGGCAGCAGCTGGACCACCGAGGCCAGCTGCAGGTGCTCGGCCCCCAGCGCCCGCAGGGGCCGCAGGCGCTGCCGGAGCTCGGCGCAGTCCAGCAGGGCCCAGCGCGCGGCCCCCAGCTCCCGGCACACGCTCCGCGCCTCCCGCGCCGCCCCGCGCAGCTGCTCCAGCCCCACGCTGACCCCCTCCAGGTAGGACTGCACGGTGGACTGGGGAGCAGAAGAAGACAGAGGGGCGGTGGAGAAGCTCTCCAAGGCTGGAGGAGCCGCCCGCTGCTCAGCCCAGCCCTGCCCTCCCTCCCAGCAGGAGTTTTGTTCAGGTGGGGAGGATGAGCTGTTTCCCACCCAGCCCCACACGGGCACATCTGCCTCTCCCACCGTGCCATCCTATCTCCCAGACCTTCCATGATGACCCCATCCCATCAGACCCGAGATACCCCCAGCTTCAGGAAACCTGCTCCAGCAGTAGGAATGGTTCATTTCACACCCACCCCCCTTGCTCTGGGTAAACTGAGTCACGGTGACTATTTATGGGGTGGGTGGTGATGGCTGCTGTGCAGGAGGTGGAAGAAGGGCACCATTTTGGGGTGACCAAGGCAGCAGGGTGAGCAGTAACCAGATGTCTCCTTTCAGTTTTAAAAGACTACTTTGCTCCTGCAAAATATTTGCAGGCCAGAGGGCCCCTGTGTGGCTTCCACAGCTCCATGCTCTGTCTGCCCATTTACCTCCTGGCTCCTGGAACCAAGAAGGGCTGTCACCCAGCATCACCAGAAGCCAGTAATTTTCTCTGAGGCCACAGCACTTCAAAAAAGTTGCCTCCTGGACAATTCAGCCCCATGCGAGGTAGGAAAAACCATCTCCAAATCAATCAGGAGAAGGTTGTGGTGCTCAGACTGATGGGATCCTGAGGTTAAATGTTCCTTGGGTTATGCAAAAAGGGTTACCCTGAGCAGGGAAGTTTTTCTCCCATGAGGAGGGGAAGATTAGAGCTCTCTGTCCCCTCCCAGCCAGGAGGAAGCCTTTGGTGTGGGGACAGGACGGTGATGGGGTCACAGCAGACTCATTTTAACACCTCAGCCAGTGCCCAGGGGAAGCCAGGAGATGCTGAGGGAGTTTACCACCTCTTTTTCCCCCAAACACTTGCATTTCTCCCACCAAGTGCCAGCCAAAGGACAAGAATTTGCCAGCAGGAGGACAAAAAAAAAAAGATGCCATGAGGCAGAAGAGGGGTCCCTGGCTGGGATGGCTGCCTGGGGGAGGCTGTGGGTGTCCATGGGCTGTGGGAAACACCCACCTTCAGGCGGGACTGGATGGAGCTGTTCCTCTGTGTCTCTCTGCTCCGGTACTGCCCCAGCCCCTCCAGGTTCTCTGGGCGGTAAAACACCCCTGAAGCCCATTTCAGAGCAGCTCCCCTGGCCAGTTTCTCAGCCTTCTCCACTTCCGGCCATTCCTCGTCTGGGGACGAAGCCAGGGGTTAAGGAGCACAACAACGGAGCCTCTCCTGGCAGGGCAGGAAGGGCCCCCAGGCCTGGGGCAGGAAGCCGTGGATGGATGGACGGATGTCCAAGCACACCCAGGCGTGGGAAGCGGGACAGCAAGCGGGTCCTTCCAGGAGAAGCCCCCCCACCCAAAGGTGCTGCTGCCGCAGCCTGGGGTTGTCACAGCGGCCGTGGCAGCCCCGAGGAGCTGTCACCCAGCCAGCCGGTGGGGGCTGTCCCCCGGGCTGAGCCCACGTCCCCATTGCTGCCCCCAGACCCAGCGTGGGGTGGTCTGGGGGGGGCTGGTGTGATGGCACCTGGGCAGCCCTGGGCAGGGCTGGGGCTTCGGCAGTGAGTCAGCAGCAGGGATAGCGAGATGGCAGCTCTGGCCGGCAGCAGAACTGGGGACGGGAGGCTCCTGGTCTCCCCAAAAGCAGCTGTGGGGGGGGTCCTGGCGTCCCCCTCGGCGCAGGGTGCGGGGCCGTGCCGAGGGCCAGCGCGGAGGGGCTGAGCCCCAGCACGCTCGTCGCACGCCAGGCCCCATCCCCAGGCGTGGCAGCCCCTCTCCCCAGCGCCCGGCTTAATCCTCGCCCCCAGCTCCATCCCCAGCTCCATCCTCAGCTCCATCCCCAGCTCCATCCCCAGCCTGGGGGTCCCCGCAGCCCCGTGGGGACGTCACCCAGGGCCACAGCGGGTCCCAGCCCTGCGGGGGGACCTGCCTGCAGCGGGGAGCGGGGCCGGCGGGTGGCTTGGCGGAGCAGCAGGTCTCCCCAGCACGGAGCATAGCCAGGCTGCCACCCCCCACGGGGGGAAAGGGCTGAGGGGAGCCCCCCGAGCCCCCCTGTCCCCGTTACCTCTGGGGCTGGCGGCGTGCTGGTCCTCCGCAGACATGCCCATGGTCTGGAGCCAGGGCAGGGCCGGCAGGAGGAAACCGGAGCCCGTTTCCTTCAGCGGAGCAGCCGGAGCTCCTCAGGGCCTCATTGTCCTCCTGTCAGGAACGGACGGAGGTGGGGACACACACAGACACAGAGACACACACACAGAGACACACACACAGACACAGACACAGAGAGACACACACAGAGACACAGACACAGAGAGACAGACACAGAGACAGACACAGAGACAGACACAGAGACACACACACACAGAGACACAGACACAGAGACACACACACACACAGACACAAACACACACACAGACACACACACAAAGGCACACACGGAGACACATGCAGACAGAAAAGACACACACACAGACACACAAACACAGACACACACACAGAGACACACACAGTTACACACACAGAAACAGATACAGACACACTGACAGACACAGACAGAGACACAGACAGAGACACACACAAAGGCACACACACAGACACACACACACACACAGAGACACACAAACACAGACACACACACAGAGACACACAGTTACACACACAGAAACAGATACAGACACACACAGAGACAGACACAGAGACACACACAAAGGCACACACACAGACACATACACAGACACACACACAGACAGAGACACACACAGACACAGACAGAGACACAGAGACACACAAAGGCACACACAGAGACACACACCGGCCCTGACACACACACAGACACACACAGAAACAGACACACACACAGTTACACACACAGAGACACACACAGACACACACACAGTTACACAGAGACACACACAGTTACACACACAGTTACACACACAGAGACACACACAGACAGACACACAGAGTTACACAGAGACACACAGAGTTACACATACAGACACACACACACACAGTTACACACACAGAGACACACACACACACCCCAGAGAAGGTGAAATGGCTGCCACAGGCCTTGGGAACGGGCATCACCGGGTGGTTTTATTACCATTTTCAAATCCCTCCCAAAACCCAGACAAAGGGACTGCGTTTGGGCAGGAGACCTGGCTCTTCACTGCAGGTTTGCTCCCGGCTGGGTGCTGGGTGCCTCCCCACCACCCAACAGGCCACATGAGGTGCCCCACAACATCTCTGCACACCCAGCGCCCCGGCCAGCGAGCGCCGAGTCCATCCTCCCTGGGGGGCTTGGTTAGTGCTGCACGTGCAGCTCCAACCTGGTCACAGCTCTGTTTGTGCCAGGCCCAGGGGAAGGGCCTTCACCTTTTTGACACGAAGCTATGATTTTTAATATTATAATGACATGATAATGAGCTCCGTTCACCCAACGGGCACAGTATCACAAGCTCTGCAGCCCCAGGCTGGCTCAGCCACCCATGGCTCCTTTTTATCCCCCCCTGCATCCCTCAGGCCCAGTTACCCCCACAGACCTCGTCTTTGCTGCCAAGGGGGTGGTTTAGATGAGACACCCTCCAACCCCCTGGGTGCTTTCCCTGCTCCAAGGCAGGTTCCTGCAGGGTGTCCTTTGCTGGGCACTGCCTGGGGCACTGGCTGTGCCTCTGGCACCTGGGATTGCTAGAAATGGAATGTTGGGTTTGCATCCCAGTCTTAGAAGCACATGGTTGGGGTTTTTATTTTATATACACCCTAGTGTTAGGAGTAGCTTGTTGAAGAGAAGTGAGGTCTCTGCACCTTCCAGTGACACCTGGGGGGGTTTATGGCCCAAGAAGCTGAGGGACTGAACTGGGCTCCATCTGGGGATCTGAACATGGAGCAGGATTGATGGCCAAGATCAGACCCAACGAAGCCACTTCCATCTTGCTCCTCGGGGCTCCTCAAACTCACAGCCACTAGGTAAGAAGCAGATTTCCAGAGATTCTTAAGTTTTAGGGATACAAAGGAGGAGAAAAATGTCCTCACTCAAATTCAACCTACTTTTCATGTAATTTACCTTTGGGAAAGCAACTAACACTGGAATGAAACTTAGAAAACACCTTTTGCTGAAGCTGAGAAACTTGCACCATTTCTGTTTCTCCTTTCAAAGAACAGGAAGAACCTGAAGAAATTCATCAAACCAAAAGAAATTTTGGGTAGATAAATTAAAATTACAATGGACCCTCATTGCTCTGCCTGTCCAAACATGAGCGAGTACTGATTAACGTGTTTCAACCACAAGATCCCAGCTTTAAGGGAGGTACAGATCATTGTGGTGGTTGGGAAGGCAGCCAGGGGGGCAAGAAAGGTCAGGATTAGACCTTAAAAGGTAAAAAGTGACCTGCTGGAATGGGATGTGTGAACGGGGGGAGGGAACTTGCAGGGTCATTAGAAGCGTGGGATGGGCTGGAGACCCTGGAGTGCCCAGCCAGGGGGGACACAGGGAGCTTTGGGAATAGGGAATATAAACTGTTATTCACCTGACATGGGTGTGCCTGCTTGTTTGGGTCACCCGTTCTGGCCAGAGTGTCAACAACCTGTCCTTGGCCTCAGGACCCATCCGGGCCCGTTCCCTGGCACCACAAACGTTTCTCACAGTTTGCAGAGAGACCCAGAGCACGTCTGGCACGGACTGCTGGAAAAGAGCCCAGGGCAGAGCCACAGAGATGCTGGAGGGAGGGGAACATCTCCCTGATGAGGAAAGGCTGAGGGAGCTGGGTCTCTTGAGCTTGGAGAAGAGGAGGCTGAGGGGCAACCTCATCCATGGTTACACATATGTAAAGGGTGAGTGTCAGGAAGATGGAGTTAAGCTTTTTTCAGTGATGTCCAGTGACAGGACAAGGGGCAGTGGATTCAACCTGGAGCACAGGAGGTTCCATGTGAATATCAGGAAGAACTTCTTTCCTGTGAGGGTGCCAGAGCCCTGGGACAGGCTGCCCAGAGAGGTGGTGGAGTCTCCTTCTCTGCAGACATCCCAACCCCCCTGGACACGTTCCTGTGTGATGTGCTCTGGGTGCCCCTGCCCTGGCAGGGGGGTTGGGCTGGATGGTCTCTCCAGCCCCTGGGATCCTGTGATTCTATGAAACAACCGCATCCACCGACATTCCTGAGCCGTTTTCCCCGGCGGGCACAGACACGGGGCGGGGAAGCCGGGCCCCGCTCCCGGGGCCTCCCCCCGGGGCCTCCCCCCGGGGCCCCCGCTCCCCCCCGGCCCCGCCGCCGCCCCGGGCAGCTCCCGTCGCTCCCCGCGGCCCGGAAGCGGAAGGGGCGGGCCGGGCCGGGCGGGCCATGGCGGAGAGCGGGCCGCAGCCCCCCGGGGCCGGCAGCGGGGCGGCGGGGGCCCCCAGCCGCCACGAGAAGAGCCTGGGCTTGCTGACCACCAAGTTCGTCTCGCTGCTGCAGGAGGCGAAGGACGGAGTCCTCGACCTGAAGCTGGTGCTGGGGTTGCCCGAAGGGGGGGGCGGGGGGTTCAGCGAGGGGGCTGGAGCGGGTTTTGGGGGGGGGGGGGAGCGGCGGGGTCCCGGGGGAGCTGGCGGCGGTGCGGAGGGGCTGTGCCTTCTGGCCTCCTCTTGTGCCTTCTGGCCTCCTCTTGTGCCTTATGGCCTCCTCTTGAGCCCTCTGGCCCCTTACCAGGGAGCTGCTCGATCATGGAACCCCAGGCTGGTTTGGGTTGGAAGGGACCTTAAAGATCATCCAGTCCCACCCCCTGCATGGGCAGGGACACCTCCCACCAGCCCAGGTTGCTCCAAGCCCCATCCAACCTGCCCTTCAACACTGCCAGGGATGGGGCAGCCACAGCTTCCCTGGGCAACCTGGGCCAGGCTCTCACCACCCTCACACCAAAGAATTCCCTCCTCATGTCTCACCTCAATCTCCCTCTTCCAGTTTCAATCCCTTCCCCCTTGTCCTCTCCCTCCCTGCCCTTGTCCCAAGCCCCTCCCCAGCTTTCCTGGAGCCCCTTCAGGCACTGGAAGGTGCTCTCAGGTCTCCCTGGAGCCTTCTCTTCTCCAGGCTGAACACCCCAACTCTCCCAGCCTGTCTCCAGAGCAGAGCTGCTCCAGCCCTTGGATCATCATCTCTGTGCCCTCCTCTGGACTCCCTCCAGGAGCTCCACGTCCTTGTGTTGGGGGCTCCAGAACTGGCCCCCACCCTGCAGGGGGTCTCACCAGAGCAGAGCAGAGGGGACAATCCCCACCCTGGCCCTGCTGGTTACACTGCTGGTGATGCAGCCCAGGACATGGGTGGATTCTGGGTTGCAGTGCATGTTGCCAGCTCACTGTGAGCTTCTCCTCACCCAGCACCCTCAAGTCCTTCTCCTCAGGGCTGCCCTCAATTCATTCTCCTCTTAATTATTCAGCCCTATAAAGCCTCCAAGACCTATAGAAGCAGAGAGGGTGTTCTCCCCAGCTGCCCTTTGTCCCCCTGGCACACAGCAGGAAGGGGAGTGTGAGCAGATTAATCTCTGCTGAAGGTTGTCCCTGATGCCTTTAAGCTGTGGAGAAGTGCCCTGTGAATGTGTCTTCTGATCTTTGATGATCTTCACCTAGAGGAAATAACTGTCTTTGTGGCACACGTGGTACCTAAACCTGGACCTTCTCTGTAGGTGATGTTCCTTTGCTGTGGTTAACACAGATATCTCATAGGTGGGTGTCTGAGGGTGCTCTGACCCTTGGCAGGCAGCAAACAAGTGCCAGAAGGCCCTGAAGATGCAAGGGCTGGAGCAGTCTCTTGGCTGTAGCCTTCTATCTGCTCCTCTTCCAAAACTGTTGTCTCTTTAGGACACTTATCTTGCCAGCTGTGCTTACTCTCCTCCCAGCATCGTGTCTGTCAAACACAGGGATGAATCTGCCTCTTGAGGTCTCTATCAAGCAGCATCAGATCAGATGTAGAAAAGACCTTTTGAGTGTCAACTTCACTAAACTGCTGTTGGTCCCACCGAGAGCTCTGCTCTCCTCTGCCCATCCCCACCTCTTTTAGCTGAAGGAGCACGGAATTTTTAGGCTGCCAGATCAGTGTCTCCTAACACGGATGAGGAATGGTGCTTTCTGGACCCACCACAAGTAGAGTTTGGTTTGTGCTGAGTGGGGGAGGTTGGTGGCTGCAGAAAGGAGCAAAGTGGCTTCTTCTTATGGTCCTAATGACATTGAGAGTGTGGCTTTGTAACTTGAGGCGCCGGGACAGGAGAGGTATGAGATGGTGGGCAGAGCACTTGGCCAGGAATTAGTCTGACAGGCAGGAAGGTGTGAAACGTGACTGGGAGTTGAGTGTCTAACCTTTTTGCAGGCTGCAGACACCTTGGCTGTGCGACAGAAGCGACGGATCTACGATATCACCAACGTCCTGGAAGGCATCGGGCTGATCGAGAAGAAATCCAAGAACAGCATCCAGTGGAAGTGAGTGGTGGAGGAGCTCTGGCCCCTTCTTGTCCAGGTCTGAGTGACACTGGACTTAAAATGCCCTGCTCAGAGCAAGGTTCCTCAGTGGTCTGTGCGTGCTGGGCCATGCTGATAGAGGTAATGAGGACAGCTGAGGTATGTCTGGTGTGTCTTTTAGAGCAGAGCTGTTGTTTTGGTAGAAATCAAGTGTTTGCAGCGCCTTGGGGTGGAAGAGATGCCTGTTGTGGCACTGGAGGTGGGGTATGACCCTGCCAGTCAGTGGGATGTAGGAAGATGTACCAGGTGCTGCTGTGCTGGGGGTGTAGAGCAGGTACAGGTGAGGCTTTCTGGGTGATCTGGCCTATGACAGGGGTGGCAGCAGAAGAGGTGGCAGCAGAAAGGAGGTGGCAGCCTCTCTGAGAGGCTGGGGCTGGTCTGGGGGCCTCCAGAAGCTGATGCATGTCCCTCCTTTTTACCTTGCCCAGAGGGGTGGGTCCTGGCTGCAACACCCGTGAAATAGCTCACAAGCTGATCGAGCTGAAGGCAGACATAGAGGACCTGGAGCAGCGGGAGCAGGAGCTGGAGCAGCAGAAGATGTGGGTTCAGCAGAGCATCAAAAACGTGACAGAAGATGTGCAGAACAGTCGATATCCTTTGTGTGACCCCTTGGCTCTGTCCCTGTGTTTGTTTGCTGGGCTGGGAAGCTGAGGGCTGGGTTGGGGCTGCTCGGGGCAGGGGGGTGCTGGGGGCCTCGTGCTGCTGGAGGAGCTGTGCTGAGAGGCTCAAGAGGCAGGGCCTGCCTTGGGAATCAGGGTCCAGCTGGGGAACCAGCTTCCTCTGTGGCACTTGGCTGCTGGTCTGGGTTTTGGAGTGAGAAAAGTTCTCTCTGGCCCATGGGTGCTGCTTTCACAAGTGCAGAGCTGCTCCTGTGGTCACTGCTCTTAGGCTGCCAGCTCTGACAAGGGTGTAGCTTGCAGACCTCTCCTGCAGACCACATCAGGGTCTTCTGGGAATGGCATTCCCTGTGCTCAGGAAGGTAACACCAGGTGCTCTTTGAGTTCTCTGTCTTCAGCTGCAGCCTTTCTCCTTAACCTTGGGAACGTTAGCTTATGTGACACATGAAGACATCTGCAAGTGCTTCACAGGTGAGGAAATGGTCCTGTCCTGTCAGGCTGTCCCAGCTCCTCTCCCTCTTCCAGGAAAGAGGAGACACTGGACCACAGGCTGCCCAAAAGCACCAGGTTAAATATAGTGGGAGCCCTGATGCTAACAGGGTTTGTGTACCACTGAGTTGTAGCTTTCTTGTCACCATCAGAGGGGACAGGTCATTGGGTCACTCATGTTTAAAGTGACACATCTGCTGTTCCTAGGGAAGTCTTTGCTGGGTGTCCCTGTGTGAGTTTGTGTGTTACAAACCCTTCATTCTGAGGAGACAGTGTTCTAATAATAGGAAGTTCATGGCATGGTAGAAAACTGAGTGTCAGCAGGATGGGAGCAGACAAACTGTTCCCTCAGCTGCATCAGGAATGCAAGAGGGAGATAGGGAAGAGCAGGGCAGAAGGGAATACACTGCTCACTGTGACCTCTCTCCCATGTGTGGTGCCTTCCTGAAGCTCTGAGCTGCCCGTAGGAAAACCCACATGTTCTGTCTCTGTGGGGCAAAAGTGAGGAAAACCCACAGGAGTTCCTTCCCTAGTGCCAGTCTTAATGGTGGTTGTGGGACCCAAAGGAAATGCCATCTGAGCTGCAGGGGTTTGGAGCCACAGCTCCTTTCTGCTTGGGTGGACACCCCACCTCTCCTGGCCCCGGGCAGCTGCTGGCTCAGCAGAGATGAACCTGCTTACCTTGATCTCCCCCAGCAGGCATCATCTCATAGAATCACAGAACAGTTTGGGTTGGAGGGACCTGAAAGATCATCCAGTTCCAACCCCCTGCATGGGCAGGGACACCTCCCACCAGCCCAGGCTGCTCCAAGCCCCATCCAACCTGCCCTTCAACACTGCCAGGGATGGGGCAGCCACAGCTTCCCTGGGCAGCCTGGGCCAGGCTCTCACCACCCTCACACCAAAGAATTTCCTCCTCATGTCCAACCTCAATCTCCCTCTTCCAGTTTTCATCCCTTCCCCCTTGTCCTCTCCCTCCCTGCCCTTGTCCCAAACCCCTCCCCAGCTTTCCCTGGAGCCCCTTCAGGCACTGGAAGCTGCTCTAAGGTCTCCCTGGAGCCTTCTCTTCTCCAGGCTGAACACCCCAACTCTCCCAGCCTGGCTCCAGAGCAGAGCTGCTCCAGCCCTTGGATCATCATTTCAGTGATCACTTTTTGGGGGCAGGGGTTGTGTTTTCAGCTTGATGGTGCTTGTGGCCAGATAACTCCTAACAGTCTGGAAGAGTTTCCTGCAGACCAGCAGACAGCTTCTTGCTTGGTTGACTGTTTTGCATGTCACTGCACCTGGTCTTTGTAAACTGGTTTGTGTCTCAAGTCAGACCTCACCAGAACATGCAGAGAAGGTTAGATACTACTTGAGTCAAAGCCAAATTCCTCCCAAAACAGGCTTGATCCACCTTTTTCCATTGTCTGTTCAGCATGTGCCCAACTTTGCTATCTGAATATTCCTTATATTTTTATTTTTGCTTCTCAGAAATGCCTGAGCCTTGCAAAGGGTCTTTCTTGGACCCCTTGTGTTCTTGAACTGTGGTGCAGGCTGAATTTCAAAATGAGTTAGGGCTTGAAGGCCTTTGTGCTTGGTCTCTTGTCAAATATGGATTCCTCAATTGGATTAATTAAAAAAAAGTGAGAATATATTTGCTTTTAGTGACTGGGGAACAGAATTTTGGTGCTGGGGTGCATTTTGCACTTGCAGAGTCAAAAAGGGGGTGGAAACACTGTACACTGGTTGGAAAAGTGTTTGATGCAGCTCTCCAGGGAGACAGAAATGCAGCCCCTGGGTTGTTGAAGCTTGCAGGTCTTAAAGCTCAAGTCTTGGAGCTTCATTATGTGCTTTTAATGCCTCTTCACAATGTTTTTCTGAAGTGCAGCTTTGTGAAAGGAATCCCATTTTACTGACAGCTCCTGTGGTATTTTTAATCCCTGCCCCTTTTGCTGAGCTCAGCTTTGCCTGTCTGAAATGACAGGATGTTCTCCCTTCTGTCCACTCTCTGTCCTTGCTCTGGGGATGTTGATTATCAAGTGCAGCATCATGCAAATGCCAGCAAAGTGTGAATTTTAACCACAGCAGAGCTCAGACATTCAAAGTGAAAGCTGCAAAGGGGCTCCAGCTGAGTGTGTCTCATGGTTGCAGCACCAGTGTTTTCTCTGTTCATGTTTTCTCTGGTTAAGTGCAAACCCAGATATGGACTCTGGAAGTTTTTTGTCAGTGCTTAATCATCCTCAGAGCAGTTGGTGCCCGTGGTGACTGGTCTGTTTTCACAGGTGACACCCTCCTGGCCATTCGAGCCCCCTCAGGCACACGTTTGGAGGTTCCCATCCCAGAGGTGAGTGAGAAATGGGTGGGCTGAGGTGGGGGGGAGGGATGAGGGGTGTCAGGGTGGGGTTTTTTGCTGGATTGGCCAGGCTGGGAGTTGGCAGTCAGGGGGTTGATGGGGTTAGGGGAACTGGCAACCCAAGGAAGGCTGCAGATATTAAAAAATTGCCAGGAGATTCTGTTGTTTGGAAGTACATGAGTCATGGCAGGAGCACCAGGGGACTGGGTAGCCCTGGGAGTTGGGAATTGTGTGTGGAATTATGCTGAGCTGTCTGAGTCACAGCATCCTTCTGGTTGGAAAAGACCTTTAAGATCATCAAGTCCAACCATAACCCAACTCTAACAACCATTAACCATAACCCAACTCAAACAACCATTAGCCCAACTCCACCAAGCCCAGTGCTCACCTGTGTCCCTCAGCACCACATCTATGTGGTTTCTAAACCCCTCCAGGGATGGAGATTCCACCACCTCCCTGGGCAGCCTGGGCCAGTGTTTAATGACCCTTTCAGGGAAGAAGTTTCTTCTAATCTCCAATCTAAACCTCCCCTGGAGCAACTTGAGGCCATTTCCCCTTGTCCTGAAAAGATGCACAGTTTTATCAATGCTGACTCATTCAACTTGGGATACTTTCTCTTTGCTTCATATGTCTCACTTCCATGTTTTTGCTAAGCAAAGGGGGCCCTGACTGTGACTAACATCAAGCCTGTCACGTGGCAGGTATTAAACTTGGTAATCCTGACTAGGTTCAAACACCAAAGGCAAGAAAGAGCATTCATCTATTTCCCAGTGTTCTGGTGTGCCAGAAAATTATTAGAAGTGGGTGCCAGAAGGTCTCCTATGGAATGTGAAAATGCAGTCATTGTTTTACCTTTTATCTCCTGTTCCCTGACACATTCTGTGCACTGAGAGCTAATAATAGACTATGTAGCCATTTTAAGCTGAAAGAGGAGGGATTTAGGTTGGACATGAGGAGGAGATTCTTTGCTGTGAGGGTGGTGAGAGCCTGGCCCAGGTTGCCCAGGGAAGCTGTGGCTGCCCCATCCCTGGCAGTGTTGAAGGGCAGGTTGGATGGGGCTTGGAGCAGCCTGGGCTGGTGGGAGGTGTCCCTGCCCATGCAGGGGGTTGGATCTAGGTGAGCTTTAAGGTCCCTTCCAACTCTAACCCATTCTATGATTCTATTTTTTTCATCTCATTTTTTGCTGTCATACTCAAGAGCTGAACCAAGCACCTGGCACTTGGAAAAGGGCCTTTAATGTCAGGTTGTGTTTTGCTTTTGACTTCCCTCAGGGCCTGAATGGGCAGAAGAAGTATCAGATCCATCTGAAGAGCACGAGCGGTCCCATTGATGTTCTCTTGGTGAACAAAGATGCCTGCAGCTCTCCTCCTGTCGTCCTGCCTGTCCCTCCCCCTGAAGACCTCCTCCAGTGCCAGGCAGTTGCCCCCTCCAAGCCTCAGATCCCCCCACTCACCCACTTCCAGGAGGCATCTGTTCCCAGCACCACCCGGCCCTCCACCCCCACCCCCACCACCACGCAGGACCACGGCCCTCCTGCCCAGAAGGCCACCAGCACAGGTGGGTGGGAGGCTGCAGGTGGCCCCTTGGCACCTTTGTCTTTTCTTGTGTCTGGAATGGTGGGGCTGGGTGTGTTGATGATGGGAATCAGGCTGGAAAGCAGAGGGTTGGGCTGGGGTGGTGCCAGCCTGCAGGAGCACTGGTGGGGGAGGGACTCGTCACGCAGAGCAGTGATCAGCAGAAGTTTGCAAAAGGGTCTTTCAGAGACTCAAGTTCAACTTTCACTTTGAAAAAAGACTCAGAAGTGCCAGGTGAGGTTGGTTGTGGCTTTGTCCAGCCAAATTTGGAAAGCCTCTGGTGGTGGCAATCCCCAGCTTCCTCAGCAAGCTCTTCCAGCACTGCAGCCTCTCATTGAATTCCTTTTTCCTCACGTCTGGATCCTTTGAGCTCCATCTCGTGCCTGTTAAGCACGTTACATCATTTGGCACCACTGAGAAGATTTTAAGTCCTGTAACTGCCTCCCAGGCAGCTGCAAGCTGCTGTTTCCCTGCCCTTAGACTTCCCTCTGCCTGCCTGCACAAGCCCAGCTCCCTCCACCCCTCCTTGCAGGTCATGTCCCTCAGACCCTTGACCACCTTGGTAACCCTCAGCTAGATCTTCTTTCTTGAAGTGGAGGGTGGCCAAAGCTGGACACAGCCTCAGCCCCAAGGACAGTAACTTCCCTCAGTGTGCTGGCTGGTGTAGCTGCCCACCCAGCCTGTGGGAATTCCTGTGGGAATGTGCTCCTGCCTTTCCTGCAGCCTGGCACCACCAAGGGCCTGGGAGATTTTGCTGGGTGAAAGCAAGAAGCCTCCTCCCTCTGGAGCTGCCTGTGGCCAGCATTGCTGGCTGCCAGGAGGTGACATTCCCACCTGTGTCTGTGGCTCTTCCAGAATGTGTCCCAGCAGCAGAGTCCAAGAGCACTGGTGACTTTGACCCCTTGGGTGACCCAGGGTTGGACACCCAGCCCCTCCAGTCCTCTGCCTCCCTGGACAGCAGCTCCGTCCTGCCCAGCCCCTCTGCCTCCTTCGAGCCCATCAAGCCTGACCCCACTGGAAGTGAGTACCCCCCTGTCCCACCTGTGCAGGGCAGGCTGCTGGCCCTGCAGGAAGGAGCCAGGCTCCCTCCTGCCCTTGCTGTCTGCAAGGGGTGAGTTGGCATCTCCTGGGAGGGTGCTGGGGAACCTGGTGAGCAGGTGACTGTTCTGTGTCTGCTGTTCTGGTGCTCTCTGTCACACCCCTGCTAGGAAGTCTGCAAGGGAGGCTTGCATGGCACACAGCTCTCTGGTTGTATGTATGAGCTTCCAGTGCCTGACAGGGCTCCAGGAAAGCTGGGGAGGGACTTGGGACAAGGGCAGGGAGGGATGGGATGAGGGGGAACAGTTTTAGGCTGAAAGGGGGGAGATACAGATGAGATACTAGGAGGAAATTCTTTGCTGTGAGGGTGGTGAGACCCTGGCCCAGGCTGCCCAGGGAAGCTGTGGCTGCCCCATCCCTGGCAGTGTTGAAGGGCAGGTTGGATGGGGCTTGGAGCAACCTGGGCTGGTGGGAGGGGTCCCTGCCCATGCAGAGGCTTGGATCTAGATGATCTTTGAGGTCCCTTCCAACCCAAACCAGTCTGGGATTCTGTGTTTAATCCCTTTCAGTCCCTTCTGTAGTGCTAGGTCAAATTTTTGAGTCTGGATGAACCTACCAAATTTCCAGCCATGGCCCAGAGCACCTTTGTTACTTGTGGGGAGTGTTCCTTTATTAGGAGAGCTCTAGTCTCTGTTTTCCTCCTTTTCTCAGGAATACTTCCTATGTCTTTAGTGATCTTGTGGTCTTAATCCCTCAGTGTATATTTGGGGAGCTCCTTGATGTGCTTGGTGAGGTGGAATGGGCTTTAAAAAAAGGAACATTTGAGCTTTCTGCCAGGAAATGACAGGCTGGCCTGAGGACAGAAAAGCATCCTCTGGGGAAGACACACTTTAAGACACACTTTGGCTTTAGGATTTTGAAGGCTCTCTCCACTGCAGAAACACTCTAGGTTAGAGAGTTAGGGCTAGAAGAGGAAATCCTAGTCAAGTGTAGTTTACACAGAGCTTTTTTTTCACTTCTCTGCTGCTGGTGTGTCTGAGAAAGCATGAGGTGTGTGGCTTCATCTTGGAGTAGCCTTGATGAGCCTGTAGTTTAGCACATCCCAGAGGGCCTCTCTAGAGGCAAGTCCTTGTCCCACATGAGGTAAATGGAGGTGCTGTGTGGGTGCTGATGCTGGGTGAGGCTTCCAGACAGGCAGTGTCTCTGGAGCTGCTGCCTGTGAGAACAGTTGCATGTCCCAGGGCTCCCTCGGGTCTGTGTTAAAGTAGTTGAGCTTAGGAATTGTCTTGCTGCTCATTTGAGCAGAAATAGGTCCCATGGGGTGTGGGAGCAGAGTTCCTGGGTGGCGTGGGATGATTTGGGTGCATGAGGAGTGCAGGAGGACAGTACCTGATGGTGCTGTGAGGCATTTCAGACTCTTCTTGTAACTGGTTGGTTGTATTTGCAGTACTGGAACTGCCCAAAGAGCTGTCAGAGATGTTTGATCCAACAAGAGGTATGTTCACTCCCTGACCATGGCTTTGTTCCATGCCCAGCTACCCCCAGAAGTGGGACTGTTTGTTTTGTTCACTCCCTTTGGGATCACTGTGGGGATGTGGTTTTGTCAGGTGCTTGTTGGTGGCTGCTGGGTCTCTCCTTGTAGTGAAGCACTCTTAGAATTACTGCTTCCTGGATGTATTTTTCTGCCTTCACGTTGCATCTGTGAGGTTGCCCCACCAGGTCTTTCCCAGCCCTGTGCCAACACCAGTCTGTGCTCTGCCTTCCCATGCTCCTTGTCCAGCTTCTTTGCACACCAGGACATTCCCTGGTAGTCTGGTTTCAGCTGGGGCCTGCCCGAGGCTGACCCAAGCAGATCATTTAGGAAGGTCTCTCTCCAAAGCATCCTTCAGTGGTTTTGGTGTGGCTAGTGATTTTGGAGCAGTCTGGAATGTTGTTCCTTGTGTTGGGAGTTCTACCAAGGAATGTCACTGCCTCATGATGGAACAGACTCAGCCCTAAGGGCTGGAGAGGTGAAGGATTTTGCTCTATACTGGGAAACTCTTTATCTGCACATTTATTTCCCTCCCATGCTGGCAGAATTCCTCCCAGCCAGGCAGAGCTGAGGACACACCACTGAAGGGTGGTGGCAGGAGATGTGCAGCAGCACTTCTTACACACAGGTGGCACTTCCACAGAACTGGTTCACCTTTGTGTAAAAACCAAGCCCCAGGCCCAAAGGCACACACCCTGTGCTCTGCAGTCAGCCTGGAGAGCAGCTCCTTGCTCAGCACCCACTGCTGGAGGCAGGGGAGAAGGTCCTGGTGGTGACTGAGCACATCTGAAGTCTGAACTTGACTTCACGTGAGACACAAGCTGCTGCCAGCCCCACCCCCTGGGCAGGAGATGGAGCTTAACCCAAACTAACAGGATGAAAAAGGAGATGTGTGCTGGCTGGGGGGGGGGGGGTGTATGCTGGTTTATGGACTATTCCTCCCAGTTTGGAGAGGGAGGGGAGAGATCCAGGAGGGAAGGATTCTCAGGGAGTGGAGAAAAGCAACACAACAGAGCTCAGAGCAACAGGGTGCTCCCTGCAGCCCCTCTCATCCCTGTGGGATCCCAGCAGTGTTCCCTGGCACTGGCAGCTGCTCTCAGGCAGTTTAAGCTGCAAGAGCCTGAAATTCTTCCTTAGTGTTTTGCACTGGAATTACTTTTTCCGCATGGTTTTCTCTTTCTTTTGAATGGGTGCTTAATAACTGCTGGTTTCCAACACATATCCTGAAAAGAAGCAGAATTTCAACACACAAATACACACCCTGTGATATTACCAGCCCTGAAGAATGCAGGTTCTGCATTTAATAACTGTTTATTGAAGCCAGTATTATTCCTGTCTAGTTGCTTAGCACTGAAATCCTCTCATCCCATGGCACGTGGTTTCCTCTCCTCCAGGGAACTGTGGATCAGTGTCTTGAAAATGGGCTGGTCTGGGTTTGTTCTGTGAAAGCTGATTTCAGGTTTGGGCAGTATCTCTTCAACCCAGTTGGACTGAGTCAGATATTCATCATCTTAACTTGGACTGAGTTGGATATTCATCATCTCAACTTGGCAAAGTGGGAGAGTTATTCAGAAAGTTGTTCTCAACCAACTTGGAGAAAAGGGGTTGTTGGCTTGCACACACTTTGGCTGCTTATCTCTCTGCCCTTCAAGTGCCTCACCAGCCTGCTAGCCAGGAGTGACAACTCTGGAGGAGGGATGACATTCCAGGGATAATTAATGGCCCATGAAGGGTGGACACCCAGAGCTCAGATGTTCATTCCACTTGGCAGTGAGCAGCCAGCCAGTCTGCCAGGGCTGGATTAGCCCTGCAAGGGGGGCAAATTAGGGGGACAAAGGACACAAATCTGGAGGTTCATTACTTCTGGAATAGCTCGTTTGTTTGTTGTATTTTTTTCCCCACTCTCAGCAAAGTTGGTGGGTCAGGCTCTACCAGCTCAGATTCTGGTGAGTGGTGAAGAGTCCCCTTGGCAGTGCAGGGCTGAGACAGTGAAGCCCCTCACCTGAAGGAGCCAGGCATGTGGTTGAACTGAAGCAGGAGGAGACCTGCAGCATTTTCTGGCATAGCTGGAACTGTTTGACACCCATTTCCGTTTGTCCCTGGCAGGAGCCTGCTTTGGCCACTGCCTGCTGCACACACTGTGTCTTGGCCAGGGAAGGGACTACAAGGGTGAGGACCACCCTGGGAAGGGTGGGATGCTGCCCAGGAGCAGATCAGGAATGCAAAGCGTGTTGTCTAACTGTGCCTGTCTCTTCCCCAGAATGTATGAACTCTGAGCTGCTGGAAGAGCTGATGACCTCTGAAGGTGAGTCCTGGAGTCTCTCCTCCTGGTGTGGCCTCTCCACGGGAGGAGAACCATCCTGGGTGGCTTCACCCAGCCTAGAACCTTGCAATTCCAGACTCCCCCTCATCTTTCCTGGGCGCTGGAGACAGACTGTTCTTATTGTCCTGCCAGTCCCTCAGAGGGCCTAGGACAGTCTGGCTCTTCCCTATCACAAAGCTGATTGGAAGCAACCTCAGAAGCTGTGGTGGCTGAGGTGGCCACGGGGATGCCCTGCAGGTGCTTGGCTGGCTGTGGGAGTGCTGGGTTTGGTGACCACCCCTGGGCTTCTCTTTCCTCAGTGTTTGCTCCCTTGCTCCGCCTCTCCCCGCCCCCTGGAGATCACGACTACATCTACAACCTGGACGAGAGTGAAGGTGTCTGTGACCTCTTCGACGTGCCTGTGCTCAACCTCTGACTGCTGCCTGTGGCTGTGACCCGGCCAACACCGACTGTTTTGTAACTCTCTGGAAAAAGTGTCTATTTTTGGATCCCTTTTGTGCTAGAGCTCCAGAACTGAGCGATTCAGAGGTGCCCTCCTTTGGACTCAGAACCAAGAGATGTGGACGTGCAGGCTGGGAGCCTCCCCACAGCTTCTTCCTCTCCCTCGGCTGCACGTCTGAGCTCCACGTGCAGCTCATCCCACCGTGTCTCTCCCTCTCCACTGGATCCTGGGCCACCCTTCAAAGGGTCTGTCTTCTGAGTGTGCCCAGGTCACCTGCAGAGTTTGCCCCTGTGCCTCTCTTGAGCTTCCTCAAAATCTGCATGCCTTTGGTTTTTTTCCTGCACTCCCAGAGGCACTTTGCACCTCCTAGGTACCAGCTGCTCCAAGGAGCCCTAATTCCATGGTCAGTTGACAAGTAGGTAGCTAGATATCTCCATGGGAGTGGTTCAGGTTTGGGGTGGTTACATTGCTGAGCAACAAGGAGGAGGGAAAAGGAAAAACAAAAAAAAGGCACCAAAGTGTCTCTGTTTCTTCCAGTGACTCCAGACCAAGCTAGGATGTTTTACAAGGAAAAAAAAAAAAAAAAAGGAAAAAAAAGCAAAAAAAAGCACTTTTTTTTAGCCAGCTGTGCCTCCTAGTGGGACTCAGGAGTTGAGCATTCCTGGTAGGACCCAGGGGCTGAGTGTTTCCCTGCTTGTGCCTCAGCAGGAGCACTGTCACCAGTGTCACCAGCCTGCTGATGTGTGGGCCCAGGGGCTCCAGCTCCTTGTTCAGCAGCTGTGCTGTTCTGCAGGGCTAAAGAAGAGGTGCCAGTATGGTTTTATTTTTTATTTTTATGTGTTTTGGTGTTTGTTTTTTTTTTTTCTGAGTGATGTTTGAAAGGATGAGACTGCTCCAGCTGGTGCCTGCAAGGTACTCCAGGTCCATCAGAGCCTGCTCATACTTGCCAGTAGCTGTCTTCTCCAACCATTGCACTTGAGCCTTCAACTGGCCAAATGGTGACCAAGCAGTAACAATCCAGTAGTAATTTCCCATGACAAGTTATGTAGGTGTTGTCAAAATAGTGCTTTTTTTCCTCCCCTCTTTTCTCTCTGATCATCTGCTCAGGATCAGGTTTCCTGTACATCTGAGTTTGCTCCTCCAGTGTCCGTAGCCACACTCCCCACTCCTGATCCTGGGGCAGGTCTCTCTTTAGGGTGATGTTTTCTCTGCATCATTTTTCCCTGTTGGGTCCCCTGCTGTGTTCAGGTGGGGCCAGTCTTGGACCCTCTGCAGTTGGACTCAAACGCCCTGATGGGTTTCTGTTGGATTTTGCAAGCCCCCAGGTGCTTTCTTGGTCAGGTGCTGTATTTGGGTGTCTTCAGTTTTGCACATCGTCCTGCCCACGGGCTGGAAGCAGCTTCTCCCACCATCCCTGCTCCTGAAGAGAGGGCCAGGACACTGGCTGCCCATTGCAGGGAGGTGGTTTGTAGCCATCTCCATAGCCCACTGTGGGTGTTTCACTTCTCCACTTGGCTGCTCACCACCAGCGAGCCCCACAACCAGCTTGGGGTGCAGGGTCCTCAATTCTTGGAGCCCACGGGGGTGAGAACACGATTTCCTTGGGACCTGCGTCCTCCAGGTGGCTCCTTGGGGTGTCCCATTCTCGGTGGGAACTCTTCCAGAAGGGCTGTTCCTCTCTGCAGCCCCGGCATCCCCTCTGGGAAGGAATTCAGGAGGACCGAGGGGATGCTCTGCAGTGGGACCCCACCAGGGGGAGAAGTCCCAGCCCTGCTGGAGCCAGCCCAGCCTTCCCCCTTGGCAGGGAAGTGGATCCAGACCCCTCAGCCCAGGGCTTTCCTGCAGCTCCACCTCCGTGTTCTGCCAGACCCTCACCCTCCTTCCAAGCGTTTGTCTTCACCTCCAGTTCGACCACCTTCCCAGAAAATAAAATAAAAAAAGGACACCTACTGAAAAAGCAACATTGACAGCTGCAGATGAACTTGGATTCCTATATAAAGATTATTTTTATACTTTTTTTTTTTTTTTTTTGCAAGGAAAGAAAATTGCCTGTAATATTTGTACAGTGTTCTCTGATGTGAATAAACACCAAAAAAAAAAGAAAAAAAAGAAAACTAAGCCAACTTTCCCAGAGCTTCCCCAACTTTGCCAGGGTTCCAACTTTACCAGTTTCCCCAACTTTCCCAGAGCTTCCCCAACTTTCCCAGGGTTTCCCCAACTTTACCAGTTTCCCCAACAACTTTCCCAGAGTTTCCCCAACAACTTTGCCAGAGTTTCCCCAACTTTACCAGTTTCCCCAACTTTGCCAGAGCTTCCCCAACTTTGCCAGAGCTTCCCCAACTTTGCCAGGGTTTCCCCAATTTTACCAGTTTCCCCAACTTTCCCAACAACTTTGCCAGTTTCCCCAACAACTTTGCCAGTTTCCCCAACTTTACCAGTTTCCCAACTTTCCCAGAGCTTCCCCAACAACTTTCCCAGAGTTTCCCCAACTTTACCAGTTCCCCCCACTTTGCCAGTTTCCCCAACAACTTTCCCAGGGTTTTCCCAACTTTACCAGTTTCCCCAACTTTGCCAGAGCTTCCCCAACTTTCCCAGGGTTTCCCCAATTTTACCAGTTTCCCCAACTTTCCCAACAACTTTGCCAGTGTTTCTCCAACAACTTTGCTAGGGTTTCCCAGACAACTTTCCCAGAGTTTCCCCAACAACTTTACCAGGATTTCCCCAACTTTACCAGTTTCCTCAACAACTTTGCCAGGATTTCCCCAACTTTACCAGTTTCCCCAACAACTTTGCCAGGATTTCCCCAACTTTACCAGTTTCCCCAACTTTGCCAGAGCTTCCCCAACTTTGCCAGAGCTTCCCCAACTTTGCCAGGGTTTCCCCAATTTTACCAGTTTCCCCAACTTTCCCAACAACTTTGCCAGTGTTTATCCAACAACTTTGCCAGGGTTTCTGCAACAACTTTGCCAGGGTTTCTCCAACAACTTTGCCAGGGTTTCCCCAATTTTACCAGTTTCCCCAACTTTCCCAACAACTTTGCCAGTGTTTATCCAACAACTTTGCCAGGGTTTCTCCAACAACTTTGCCAGGGTTTCCCCAACGTTACCAGTTTCCCCAACAACTTTGCCAGGGTTTCCCCAACTTCGCCAGAGCTCCCCCAACCCCGCTCTCCCTGGAGGGCCGCGGTGCCGGCCCCATTCCCGGCGGGAAGGCCCGTGGAGGTGGGTCCTGCCCCGCGTCAGCTCAGGTGAGGGGGCCGGGCCTGCTCGGGGCCCCGGGAGGCGGCGACGACCCGGAACTCGCGGGGCCCGAGCGATGCCGCCGCCCAAGGACGTGGTGAAGATCGCCATCCAGATGGTGGGAGCCATCCCGCAGCTGATCGAGCTGCAGCAGGTACCGCCCGGCGCCCCCGGCCCCGCCCGCGCGCCCCGGCCCCGCTCACGGCCGCGCTCTCCGCTTGCAGAACAAGCCCCTCGCCGCGGTGCTGCGGGACGTGTGCGACGCGTGAGTGACCGCGCGGGGACCCCGCCAGCCCTGCCAGCCCCCCAACCCTGCCAGCCCCTGCCAGCCCCCCAACCCTGCCAGCCCCGCCAGCCCGTCAGCTCCTGCCAGCCCCGCCAGCCCCGCCACCCCTGCCAGCCCCTGCCAGCCCCCCCAGCCCCCCCCAGCCCCGCCACCCCCTACCAGCCCCCCCAGCCCCCCAACCCTGCCAGCCCCCCCAGCCCCCCCCAGCCCCTGCCAGCCCCCCCAGCCCCCCCAGCCCCTGCCAGCCCCTGCCAGCCCCGCCAGCCCCCCCAGCTCCCCCAGCTCCCCCAGCCCCGCCAGCCCCTGCCAGCCCCCCCAGCCCCTGCCAGCCCCTGCCAGCCCCCCCAGCCCCCCCAGCCCCTGCCAGCCCCCCCAGCCCCCCCAGCTCCCCCAGCCCCGCCAGCCCCTGCCAGCCCCTGCCAGCCCCCCCAGCCCCTGCCAGCCCCCCCAGCCCCCCCCAGCCCCCCCAGCCCCGCCAGCCCCCCCAGCCCCCCCAGCCCCGCCACCCCTGCCAGCCCTGCCAGCCCCTGCAGCCCCCCAGCCCCGCCAGCCCCTGCCAGCCCCCCAGCCCCCCCAGCCCCGCCACCCCCCCCAGCCCCTGCCAGCCCCGCCAGCCCCCCCAGCCCCTGCCAGCCCCTGCCAGCCCCGCCAGCCCCTGCCAGCCCCTGCCAGCCCCCCCAGCCCTGCCAGCCCCCCCAGCCCCTGCCAGCCCCCCCAGCCCCTGCCAGCCCCTGCCAGCCCCGCCAGCCCCTGCCAGCCCCTGCCAGCCCCCCCAGCCCTGCCAGCCCCCCCAGCCCCTGCCAGCCCCCCCAGCCCCTGCCAGCCCCGCCACCCCGCCAGCCCCCCCAGCCCCCGCCAGCCCCCCCAGCCCCCCCAGCCCCGCCAGCCCCCGCCAGCCCCACCAGCCCCCCCAGCCCCGCCAGCCCCCCTGGCTGGCGCTGTGCCTGTCCCTGCGGTGCTGTGCCTACCCGTGTGTCTCTGTGCCCACCCATGTGGTGCTGTGACCATCTGTGTGTCTCTGTGACCTCCCATGTGGCCCTGTGACCATCTATGTGGTGCTGTGCCCACCCATGTGGTGCTGTGACTGTCCCTATGGCGCTGTGCCCACCCGTGTGGCTCTGTGCCCACCCGTGTGTCTCTGTGTCCACCCACGTGGCTCTGTGCCCACCCGTGTGTCTCTGTGCCCATCCCTACGGCGCTGTGCCCACCCGTGTGGCCCTGTGGCTGCCACCCCGGGGGGTGACCCCGCGCGGTGTCCCGCTGTCCCCAGGTGGAGCCTGCCCAACGCCGAGCGCTACGCCCTGCAGTACGCGGACGGGCGCCAGACCTACATCACCGAGTCGGTGAGACCCCCAGCCCTGCTGCCCGCGCCCCCCGGGCCCGGCACCCGCCCCTCACGCCTCCTTTCTCCTTCCAGAACCGCCGGGAGATCAAGAACGGGAGCATCTTGCGGCTGACCACCTCCCCGGTACTTCCCTGTCCCCCCGTCACCCGGGCCGCGCGCTCGGGTGGGGCGTCCCGCTGCCGCGGGGCGACGTGTGCCGCTCCAAACCCTCTGCCTCGCTCCGGGACTTCTGCCTCGGGACAGCTCCTCACACCCTGCAGAAGCACCACGGGGAGGAGACCTGTCTCAGCCCTCCTTCTCCCTTGGCAGAGCTTGGGGGAGTTTGAAGAGAAACTAAATCATCTTGAGATGCTTTGGACGTGTGGGCCAACTCATCAAGCGCTCTTAGTGTCTTGCCAGCTTGTCCTCCTTCCTCAGCTCCTCCTCGTCTCTGCTCTGGTTGGCTCTGTCTCTTGGTCCAGCTCCTCCAACTCTAGCCTGAGCCTCCTTCCAAACCTCATGCTTAAGATCTTCCAGCCTTCTCCAGCTCCTCACTGTCCTTCGATGAGCCCCTTTGGCTTGATTCTTTCCTTCCTGGTAGGACCAAGAAGCAGAGCGGTTATACAACGGGATCCAGAGTAACAACTCGGATGTGAAGACTGACTCACTGAAGAAGCTTGCAAGCCTCTCCCAGGACGTTACCTTCGCTCAGGAATTCATCAACAGGAATGGCTTGAAGCTCATCTTCTATATTGTGGAAGAAGGAAATGCGTGAGTACGAGGAGAGGACTTTCCTTGCAGCTCTTGACTTTTCTTCTCCCTGGCTAATGCTGCCTGAGCTCCAAGCTGGGCCTTGGGGTGGACCCTGCTCGTGACCCCTGTGCTGTGGCACGTGGGCTGCTTGGCTCTGCAGGCTCCTCACCCACAGGCATATGGCTGTGTGCCCACACCCTGGCAGTGGGAGAAGGTCCTCAGGGGTCTGGGGTCCTAACTCCTCCTGTCTGTGTCCAGACTGGAACCTCCCATCCCTTTGCTGGCTGGGTCCTCTGCAGCCCCATGGGTTCTGCTGCCAGGAACCCCCCGTGATCATCCTTGTAGCTGCTCCCACCCAGATCATCCCTCTGCCCAGCTGTTTTAGCTGCCACAGGTCTACAGGCAGCTCGAGAAGACGCTGGTGGCCAAACTGGTGGCTGCCTGACTCGGGTCAGGATGTGACAGTGCATCTCCTCGGAGCTCCTATCACTCCACAGAGGATGTGGAGCCCAAGACCAGGCAGCTGGGTCTTGGGAGCAGGGGTGGGGATCTGGGCTGGCCTGGCCTTCCCCAGGGCTTGCCTGTGTGATCTTTGTACTGTGGTAACTCAGCTTTCCAGAAGCTGTTGAGCTTCCCCTGCCTCCACTTCCTGGGATGACTAAGTGAGAGTCTGGTTTCTCACCCAACAGTCTCTCCTTCCTTCTGCTTGCTGCTCTCTGCTTCTCCAGCTCTATCTAACGTACCCACCAATGCCCAGTTAATCCCTGTCTTATGGTGGTGACTGTGGGGTGTCTGGACCCTTCCTCATTGCCTTTGCTCATCTGTCCCTCCAGTACAGGGGAGATGCTGGCTCATACCTTGAAGGCCTTCATGGAGCTGATGGAGCATGATTTTGTTTCCTGGGAGACACTTAGTGCAGCCTTCATCAAGAAGGTGAGCACCTTCTGCAGGCTCCACATGCCCTTGGTGTCCCTTGTTGCTGGTGTCACCAGGCTCAGCCCATCGATGGGTGGTTTTGTGTCTTCTAGATAGTGAGTTACGTCAACATGAACGCGGTGGATGCATCTGTCCAGCAGCTCTCCTTGTCTATCCTGGAGAACATGGTGCCCACCAGTCCCCTCCTCTTCGAGCTCGTCAAAAAAGAAGTGACGCTGGATCGTCTTCTCACCCACCTGCAGGTGTAAGTGGAGAGCCCAGAGCACCCTGTGCCCCATCCCAAAGCCACCAGGATCATGGAATCATAGGATGGTTTGGGTTGGAAGGGACCTTAGAGATCATCAGGTCCCAACCCTCCTGCATGGGCAGGGACACCTCCCACCAGCCCAGGTTGCTCCAAGCCCCATCCAACCTGCCCTTCAACACTGCCAGGGATGGGGCAGCCACAGCTTCCCTGGGCGACAAGGCAACTTGTTCCAATGCCGATTCCAGGATGAAGCAGTGGAAGGGATTTCTCCAGGTCTTGCTGACTCTCCCTGGCACAACATATTGTCCCTTCCTGAGCAACGTTGGGGAGATCAGCCTGTCCTGTCCCCGCTGCTGGGGGAGGGATGGACTGTGGTGGGAACCATCCTGTTTCCTGGTCAGATCCCTTCATTCATGGCTGGTGTTGCTCAGATATCTTGGTTCTTCAGCTGACCTGCTGGTTTGCTGGGGTTGGCTTTCCCTTCCCTGTCCTGGTGTGTTGAGGAACAGTTTGATCCCTGCAGCTTGTGGTGGTGGTGCTGGACTGGACAAAGTTGGTTAAATCCATCACTCAGGCAGGTTCTCCTTCTGCCCTTTGTGCTGCAGAACAGGGATCGTGAGCCACTCCAACTTCTTCTTCCTCCTCTTTCTCATACCTCTGCACCTCTTCAGCCTGGAGGTTTTTCTCTCTCAAGAATGGAGAGGCTCATGCCCAGGCAGGAGTCTTCTGCTCACCTTTGGTTTTCCTGCAGCTCCAAGATGCTGCACCCATGAGTGTGTGTAGAGCACCGTGATCCACCCCTGGGTGCTCTGTGGGGACCATCTCACCCCCAGTCCTGTCAGCAGCTTGTGGCTCCAGAGCTTCTCTGGGTTCCCCAGCCCTGCGTAGTGAAGGGGGAAGAGGACCCTCAGAGCTGGTGACTCTCCCCATCCTCCTCCTTCTGCAGGACCAACACCCAGCTGCAGCTGAAGGCCATGGCCCTGCTCATCGCTCTGCTGCTGGCTGCCCCCGACACCGAGCGGCGGGTAAGGGGCTGCTCTGCATGGGCAGGACCAGGGTGACAGCAGGGTGGTGGCCCTGCAGATCCACCCCCATGGCGAGGGTGCTCTGCAGAGAGGCCTCCACTGCTTCACACCCCTTGGAGTAGTTACGGGGTGATGCAAGATCTCAGCTGACAGGAGAAGTGTCACAGCTGGTGGTGGCACAGTGGCCGTGATGCCCAGCAGCTGGCACACCTGGGCTGTCCTGGCCAGGACCCCTGTGATGGGGTCTTGGGCAGCTGGGTCCTCTGCTGTGGTGTTTGTGTTGTCTGGGGTGGTGGGGCTGTCAGAGGTGCCCGGAGATGTTTGGAGTCAGTGTCCCTGCTCTGCCTCTTCTCCTTGACTGATACAACCTGTCCTGGCAGCCTGGTGGGACAGGATCTGTTTGAGCCACTGTGGGGTGGGCTAGGGCAGGTCTCCTGCTCACCACTGTCGCACCTGAGACTGCCAGTCCCTTTCTGTCCTCACCCTGCCTGTGGTCCAAAGCCAGGCCTAGCAGGGATGGGGACCTTCTAGGGGAACTCAGGATTTTGTGGGAAAGAGGGATGTGTGGAACTGGGGAATGTCTCACTGCCGCTTCCCTTCCTAGGACATGATGGACTACCTGAGGGAGAAGAACATCAGGCAGTTCATCCACAAGGTGAGAAGCTGGGTTCCTCTGGGGACGGCTCTGTGCTTCATCCTCTGTTCTCCTTTCCTGGCCTCCCTGTCCCCCCAGCCTTTGGTGACCGTGCTGGCTGGGTTGCTGCAGGCCCCACACCCCTTCCGTGGTGACTCCCATGGATGCTGCTGTGCTGGCAGCCGCGTGCCCAGGGTTGCACCTCCAGCCGCCTGTGGTTCTCCTGCCCCGAGAGGAGCTGCCTCCTTCCTGGTGCTCCTCCGAGCAGCAGCACCTGCCAGGCTGTGGCTGTTGGGGCTTGGAGGAACCAGGAGCAGCAGCCTGGGGGAACCTTCTCACTCACGGTCTCCTGTAGAACATCATCCACAGCTCTGAGCCCCTGGGGGACGAGATGGCCCATTACCTGTACGTGCTGCAGTCCGTCAGCCTCAACCTGCGCGAGCGCCGCATGAGGACCTCCATGGATCCCTACTCCCAGGTCTGGGAGCGCTCTCCTGGCCAGCCTGCTCCTGAGCTCTTCCCCTCCGCGGGGGTGAGGTCCTGGGAGGACCTGCTTGCGTGGGGCTCACCAGCATCCCCTGCCCTCCACTCTCCCTCCAGGAGCAGCGGGAGCTCCTCCAGTCTCTCCGCCAAGCGGCCTTCGAGCCGGAGGGCGAGGCGCCCGCCGGCCCCTTCAGCACCGAGCGCCGGCGCTCGCTGTGCGCCAAGGAGTTCCGCAAGCTGGGCTTCACCGTGCGTCCTCCCCCGCCCCCTCCCGTGCCGCATCCGCTGCCCGGCCTCGGTGGCACCTTCTGGTGGCTCCCCTAAGCCTGGTGTCCCTCCTGACGGGTCACCACGGGTGCCGCGGAGCTGCCGGGACAAGGCAAAGCCCGTGGCTGCGCCAGGAGGACTCGGCTGCCTGGAGAAGAAAGCAGCAGGCGTTCAGGTGCATCCTGTTGTGTCCTCCTAGAACAACAGCAACCCAGCAGAGGACCTCCGCCGTGCCCCACCAGGCCTTCTTGCCCTCGACAACATGGTGTACTTCTCCAGGCACACCCCCAACGCCTACAGCAGGGTGTGTGCTCTCCCCCAGAGACCTCCCTGGCAGAGAGGTGCTGGTGGATCTCCACCTTCTTTTCCTCCCCTTGTGACCCATCCTCGGCCAGCCCCAGGCCCTTCTGGCCAGCTGTTGCCCTGTTTCAGATGGAGCCAGCTGCTCCTGGTGGGCAGGAGCAGCCCCTTGAGGCTGGTGGCACTGAAGGGTCCCCATAGTGTTGTGCCCAGTTTGGTTTCCAGGCCTTGTTCACCGGGATGGCCATTAGGAATTGGCTGGATCCGGGGGGACACCTCCTAGGAAGCTCAGAAGGAGGGTGGGGTGTCTGAGCTGGGGCAGTTCTCCTCGTGTGACACAAGGCAACGACTGTCTCCTCCAGTTTGTCCTCGAGAACAGCAGCCGGGAGGACAAACACGAGTGTCCCTTTGCCCGAAGCAGCATCCAGCTCAGCCTGATCCTCTGCGAGATCCTGCACGTCGGGGAGCCCTGTACGTGTGTCCCCTCCCTGCCCTGCTGCAGCGGTGGGGACAAGCTGCCAGGCCTGCCTGCCTGGGGCCACCAGCCTCTGGCGTGACCGACAGCAGCCATGGGGAAATCTGGGGTAAACTGGGGATTCTGGTGTCACCATCTGTCCTTCTCACCGCAGGCTCGGAGACGGCTCAGGCCTTTTACCCGATGTTCTTCGGGCAGGATCATTTCTTTGAGGAGCTCTTCTGCATCTGCATCCAGCTAGTGAACAAGACCTGGAAGGAGATGCGAGCTACCCAGGAGGACTTTGACAAGGTGTGAGGGGATGCTGGAGCTCTAGGTGGGAGCCCTGGGGGAAATTCAGGGACTCTGGGGATTGTCACCAGGCTGGGGGTGACAACCTGGGCCCCAGATGAGAGCCCTGGAGAAACTATGGGGCTCTGGGGGTTGTCACCAGGCTGGAGGTGACAGTCTGGGTCCTAGACAGGAGCCCTGGAGAAATTCAGGGGCTCTGGGGGTTGTCACCAGGCTGGGGGTGACAACCTGGGCCCCAGGTGAGAGCCCTGGAGAAACTATGGGGCTCTGGGGGTTGTCACCAGGCTGGAGGTGACAGTCTGGGTCCTGGACAGGAGCCCTGGAGAAATTCGGGGGCTCTGGGGGTTGTCAGTAGGCTGGGGGTGAGAATCTGGGCCCCGCAGGTGCTGCAGGTGGTGCGGGAGCAGATCACCAGGACCCTGTCCCTCAAACCCACCTCCCTGGAGCTCTTCAAGACCCGAGTGAACGCGCTGAACTACAGCGAGATCCTGAGGCTGCGGCAGACAGAGCGGCTGCACCAGGAGGAGACGCTGGCTGTGCCCGTGCTGTGCGTGGGCGGCGGGCAGGGGGCCCGGGGGGCCCAACGTGGGGCTCGGGGCGGGGAGGGTCAGTGGGCACCTGCTGGACTGGCCGTGTCCCCCAGGGCTCAGTTTTGGGTTCAGACCTAGATGAGGGGATGGAGTATTTCCTAAGGAAGTTTGCAGATGATGCTAAGGTGGGAGGAAGTGTTGATCTGCTCAAGGGTAGGAAGGTTCTGCAGAGGGACCTGGACAGGCTGGATCGATGGGTCAAGGCCAGTTGGATGAGATTCAACAAGGCCGAGTGCCGGGTCCTGCACTTTGGTCACAACAACCCCAAGCAAAGCTACAGGCTTGGGATGAGTGGTTGGAAAGCTCCATGGTGGAGAAGGACCTGGGGGTGCTGGTTGACAGCTGACTTCACGTGAGCCAGCACTGTGCCCAGGTGGCCAAGAAGGCCAAGGGCATCCTGGCCTGCATCAGGAATGGTGTAGCCAGCAGGAGTAGAGAGGTGATCGTGCCCCTGTACTGGGCACTGCTGAGGCTGCACCTCGAGTACTGGGGTCAGCTCTGGGCTCCTCACTGCAAGAAGGATGTTGAGTTGCTGGAGCAGGTCCAGAGGAGCTACCAAGCTGGTGAAGGGTCTGGGGAATTAAGTCCTGTGAGGAGAGGCTGAGGGAACTGGGATTGTTTAGTTTGAAGAAGAGGAGGCTGAGGGGAGACCTCATTGCTCTCCACAACGGCCTGAAAGGAGGTTGTAGGGAGGTGGGAGTTGGGCTCTTCTCCCAAGTGAATAAGGACAGGACCAGAGGAAATGGCCTGAAGCTGCACCAGGGGAGGTTTAGGCTGGATATTAGAAGGAATTTCTTTACCCAAAGAGTGGTTGGACAGTGGCACAGGCTGCCCAGGGAGGTGGTGGAGTCACCATCCCTGGATGTGTTGAAAAGAAATAGAGATGTGGTGCTGAGGGACATGATTGAAGCACTGAAGGGGTGGATGAGGTTACGGTTGGGGCACTTAGGTTGTGGTTGGACTTGAAGGTCCCTTCCAACCAGGATGATTCTGTGGTTCTGCTGCCCCTCTCCCCAGGGAGCTGCGCGAGAGGCTGAAGCCGGAGCTGCTGGAGCTGGTGCGGCAGCAGCGGCTGCTCCACCTCTGCGAGGGCACCTTGTTCCGCAAGATCAGCAGCCGCCGCAGGCAGGGTGGGTGCTCTGCTCCTGGGCAGGGGGCTCCAGGCCTTGTCCCCGTGTCCCCTGCCACCGGGGAAGCCACAGTTCACCTGTGGGGGAGCAGCGGGTTGGGCTCCCTGGACGCCCAAACCCCCGGGGTGGGGCCGAGGGGTGTGCAGCTCCTGCCAGGCTTGGGGGCCTCAGCTGAAGGTTCTTCCATGGTCCTTCTGCTGCAGACAAGCTCTGGTACTGCCGCCTGTCGCCCAACCACAAGGTGCTGCACTACGGGGATGTGGAGGAGGGGGTGTGCTCGCCCCCCATCGAGAGCCTGCCAGAGAAAAGTAGGTGGTGGGGAGGAAGAAGAGAGTGGGAAGGAGGGGATTGCCCACCCCGGCTGTGATGTCCTGGGGATGGCTCAAGGTGGGAGCTGGGGAAGGGGAGAGCTCACAGCTCCTCTGCTCGCCCCAGTTCCTGTGGCCGACATGAAGATGCTGCTCGTGGGGAAGGAGTGTCCACACACAAAGGAGAAGAGCTCTGGGAAGCAGAACAAGGTCAGCACCTCCCACCCTGGCCCTCACAGCTCCCTCCCCAGCTGCTGATGGCTTCTGGCGGTGGGTGGGTGGTGGCAGGTTGGGTGGTTTCATAGATGGTGGCATGTTTTTGACAAGACTTGAGGCTGGAGACCTCCTGGGCGTCCTGGGGGGCAGAGGAGGAGGCTGGGAGGCAGCTCCTGCTTGGAACGCCACTCGGTCCAGCTGAGAAGCCAGCTCCCCCTGTGCTGTCCCCACAGGATGTCCTGGAGCTGGCCTTCTCTGTGGTGTATGACGTGGAGGAATATTCCCTCAACTTCATTGCCCCCACCCGCTACGAGGTGAGCTCCATGCTGGGGTGGCCAGGGTCAGCTGGCAGGGTGTGTGTGTGTGTGTGTGTCCCCAGGATGGCAGCCAGCAGGGGGGTCCTCTGACTGCCCAGAGCTGAGGACAGAGGTGCCCACACTCCCTTCCCCCAGTTCTGCCTCTGGACAGATGGGCTGAACGTGCTCCTGGGCAAGGAGATGACGAGCGAGCGCACACAGACCGACCTGGACGTCCTGCTGTCCATGGAGCTCAAGCTGCGGCTCCTGGACCTGGAGAACATCAGCATCCCTGACACCCCCCCTCCTGTCCCAAAGCCCCCCAGCAGCTTAAACTTCTGCTACGACTTCAGCCACGCAGAGCAGTGAGTTCCTCCCTGTGCCCCGTCCCCCCTCCATTCACCCCCCAAAATCAAACTTCTTCCTCCAGGCTCTGTCCCCCATCTCCTGCCCAGAGGGACAAGCCCAGGTGCTGCCTGTCCCCTGCCCATCACCCCCACCCTTCCCTGCCTGTGTCCTGCCTTCCTGCGACAGCACAGGGCTGAGCCACAGTGAGTCAGGCTCCTGTTCCAGGGGGGTGACCCAGCTGCTTTGCCCCCCGTCATGGGCAGGTGACAGAAAATATCTTCCAGACAGCCCGACCCCTCAGTGCTTTGGGCAGAGAGGGCAGGGCTGCGGGCAGGAATAAAGGTACGGGCAGCACTGGGACACCTGGAGGGGGGTCAGTACTGCAAAGGTACGAATCTGCACTCCCTGTCAGTGGGGGGGATCCTTTCTGGACAAGAAAGGGGTTAGAAGAGGATAAAATGCCCCTTTCATATCATGAATCCCCTGGGTTTGGCAAGGAGACGCCATCTCCAGAGCACTGGGCGCCTGCCCAGCACAGAAACGTTGTCCTGCTCTGCCCTGGCTGCTCCCACTCAGGCTATAGGGGTGCTGAGGGTACAAACCCCTCTCCCAGCACCTCTGGAGCTGGGTCAGGGCTCGCTGCCACCGTGCCTGGTGTAAGGAGGAGATCCCGGGGCTCCGTCCTTATTACCCGGCGTCGTGCCAGTCCTGGTGCCTCCCCCAGCCCGGGTGGATCCTCGCACACTCCAGCCATGCTGCTGCACTACTGCACCACCACAAGCTACCTCCTCCCCGGGCCCCCCCTGCCCCCTGTCCCAAACCTCCTCCTGCCTCTGGCTTCTCCCCGGGGTGTTGGGGCAACAGCCACAGGGCGCCGGGGCTGCCCCAGCCTCCCGCCCGCGGGGACAATAAACACGTGTGGGAGAACTCGGGGCTCTGTCCTTGTCCCAAAGGGGTTTTTTTTTTGGGGGGAAAAGGGGCCAAAGCAGGCAAGAGCGGGGTGGTGCTGCTCTGTGGGAGCTGCAGCGCAGAAGCGGGAAGAAACCTGGAGGAATGGCCGGCAGGAAGATGTTGCTGCTGTGGAGGAGCAGGCACCTCGAGGGAAAGAGTCACGGCACCTCCGAGGAAAGAGGAGTCGAGGCACGTCGAGGCACCTCGAGGGAAAGAGTCACGGCACCTCCGAGGGAAGAGGAGTCGAGGCACCTCCAGGGAAGGTGGCCACGGGGCTGTGGCTGTTTCCAGCCCAGGAGCGCTGCAGGGTGACGAGCTGGGCAGGCTCTGGGGCTTCAGGCTTGGGAGAGCAGCGTCCCAGGCGCCAAGGAGCTGCTCAAGGGCAAGACAAGGCTGCCGAAGGGTCCCTGCTGGCCCCCGGCTTCTCACCCCGCGCAGCACAGCCAGCCTGCTGGGGTGGCCGCGGGACTCCGTGGCCTCGCGAAGGCCTTTTCCAGCCCGAACGATGGGATGAGGCGAGAGCAGCGTGTCCCCGGGGCTGCCGGTGGCCGCGCGGGGCCGGGCTGCGGGGGTCCCGGGGGCGGCAGCGGCGCGGGAGGGGCTGCGGCGGTGCCGGGGCCAGGGGAGCAGGCACCGACCCCCCCAGACCCACGGGTGGGCACCGCGGAACCCCCTCCAGCGCCGGGGGACGCCTGTGGGGACACGCGTGGGACCCCCAGGGCTGGGGGGCGGGAGGACCCCGCGGCAGGGACCCCCGGGCCGGGGGAGGGGGCCGGGAGGACCCCCCGGCACAGCTGGTCCCGCCCAGTCCCGCCTTTCCGGCTCCGCCGGGTGCCGGAAGCGGAGCGCGGAGCCGGCGCGGCCATGGCGGTGAGTGGGGGCCGGGGGCTGGGGGGCCGGGGGTTCGGGGGTCCAGGGGGCTGGGGGTCCAGAGGGCCGGGGGTCGGGGGGTCGAGGGGCCGGGGGGTCGGGGGACCGGGGGTCGGGGGGGTCGGGGGACTGGGGGGGCCGGGGGGGCCGGGGGTCGGGGAGTTCGGGGGGTCGAGGGGCTGGGGGACCGGGGGTCCGGGTGGTCGGGGGGGTCGGGGGTCCGGGGAGGCGGGGGACCGGGGGTCCGGGTGGTCGGGGTCCGGGTGGTCGGGGAGGTCGGGGGGTCGGGGGACTGGGGGGGCCGGGGGTCCAGGGGGTCGGGGGGCCGGGGGGTCGAGGGGCTGGGGGGCCGGGGGTCCAGGGGGTCGGGGGACCGGGGATTCGGGGGCCGGGATCTGGGGGCCGGGAGGTCGGGGGACTGGGGGTCCGGGAGGTCAGGGGTCGGGGGACTGGGGGGTTGGGGGGTCGGGTCGGGGTGGTCGGGGAGTCGGGGGACTGGGGGTCCGGGGGTCGGGGTCCGGGGGTCCGGGCCGCGCCGCTGACCGCCCGTCTGGGCTCCGCAGCCCAAGGGGAAGGCGGGCACCAAGGGCAAGAAGCAGATCTTCGAGGAGAACCGGGAGACGCTGCGCTTCTACCTCCGCATCATCCTGGGGGCCTCCGTGAGTGCGGGCGGAGGGGCCGGGCAGGGGGTCCGGGCAGGGCTGGGCAGGGTCGGGGGGCTCTGACAGCCACACTCTCTCCTCAGGCCGTCTATGCCGTGGTGAACCTGGTCATCTTCCACCCCGCGGCCTCTGCCTGGACATGGGTGAGCGGCCGGGGCCGGCCTGGGGGGCAGCCGGGCCCTCCCTCCCGGCCCCCCTGATCGTCTCCCCCTTGCAGCTGGCCTTCCTCTTCAGCTGCCTGGTCTACGGGACCAGCTACCGCTCCATGACCTCGATGGCCAAGCCGTCCTTCTCGGACGACGGCAGCCTCGCCGACGGGGGAATCGACCTGAATATGGAGCAGGGGATGGCAGAGTGAGTGTCCACACCCGCACGAGTCCAGGTGAGCAGGAGCTGCTGCCTGAGCGTGCACGGAGCCCGCCGGGACCCCCCGGGGACTGGGCTCCCCCTCAGCCTGCCCACGGGCACAGGGGCAGCTGGGAGCCTGGAGGTGGTTTTTGCCAAGAGCCTGCCTAAGCTGAGCTCCCTGCCCGGGGAGGTGTGTGCCAGCCTGAGCTGCCACGTGGGTCAGTCAGCCCGGAACTGCAGGGCTGAGCTGCACAGGTAGGAGATCCCACACGGGCCAGCAGGAGCAGCTTGCAGCCACCTTTCAGCCACCTTTCAGCCAAGAGACAGCACTGGCTCTGTGCTCCCTGCTGTGACACGCACAGATGTACGTGCTCTGGTGCTCTACCAGCACTGCAGGTGGTGTTTGGCAGAGCAGGAGGGCACCAGCTGCCACTTCCCCCATCCAGGCTGCAAACCGTGTCTTCAACTGCTCTACACACTAAAAAGTCTCCTCTCTGTCCCAGCCAGCTCCTCTCGCCTCCTCAGCCTTTTCTGCCCCCTGTGCTCTGCATTCCTGCTGTCTGCAGAGTTTCCCTGCCTCGTGGTCTTGGTGGTGCTGTAACCCTCCTTTCCTTGGTCAAGGAACACACACCAGTAATTCCTGCAAGGTGATTTAAATAAGGAGAGAATAAAATACTTCTTTACTCTGAGGGTACTGGGACAGGCTGCCCAGGGAGGTGGTGGAGTCTCCATCCCTGGAGACACTCCAGACCTGTCTGGATGTGTTCCTGTGGGATCTGCTCTAGGGGATCCTGCTCTGGCAGAGGGGTTGGACCAGATGATCTCCAGAGGTCCCTTCCAACCCCAGCCATCCTGTGATTCTTAAAGAGCAGAAATACCTTCTAGATACCTGTGTTTTCCAGCAGTTGGCTCACAAACCATCCACAGCCTCCACCTCTTCCAGCTTTTGCTGGGGACCTTTGGCACATGCCCAGCGAGGTCCCCAGGGTGCTTGGCCCCCTCCCTCCCACACCCTCAGCCCCAGGTGGAAGGTTTCTCTCTGCCCTTCACGTGCTGTCAGGCTTTTGAAGAAGCACGGCCTTGTTTCTGTCAGATGCCTCTGGTCACATCAGGTGTTCTCGTGCTGGAAGGGCCCTGAATGGATTGATAGATTTTTCTTAACGGAAGTTTTACTTCTGCAGCCAGGAGATGCCTGGGGGTGTTGCCAGCAGGGGGATGGACTCTGCTGCCTGCAGAGATTTCTTTTCCCTGCTGGTCAGCTGGGTGTTTTTCTCTTGGTTTGACTCTCCTGGGAAGTGTGAAATATTTTGGGTACCTTTTTGTGGAACACAGCAGGGGGCAGTGCAGGCAGGAAAGCACAGAAGCTGGATGTTGTCTGGGGTATCCTGCTAAGTGAGGTGAGTTTTGTGACACGTTAAAATGAACTGATGCTTGCCCAGGCACCTGCAAAGCTGCAAAAACAAAACCTGCACAACTGAAGTCCCCCCCCTCGACCCTGTGTCTGTGCACCAGAGCCTGCCCAGAGCCCTCAGCCCCGAGTCTCATTAGTTTAATGAGCACTTTGTGCTCCTCCTGCTGAGTGTTTCTGTTTGTCAGCTGAGGGATGGGGGAGTCACTCCAGGCTGGCAGTGACGTTCAGAGAGCACCAGGTGTTTTCATAGAATCACTGAATCCCAAACTAGTTTGGGTTGGAGGGACCTTAAAGCTCATCTAGTTCCACCCCCTGCATGGGCAGGGACACCTCCCACCAGCCCAGGTTGCTCCAAGCCCCATCCAACCTGCCCTTCAACACTGCCAGGGATGGGGCAGCCACAGCTTCCCTGGGCAGCCTGGGCCAGGGTCTCACCACCCTCACACTAAAGTGTTTCCTCCTCATGTCTCACCTAAATCCCCTCTAACCTAAATTTTCCTGCCTCTCAGCTGAGTGTGCTGCAGCTGATCCCTGTGTGCTCTGTTGGAGCAGCTTCTGGAATGCTGTGGATGTGCCAGTGTGTTTCCCTCCTGCTGTCTGTAGCTGGCAGAGATGGTGGGTGTTGCTCTGGTTTGGGAAGGGGGAGGCTCTGCTGTGTGAGGTTCCTGTCCCCATGGAGCTGCTGGTGGTTGGTCCTGCAGTGGCTTGTGCTGATCAGGGTGTCCCAGCCTGGCCCAGCTGTCCCTGCTCACTTTGCTCTGCCCAGAAGGAGACGAGCTCTTCCGTTCCCATCACTTCTTTTCTTGACTCCATTCCTGGACATGACTCCAATGGTTCTTACTCCAGCAGATGATGATTTAATGGGATTGAAGGAGCTGGGGTTTTTCTAACCCGTCTCAGCCACTCCCTGTGGCTTGTGTTGAAAAACCAGTTGCCCATTTACCTCTGCTGGGCACCAGGTCCCCAGAGGGTGGTGGCTGGGGTGTGGGCAGCTGTGGTTGCAGAGCTCTGCCTCAGGCTGGTCTGGAGGACCCTGGAGGGGGGAACAGCCTGTAGCTGCAGCTCAGCTTGTGGGTGATGATGTGTGTGTTTGTGCAGCCCCCCCAGCCCAGTGGGGACCCCGAGTGTGTCTGTCAGCCTGTGACATGGCACAGGGAACATTCCCTGAGTGCCACCAGCTGTGAGTACCTGAGTGGCTTGACATGCCCTGGTAGGTGTCACAGGGGGTGCTGGCTGCTGCCACAGCCTGCAGGGGCCATGGTTTGGCTGCCCCTGCCTTCCTCAGCTTTCTCCCTCTGCCTTATCAGGGAGCTCTTCAACTCAGCAGATCTATTTCTTTTTTCTCTTCACTGCTCTGCTTCTTCCAGATCACCGTGTGTGGCAGAGCAGAGCTGCAGGGACAGCCCTTTGGTCCCTGTGCTGGCAGAGGGGCTGGCAGGGGAGGTTCATGGTTGGCTTTTCTTCCCTCAGGCACCTCAAGGATGTCATCCTGCTGACAGCCATGGTCCAGGTGCTCAGCTGCTTCTCACTCTATGTCTGGTACTTCTGGCTCTTGGTAAGTCCCTGTGGTTTTCCTTGTTGCTCTGTACTCTCCCTGTTCTCGTCTTCAAATAAGAAGTTCTGTGTCTTCAGCACTGAGGACAAGATTGATCCATTTTATTTCAGTGTCCATTTTCAGGCCAAAACGATTTTCTGATCAGTGTTTTTTTTTTTTTTTTAATTTCCCTCTCAAACCTTGTTAAAAATGAGGCCATACCGGGGAAGAAGTGCTGATCCCTCAGGGTCAACCACACAAAACCCAGGCTGGCCTTGGCCTTTCTCTGGGGTCCTGTGAAAGGGCAACAAGAAACACAAGGCAGATCAAAGCCATCTTTGTGTCTAGAGCCTTTCTGGGGCCATGGCAAACAGGCTGTGCTGCTGCTTGGTTGGTTTTCACAGTCATTCATTTCCCAGCACAGACTGGGAACTGCTGGACACTCTGGAGCTTGGCAGATCCAGGCTTTGATTTCCCCCTAACACACCAGAGACTTTCTGTTCCTGAGACATTTGTCACGTGCCTCTGGCTCAAACTGCTTTTGCACAAGGACAAAAAGTCTCCAGTTAGTTAAAAAAATCCCACAGTTTCTTTGAGTGCATCCCATGAAGATACATAAAGCAATATTGGGAGTGTGGAAAATGATCTTGTTTTGGTCCTTACAAGTTGATTGTAGCTGGCCTGGCAGGGGGTTGTCCCCTGGAGACCACCCAGATCATGTTTGTTTTCATTTTGAGAAATGTGGGTGGGTTTTGTGGAAGGAGGGAGAGGCAGCAGGTTGGGGCAGTTGGATCTTCCTGGGTAGTTCAGCCCTGATG
Organism: Apus apus; assembly: GCF_020740795.1. NCBI lineage: Eukaryota > Metazoa > Chordata > Aves > Apodiformes > Apodidae > Apus > Apus apus. The sequence goes on along the minus strand of NC_067292.1, from coordinate 19,885,566 downwards.
CTGAGATGCTGGAGCAGGTCCAGAGGAGCTACCAAGCTGCTGAAAGGTCTGGAGAATTAAGTCCTGTGAGGAGAGGCTGAGGGAACTGGGATTGTTTAGTTTGAAGAAGAGGAGGCTGAGGGGAGACCTCATTGCTCTCTAGAACTACCTGAAAGGAGGTTGTAGGGAGGTGGGTGTTGGGCTCTTCTCCCAAGTGAATAAGGACAGGACCAGAGGAAATGGCCTGAAGCTGCACCAGGGGAGGTTTAGACTGGGTATTAGAAGGAATTTCTTTACCCAAAGAGTGGTTGGACAGTGGCACAGGCTGCCCAGGGAGGTAATGGAGTCACCATCCCTGGAAGTGTTGAAAAGAAATAGAGATGTGGCGCTGAGGGACATGATTGAAACACTGAAGGGGTGGATGAGGTTATGGTTGGGGTATTTCGGTTGTGGTTGGACTTGAAGGTCCCTTCCAACCAGGATGATTCTGTGGTTCTGTGCCCATGTCTGAGGCCCAAGTGCTGCACACCCGTGCAACCTCCCGAGCCCGGGGAAACCAGCCCGTTCCCTTCGGCCTCGTGCCCCCGGCTCTGCCGTCCCAGCTCCAGCTTCTGGAGACACTGCAGCTCCCCTGCCTTCCTGGGTAGCAGCAGAGCCGTGGGCAGTGACCAGGTGCGTGCCCCGCGTGTCGTGCAGGCTCCGGGCCGTGCTCTCTACCTGCTGTGGGTGAACATCCTGGGGCCCTGGCTCACGGCCGAGGCCTCGCCCGCCGCGCAGGAGCCCAGCGAGAAGAAGCAGCGGCGCCAGGAGCGGCGCCAGATGAAACGCTTCTAGCCCTGCCCCGGGGAGGCAGGTGAAAGGCTGTTTCTCATCTCCATCCTGTTATTCCATCAGGGAGGCGACCAAAACCAATCCCAAACTGTCTCGGTAGCTGCGTTACCCTCTGCCATCGCTGCTGCGCCCATGGGGAGGCAGCCAGAGACTTCCCGCTGGTTCTTCAGGGCCAGTTGGGGCCTCGCTCCTTGGATGACAAAGGGGGGGTGATGCTGGGGGGGGGTGGGGGTGTAAATACCTTTTTAAAGCAGCTCTGTTACTGTGTTGGAGGTTGGGGGGGTGCAACGTTGGAGGAAATGGTGCATTAAAGAGCGGAGTCTGACCCTGCTGATGGTGTGTTCGTGCTGGGGGGATGCTGGTGGTGGAAGAGGGGAGCTGGCAAAAACACCAGTGTGTCTTTGGAGAGCTGGACCAGAGGGAAGTGAAACCCCCCCCAAGGCTCCTCCCTTCCCAGGCTTGATTGTGCAGCCAGAGCAACAACACCTGCAGAGGGGCTGCAGCTGGGGGTGCTGGGAGCAGGGCCTGCAGCCACACAACCAGCTGCTGGGCTTCAGCCCGGGCTTCTGCAGCCACAAAATGGCCTCTGCTGCCTCTGTGGGAGCTCTGGGGGAGGAAGGGATGCGGCCAAAAGAAGCCAAAGCTAAATCTGGAGGCATTTGTTGGTTGTTTTTTTTTTTTTTTTTCCCTTGCTTTTAAACCCACTCTCCCCGGGCTGGCAGAGCAGGGGATGGCACAGCAGGAGTTGCCACAACTGCAGCAGGGACTATGTAGCAGAGCTCAGGACAGCACCTGCTTTTTCCTCCTTTGATTTATTAATGTCCCTGCCCAGCAGGTTGTTTTACACCCTCCAGTGCCCCCTTCCTACTTTCCTACTCCTGACCACCCCCCCCCCAGCTAGAGCCAAGCAGCTTTGCCTGGGTGAGCCAGACACAGGCAGTCCTCACAGCAGTGCCAGGCTGGCATTTCAGCTGAGCCACAACCTTTTACCCACATGGCTGGTTGGTTTTTTTTCATGACATCATTTTTATTACACTTTCTTAACATCCAGCCTGAACCCCCCCCCCCACCCTGAGCCCTCCTGCCCCTCAGAGACAGGCAGAGTGGCCCCAGTCCTTGGTGTGCAGAGCAATGATTAATGGTGGGCAAACATCTGGGGGGGCAGGGGGAGAGCAGAGATGGGGTTGGGGGGGGCTGTTAAAGCCCTTCCTGCTGCTGCTGGGTGGCACAAGGGAAGGGATAGGGAGTGGGAAACGCAGACAGAGCGTCTGGGCCAGCCCTTACTACCCTGGCAGGCTTAGCCCAGGGTCCCCAGCCCCCCAGGTGGTGTCCCCACTCTGCTGGGACCCCCCCATGGCACCCCAAGGACCCCCCCCTCTCACTGCAGCCACCCCAGCACAACCTCCTGCACGGCTGGGAGCGCTGCCCTCGCCCCCTGGAACCCTCTGCTCCAGCTCCCAAAGCCTCATGGAGCTGTCCCCAAAATGCTCAGGGGACAGTGGGGACAGGACACGTGGACACCGACCCCACCAGCCCTACATGCACAGTGGCCACCTGGGCACGGAGCAGGGGGCCCAGGCTCTGCCCTCCAGGCTCCAGCCCCAATAAATATCCAACAAAGGGCACTGGTGCTGGACTCAGGGCACTGGTTTTGGGGGGATGATCCCCTCAGTCGGGCAGCAGCTGCTCCAGCTCCTCCTCGTTCAGGCCATTGGTGGTGACAATGTGATCCAGCTGCTTCATGTACCTCTCCAGGTCCTGCATGAAATGGGGGATCCGGGTCTTCTCCAGCACCCCAAACTTCTTCAGCCGGTTCACATCTTCGTAGGAGACCTGATGGAAGCAGGGAAAGGACACCAAGGAGGAGGAAGGCTGGCTCCCCTCCCCTGTAGCCCATCCAGCAGAGCCAGGTGGAGGGGGATTTGCAAGGATCTGGTCATTTTCTGTCACTGCAGGGACAGGTGGTGGCAGGGCCAGTGTGGCCAAGGCAGAGGGGCTGGCAGAACATAAGCCCAGGGGTTAAACCTGTCCCTGAAGGTCTCCCATGGATGAGGATGGATTGCCCCTCCTTCCTTGCATCCTACCCAGCACAGCATTCCCCTGTTCCACCAAGATCCGTGGAGCAGGGAAAGGCAAAGAGCTGAAGAGCTGCCAGCTAAGGGCTTGTTTTTGGGACCCAGAGGGACCTGTGTCAGCCCTGGGGTGGGACGGAGCTCTGGGATCACCCACCTGCTCCCTGGTGTTACCTTTCCAAGTGCAGCCAGCAGAGGGAAGTCGATGGTCTGGCGATGGCGCAGGATGCGGAGAATCCCGTCCAGGTAGACCTGGTCCTTACTGAAACAGCCTGGAAAAGCAGGAGAGGCTGTGGAGCAGGAGCCTGGGTCCCCAACTGCCTCTGCTCTCCTCAACGTCTGCGACCCCAGGAACCCGCGTGATGGCCCTGGAGCTGGGTGACACCAGTGAGCCAGGGCTTGGGCCTGCTGGGGGCACGGCCAGGAGCGGGAGTGGGGGCAGGGATGGGGAGGGATGTGGAGCCAGGGATGGGGAGGAATGTGGAGCCAGGGATTGGGAGGGACAGGGAGCTGAGAATGGGGAGGGATGTGAAGCCAGGGATCTGGAGGGATGTGGAGCAAGGACCAGGAAGGGATGCAGTGCTGGGTAGTGATGTGGAGCCAGGGATGGGTAGGGATGTGGAGCCAGGGATAGTGAGGGATGTGGAGCCAGGGATGGGGAGGGATGTGGAGCAGGGATGGGGAGGGATGTGGAGCCAGGGATGGGGAGGGATGTGGAGCCAGAGATTGGGAGGGATAGGAGCTGAGAATGGGGAGGAATGTGGAGCTGGGGAGGGATGTGAAGCCAGGGATCTGGAGGGATGTGGAGCAAGGACCAGGAAGGGATGCAGTGCTGGGTAGGGATGTGGAGCCAGGGATGGGTAGGGATGTGGAGCCAGGGATAGTGAGGGATGTGGAGCCAGGGACGTGGAGGGATGTGGAGCCAGGGATAGTGAGGGATGTGGAGCCAGGGACGTGGAGGGATGTGGAGCCAGGGATGGGGAGGGATGCAGTGCAGGGCACAGCAGTGGGGTCATTAATACTCAACCCACCCAGCAGCAAAACACTCCCACCTTTCTTTTTTTTCCCTTTAAAACCCAAGAGACTACAACCCCAAAGGCCAAGGTTTCCCCAGGCATCATCACCTGGCTGCGAGGTGTCGGTCTGGCCCCTCTTGGCCCGCACGCAGTATTCCCACCGGACGCCGGCGTCCTGGACGTACTGCTCCAGGTCCTGGAAGAGGGCGGAGAAGGAGAGGCGGCTGGCGCGCTCGATGGTGTAGTAGAGCAGGGCTGCCCGCCAGAGGAAGGGCTGTTTGCGGAACAGCACGCTGTGCAGGCTGGCCAGGCCCTCCTCGGTGGGGTTGGCGGGCTTCAGGCTGTACTGCTTGCGACCCTCGGAGCTGTGCCAGGGCTGGCGGGTGTTGTTCACCCCCCGGATGTAGTGGGTGCCTGGGGAGGGGGCGGGGAGTGAGCGGCGAGGGGGGCGGGCTCCGAAAAGCTGGAGGGGGTGGGGCTGGGGATGAGGGGGCTGCAGGGTGTGGGTGCTGAGCTCCAGTCTGGGCTGGAGATGCTGCGGGGGGAGATCTGCTTGTGCCAGTGACCAGGGTGGGGCACAGGGATGCGGGTGGGTGGCTGACACCCCCTGTCCTGCATCGAATCCCAGATTGGTTTGGTTTGGAAGGGACCTTGAAGATCATACAGATCCAACCCCCCTGCATGGGCAGGGACACCTCCCACCAGCCCAGGTTGCTCCAAGCCCCATCCAACCTGCCCTTCAACACTGCCAGGGATGGGGCAGCCACAGCTTCCCTGGGCAACCTGGGCCAGGCTCTCACCACCCTCACACCAAAGAATTCCCTCCTCATGTCCAACCTCAATCTCCCTCTTCCAGTTTTAATCCCTTCCCCCTTGTCCTCTCCCTCCCTGCCCTTGTCCCAAGCCCCTCCCCAGCTTTCCTGGAGCCCCTTCAGGCACTGGAAGGTGCTCTAAGGTCTCCCTGGAGCCTTCTCTTCTCCAGGCTGAACACCCCAACTCTCCCAGCCTGTCTCCAGAGCAGAGCTGCTCCAGCCCCTGGATCATCTCCGTGGCCTCCTCTGGACTCTCTCCAACAGCTCCATGTCTTTCCTGTGTTGGGGACCCCAGCACTGGACCCAGTTCTCCAGGTGGAGCAGGACTCAGGTGGCCTCAGCCCCTTCCGGAATCCACCCAGGAGCAGCCGCCCCCTCCTCGCAGCACCCGGGGGACATCCCCTTGCCCCATGGTCCTCACAGCCCCCAAACCATCCCCCCTGGTGAGAACCCCAGGATGTCCCCAAGCATCCCACTGACCTATCTCGTGGCGCAGCATCCCCTCCAGCCAGTGCTGCCGGGCTCCTGCCAGGTTGATGGCCAGGGTTGGCCGGCTGTCCTCCACCATCATCACTGCCTGCGACAGGAGGTCATCCGTGAGCTGCACCACCACCTGCAGGAGAAGGAGGCAAATGGTGTCACCACGGCCACACCAGGAGCTGCTCAGTGGAATCTCAGCTCTAAGCAGAGGTTGAGAGGGTGGTGCATGGTCAGAAGAAGCCCTGGCACCGTGGGTGACGCTGCCACATTGTCACCAACTTGTGCTGCGGCTCCACAGAGAAACCTCAGATTGGTGGGAGCAGGAGGGAGGGGCAGGAGATGATCCCACGGGATGAAATCTCAACTTCCATCTCTTTGCAGCCAAACCTGAGCGGGCACCATGGGGCAGCTCCTGGGCACCCTGGTTCCAGCACCCCCAGCTCCAGCACCCAACAGCACCCCCGCCAGCATCCCCCCAGCTCCAGCAACACCCCCAGCTTGTTCCCATGAGATCTGCACCATCTGGTGGCCCCAGACAATGGACATCCTTGGGAGATCTGCCCACTCCCACAGCCCCACTCCCACGGCACGGCGCAGGGAATTCCAGCATCAAATCCATCCAGCTCCAACCAACAGCGCCTGCTTCCTTATGGTCCCAACCTCCTCACCCTCCCAAGAAACATCTTGTGTAAGAACCAAGGCTCTGGCTCCATTTTCATGGACTCTCCTGTGGATTCTCCCTGTCCAGGCTCCAAGACACGAGCCCTGAGGATGGATCCACACCAGCCCCCCCCTGGCAGCAGGAAAACACGAGTCCCGGCTGCAATTCACAACAGAACTGGGTGACACACACACAGGACCAATGACTGTCATCATCCATTAAAAAAAAAACACCTATTTTAGGAATCCTGGCCACCACAAATGCTGGAGCTGAGAGAGCTGCTCTGCATTAACCAGACTTAACATGCCAGCCAAGCAACATTTTCTGACCATGCCAGGACCTTCAGGCACGCACCAATTTCATCTCAAAATCCTTCTACCACATCCATGTTACTGTAAAAAAACATCTATTATTCCACAGCTGACACTTTTCAGGATGAAAATGTGCCCACGTGGCAATTCCAGTCTCTTATTTAAGAAGAAAAAAGGAGAGGAGACAGAAAGGGTTTACTCTAACCCAGATTTATTCTTGTGCAGAGCTGTTTATTAAAGCCACAAGTGCAACGGGACAGAGCAGGCAGGGCAAAAAAAACCAGCATAAAATGCTCACAGAGCAACTGCTTACCTGGATTAAAACATACCAGTGTGAAAGAGAATCCTTCCAGCTCCAAGCCTTGGATCTTGGTGACCTGGGACAAAATGTGGTTGGAACCGATCCCAACTCAACTGGTTTTATGCTCCAGGTTTAGTTTGTAGCAAGATCATCACCTCCGTGGAGCTTCCACGGGGGGAGGAGACTCAAGGCAGCTCCAGCTTCTGCCAACAGCCCCGACTGGGGCTGGGACAGGCAGGGGTGGTCGTGGCTTCAGCACGAGCAGGAAGAAGGAGGCACAAATGAGCTGGGTCTTGGGGTCATTTTAAGCAATTCCCATCTCTTAGGTCAGCTCTGTGACGGGAATATATCCTGGACATCCAACACAGCCATCCCAAGTGGGAGCAGCAAAGGCTGAAATCCTGGGATGTGGGAGGGGAAGAGCCAGGGGCCAGTTTTAAGCAGAAGAAAGAAGATGAGGAATCCATTCCATCCTTTTCCTCCTCCCTGGAAGGTGCTGCAGCACAGAGGTGGTGACAGGACACTGGGACAGCCCCAGGTCCCCAGGGCTCCACTGCCCAACCTGCAGCTCCAACTGGGAGCACTGGAGCCCATGTGCTGGCACCTGGAGCTCCAGTTCCAGGATAAGGGATGCTTGGAAGGCTGGGAATGCTCCACAGGGCCAAGACCACATCCTGCTGTCTTGTCATGCTTCACTGCCCCTGTATGAAAACGAAACAAACCCAAACAACTTGGAATTTAGGAAACTAGACGCAGAAAAACTAACTCCTGCCCTAGGATAAGTGCTCTCATTCTGAAACCAGCTTTCCCTCAACCTATTAAAAGAATACCACCCCAGGGCTCCCCCTCTCTCCTTTTCCCCCTTTCCAGTTGTTGATCCTTGGCCCTGTTATGCTGGATTCCTCCAGGTTCCATCCTGAGGTGACAGGGATCCAGCAGCTCCAGGTCCCTGAACCAGCAGGGCCACCCTGTGGGAGGCTGGGGCTCCCCTGGCACCCCCCGAATTGCTCAGGCTTTCCATGTGCCATTTCAAAAGCCACCTCTGAAAACAAGCCAGGCAGGTGAAATATTGTATAAACTCAATAAAGTTAATGTATTGATTATTAAAGTTGATTTTATTGACTCCACACACAGTCCACACAGCTCACCTCTGCCATTCTGATGACCTCCAGCTCTCCCCTCCCATTGCACCTTAATTCCCACCCCTGAAAAAGACTTCTTATAACCCAAATATCTTGTCCATGGCTTTTTCCTCTGCCATGTCCTGTGTCCTCCACATCCCTCTGCCATGTCCTGTGTCCCACGCTGCATCTTCCCTGCTCCAACCCACCTGAGCATCCTACCAGGGCTGAGCTTCCCTGAAGCTACAACCTACTTTAGCAAGCACCAAGTGACATTTGCAACAGTGCTCTGGCTTTAAAAGTGCTGATTTTTATCTTATTTGGGGGGGTTTTTAAGCTGCAGGACAAGTCAATGGTCACCAGGTCACTGAGATGGCTACAGACACAGCATCAACAACCCCCAAAGCATTGTGAGCCCCACGGGAGTTCAGCCAAACTGTGGGAAGTGTTGTCCTTCCACTTTCCTGCTGGAACAGGAGGCAGACTGAACAATTCAAACTCACAGTTTGTTTCCTTTTTCTTTCCCAATTTGATCCCACCACGTGCAGCACTTACCAGAGGAGCCAGGGGTTTCTTTGCCACAAGCTGGGAGCTCGCTGAAATCCCTACGGAGATCTCCAAGCTCTGGCAGCATCAGCTTGTTCCTGAGCCAGAAGAAAAGCAGAAGAGCTTCAGGATCTCCAGCTCAGATGCCAAAAAAGAAGCTTCTGAAGACACAAAGTTAATGATAGTGCAAATACTTACCCAGCAGCACGTTGCCTGAGGGCTGGATCCTGCCTTCACCCCTTGGCACTGGGGACAAAGGGCAGCTGCCTGCCCTGCTGCCTGCAGGCTGCACAATCACAGGATCACAGCATGTCAGGGGTTGGAAGGGACCTCCAGAGATCACCCAGTCCAACCCCCCTGCCAGAGCAGGACCAAAACTAGGGCAAGTCACTCAGAAAGGCATCCAGACAGGTCTGGAAAGTCTCCAGAGAAGGAGCCTCCACCACCTCTCTGGGCAGCCTGTCCCAGGGCTCTGTCACCCTCACAGCAAAGAAGTTCTTCCTCATCTTGAGGTGGAACTTCCTGGGCTCCAGTTTGAATCCATTGCCCCTGGTCCTGTCCCAGGGCACAAGTGACAAAAGCTTGTCCTGCCTTCTTGCTGCCCTCATGTATTGATAGACATTCATTAGATCCCCCCTCAGGCTTCTCCTCTCCAGACTGAACAGCCCCAGGTCTTTCAGCCTTTCCTCATCAGGCAGGTGTTCCAGTCCCTTCCTCATCCTTGTAGCCTCCACTGGACTGTCCCCAGTAGATCCCTGTCCCTCTGGAACTGGGGAGCCCAGAACTGGACACAACACTCCAAGTGAGGTCTCACTGGGGCTGAGCAGAGGAGTTTCTCTCTTTTTGTTGTTGTTTGCTACATCTCAGGGAGACAAATGGCAGAGCAGAACAGACCAGGTGAAAGTCAGGAATTCCAGACACAGGAGTGGGGAGGGAGACCCAGGTCTGACCCCTCCCAGTTCTGTTATCAGCAATGCCCAAGGTTCAGCAAGTTTTTGTTCTGTGTGAGGAGCAGAGCTTGTCAACATTACTGCATGAAACCCTTCCCTCTTCCCCACCCCGGAGAAATTCAACTTGGAACCAGTGGGAACCTGCAAACCAGCTCTTTTTCATGGTCTTACAAGCACTTATCAGAAGTTTTGGATAAAAGGGCCCTGTCGAGGTGCAACCATAATTGTTGAATCCTGAGTTGCCTTCAGCAAAGGGAAAATCAGGGCTGGAAGGAAGCCAGTTGTTCACTAATATGTAAGGAAGAAGATGGGCTTTCTGCCCAGCAAGGGCTCAATTTGGGTTTAGATGAACAGAGAAAAGCAAAATAACTGAATTTAATCAATTAATGTAATTAGAGGTAGAGGACAGCCAGCAAGTCCCAAGTGCAGGTCTGTTAAGTTGGACTGTGGAGCAACCAGGCTGGGGGTTGGGAATGGCTCTGGGCACTGAAGGACAGGAAGAGATTTGCAGAGATCCCTTCTGTCCTACACAAAGTTTAGGAAGACCAAAGTGCCAAATCCAAGACATCTCTGGGAGGGATCAGGGAAGACCAAGGGAACTGGAGGAGGAACATCCCCAGGCCAGGTGGGACCTCAGGGAACCACTCACTCCTGGTTTTACAGGCACAAAACCTGCTGGGAATCACTGAGCAAGGTGATGCCTTAGGGAAATGCTGGTGATGAACCTTATCTGGAGACAAAGGGGAAAAATCAGAGCTGGGAAAAACAGTCTGGTCACCAGGCTGAGGTGAGGGAACCTTCAGCCCTGCAGCCAACAGCAGAAGACAGCCCCACCAGCCAAAAAAAGCAGAACCAGGTCCAGAAATCCTTCTCATCACTTGAACCCAGGAGGGTGGAAGCTTTTTGCCCACACTTTGCTGGTGGGAAGGGGGAAGAAAAAGCCCTTTAATGGGAGCTGTGGGACATCCCACACTGAATGCTGCTGGGGGAAAGGAGAAACCAGATGAAGAGAGCCTGACCTTCTCCCTCCTCCACCCCACGTGGCTCCTCTCATATCCTGACCACATATTCCCAGCCTTAAACCAGAGCTTGAGGTTTCAAAGCACCATAAGCCAGCAGGAAATCCTCCCCCTGGCTCTGCCTTGGGAAGGCAGATGTTGGAGATGTCTGCCACACCACTGCTACCAGCAGGAACTGAGAGCTCAGCAAAAGGCTCCCCAGGGCCATGCAGACCGAGCAGCTCCTTCTCTCTCTCTCTCTCTCTCTCTCTCTCTTTCTCTCAAGCATAAAATGGAGATAAAAGCTGAAAAAGTGCAGGGAGATTGGTGGGGAACCAGCACCCATGCCAGGGTACAGCAAAGACAGCCAGGCTGGGGAGGAAAGGACACCACAGCTCAGAGGAGCAAAGTTTCCTCTTCGCACCCAAACCACTTCTTCATCAGAGTCCTTTTGATCAGAAAAGAAATATTTTGCAGCTGCCTTTTCCAGGAGATAAAGGCAGGAGGTGGATTTACCTCTCCCACGCAGCCTTCCTTCTGCATGTACTTTCGGATCATGGCCCAGATCTGGCACTTGCTCAGCAGCCTCCCACCCGTGGCCACTTCGAAGCTCTCGTAGGTCCCATACTTCTCCAGGACAGCCCGGATGATCCGGATGGCCTGTCACAGGCAGAAACAAAACATCAGTGCAAACAACTTCTAAACACACCCTCCAATCCCACCTGCCAGAAAACCTGGTGGAGAGAATCCCTGATCAAGGCCTGTGAAGTGAGATGTAGAGTGAGCAGGTGCAGAGGTGGTTCTGCCCCTCTGTTCTGGTGGGACCCCACCTGGAGAACTGAGCACAGCTCTGGAGCCCTCAGCACAGGAGAGACATGGAGCTGTTGGTCCAGAGGAGCCACAGAGATGATGGGAGGGCTGGAGCAGCTCTGCTCTGGAGACAGGCTGGGAGAGTTGGGGTGTTCAGCCTGGAGAAGAGAAGGCTCCAGGGAGACCTTAGAGCAGCTTCCAGGGCCTGAAGGGGCTCCAGGAAAGCTGGGGAGGGACTTGGGACAAGGGCAGGGAGGGAGAGGACAAGGGGGAAGGGATTAAAACTGGAAGAGGGGAGATTGAGGTGAGACATGAGGAGGAAATTCTTTCCTGTGAGGGTGGTGAGACCTTGGCCCAGGTTGCCCAGGGAAGCTGTGGCTGCCCCATCCCTGGCAGTGTTGAAGGGCAGGTTGGATGGGGCTTGGAGCAGCCTGGGCTGGTGGGAGGTGTCCCTGCCCATGCAGGGGGTTGGATCTGGATGATCTTTAAGGTCCCTTCCAACCCAAACCACCCTATGAGGTTATGCAACATCTAAAAACCCAAGCAGACCACGTCAGCTGGGGGTGGCCCCCAGGACAGATGGCCACTAAACACACCCAGCGTGACCCACAGAATGTTCTGGCTGGTTTTGTCACCCCTGGCAGCAGCTGTGGGAGGTGGGAGAAGCAGAAGCGAAAGGGCACCAGGGCTGCCCGGGGGGGGGGGCCACCCAGAGGGCTCAGCTCATCAACTGGCTTTTCTCCCCAAGAGTTTCTCCATTCAAGCTGGGCAGGAAACATTTCTGAAGAATCTAAAACCACCAGAGTTTATCAGCAAATTTCCTTCCCAAAAAAATGAGCCTGCGTTTGTAGACATTTTCAAGCAGTGACTTTCTCCAGCCTATTAGTACAAACCCCACAGCAGATGATGATGACTTTGTACCAATTCTGGAGTTTTTCCAGCAGTTTTATTGCAGCTGTGAACCTGGACAAGCTTCCCAGTCCAGGACCAAGTGCTGCTCCTGGACAGAGAATGTTTTATCTCCCTTAGCTGAGCAAAAATCCTCTGCTGGAGCCCTGCAGAGGAGGTCCCATCCTCTCCCTTCACCCCTAAGCTCAGCCTGGACCAGCAGATGGGTGCTCACCACCAGCACCCAAACCACCCAGCACCCCTCAGAGGGGCCTCGTGGTCGATGGCTGGTGAGCAGCCTCCCCATCCCAGCAGAAGATCCTGATTCTTCCATCCCTGAACAGTTTTCTCCACACAGCTGTTTTTTCTTCTCCACCCATTGTGTCTTTCCTGGAGAATTCGTGGTGTTGTTTCAGGGGTTGTGTTTTGTTGCCTGAACAACCAGGACCATTTTTGCTCTACCACGAGGTCCCTCCTGCTGACAGGGGCACAACATAGACCATCCCTTCCCCCAACCTTTGCTCAGTCACTTGCTGCCTCCTCCCAGGGAACCCAAAGCCCAGAGACAAGAGTAACCCAGCACAGCTGCTGCCCAGGAGCAGGGTGACAAAGGACACTCCCTGCTGGCCTCCTGAGAACATCCCAGGGAGCAAAATTCCTCAGATACCAGGCTGACTTTTCCAAGAGGCTGCAGAACATCTCCTGCCATCAGGCACCCACCAGCTGCTGCAGAATAACAACTGGAGCCCCAGCTCCACGTGTTCCTGGGACAAACTGGGGACGTGACCAGTGTGAGGAACCTCCACGGGGCTGGAAGAATCCTTCTGCTTTATTTACATTTTTTATTAAAACCAGAAATGTGTGGAGCAGCTGGTGGAGCAGCCAGCTGGAAGCAGGGAGCTGGTGTTGCTTTGGCTGCTCTTGTTCCAAAGGTGCTTAGCAAAACAGCTCATTTATTTGAGCCCCCATGATTGATGCAGGGTTTGAAAAGAAAGGCAGTTTGCAGCTCCTTGTTGGCTGGCAAGGGGAAAAGTCTCCCAAAATACAAGAGATTGGAAGGTTAAGCAGGCTTGGAAGAAAGGAACAGGGACACAAACAGCTGTGCCATCACACTGGGAGAAAGGTTGGTAGAAGTGCTCAACACTTCATAATTTATTAAGGGTTTCAGGCCCCAGGGTGTGATCACTCACACTGGGTATGAACACTTGATTTCATTCATTCCAAGTGACTTGCAGAGAACAATGATCTCAATCATTCAACTTGGAAGTCAATTGTTCCAAAATGGAAAGGGAGTGAGGAAATGGCTCTGAACAACTTATTTTAGGGCATGACTTGGAAGAATGAAACGTGTTTAAATGTGGGAAGAAACCCCTGAGAAGCCACTGAGATCTTCAGAGGAGCCATCCCCACATTGTGGAGGCCACAGTGGTGAGAGCCTGGCCCAGGTTGCCCAGGGAAGCTGTGGCTGCCCCATCCCTGGCAGTGTTGAAGGGCAGGTTGGATGGGGCTTGGAGCCACCTGGGCTGGTGGGAGGTGTCCCTGCCCATGCAGGGGGCTGGGACTAGATGATCTTGAAGGTCCTTTCCCACCCAAACCAGTCTGGGATTCTATGATTGTTGCTGCCATGGCAGAGAGAAAGTCACAAAATCACAGAATGGTTCTGGTTGGAAAAGACCTTTAAGATCACTGAGTTCAACCATAGCTCAACTCTACCAAGTCAGAACTATTTCAGCAGCATATGAGGGACACAAGCAGCTAAACAAAACAATACTAACTGCCTTAAGCAGGGTCTACACCAACTATTACCACAATGAAGCACGTCTGATGATGTGCTTTAGGCACCTTTAGGCCTTCCAGAAAACAAACCAGACTTAACCACCGGGACATCTGGGCTAAGGACCCACTCCCCATGTGGCCACCCAGCCCCTCAGCTGCCATTTCTGCAGCAACAAGTGCCAAACATAACAGCAACGTGTCCCTGGTGGGGCACCAGCTCCTGCCCACCGCCCTGCAGCCGTAAGCACAACCAGTCTGAAGCCAGTATGCCCCAGTATGACCATCACCCACATCAACCCCTGAGCACGTGCTGCTCCTGCAGGTCGAGGCAGGTGCGTGAAGAAGAGTTTAATAACACCCAGAAGCTGCTGAGGAGGGAGGCTGGGCAGCAGGGGCTGGGCAGCACGGACCCCGGGGCAGCTCCAGGCTGCCCTGGGCCACGGAGCAGCCCCACCCGGGGCACATCCTGGGGACACCAGGCTGGTGAGACCACCCGAGGGGAGACCCCGCGCACCTCTGCACCCCCCCCACCCCCCGGGTGGGAGGGAGGGGGGCCTGGGTCTCCTGCCTCCTCTTCCCCCCAGGCTGAGCATCCCCGGGCCGCCCCAGGGAAGGGGGTGGGTGTTGCCTGTGGTGACGCCCTCCCCCCCACCCCCTCCCTCAGCACCGGGGGGGTCCCCTCAGAGACCCCCCCCCACCCCTTACCCCTCCCCAGGGGCTGCCCCGGCGAGACCCCCCCCCCGTTCCCCCGACCTGAGTCACGAAGCGGTCCGAGGCCTCCCCGTACTTCTCCAGCACGGCGGCGGGCGGCGGCTCCGCGTACTCGAACTGCGGGTCGTAAGCGAAGCTGGCGCGGAAGAACCGCTCCCGCTCGGCCTCCACGTTGCGGGGCCGCAAGGCCACCAGCAGGCAGGGGCTGCGCCGCCCGCCGCCCTCCTCCCGGCCCCGCGCCAGCTGCGGCAGCGAGGCGGCGGCCCGCAGCCCCCGCGCCGCCCCTCCCCCTCCCCCGCCGCCGGTTTCCGACAAGCGGCGGGCGCCCCGGTGCGGGGCTGCGGGCGGCGGGCCCGGGCCGTGGCGGGCGGGCGGCGCGGGGCCCGGCACCATGGCGGCCCCGGGGCTGCGGCCGAGCGGCCCCCCGCGCCGCGGGCACGCGCCGCCCGCCCGCCCGCCAACCAGCCAATCCGCGCCTCGCCCGGCGAGTCGCAGCCAATGGGAGAGGAGGGGGTTTAGGGAAAGCCCCGCCCCTCCGCCCGGCGCCCCGCGGAGCGGAGCTGAGGGAAGGGGGGAGCGGGGGGAGCGGGGGGAGCGGGACCCCAGCCCGGACACCCCAACCCGGGACACCCCAACCCGGGACACCCCAACCCGGGACACCCCCAGCCCCGGAGACCCCCAACCCTGACACCCCAGCCCGGACACCCCAACCCGGAGACCCCAACCCGGGACACCCCAGCCCCTGTCACCCCCAGCCCGGGACACCCCAACCCGGGACACCCCTAGCCCGGACACCCCAACCTCGGACACCCCAACCCCGGACACCCAAGCCCGGGACATCCCAGCCCGGGACACCCCAACCCGGGACACCCCCAGCCCCGGAGACCCCCAACCCTGACACCCCAGCCCGGACACCCCAACCCGGAGACCCCAACCCGGGACACCCCAGCCCCTGTCACCCCCAGCCCGGGACACCCCAACCCGGGACACCCCTAGCCCGGACACCCCAGCCTCGGACACCCCAGCCCCGGACACCCCAACCCGGGACACCCCTAGCCCGGACACCCCCAGCCCCGGAGACCCCCAAACCCTGACACCCCAGCCCGGACACCCCAACCCGGAGACCCCAACCCGGACACCCCAGCCCGGACACCCCAGCCCGGACACCCCAACCCGGAGACCCCAACCCCGGACACCCCAACCCCGGAGACCCCAACCCCGGACACCCCAGCCCCTGTCACCCCCAGCCCGGGACACCCCAACCCGGACACCCCAGCCCGGACACCCCAACCCGGAGACCCCAACCCCGGACACCCCAACCCCGGAGACCCCCAACCCTGACACCCCAGCCCGGACACCCCAACCCGGAGACCCCAACACGGGACAGCCCAGCCCCAGACACCCCAACCCCGGAGACTCCAGCCCCTGTCACCCCCAGCCCAGAGACCCCAACCCCGGATAGCCCAGCCCTTGTCACCCCCAGCCCGGAACACCCCAACCCCGGACACCCCAGCCCGGGACACCCCCAGCCCCGGACAACTCAGCCCGGGACACCCCAACCCCGGAGACCCCAGCCCCGGACCCCCCAGCCCCGGACACCCCAACCCCGGACACCCCAACCCCGGACCCCCCAGCCCCGGACACCCCAGCCCCTGTCACCCTAACCCCAGACACCCCCAACCCCGGACACCCCAACCCCAGAGACCCCAACCTCGGACACCCCCAGCCCGGAAACCCCAGCCCTGTCACCCCCAGCCCCGGCTGCCTTGCCGACCCCAGCAGTGTCCCCAGCCCCCTTTGCACCCCCAGCCCCGGTGGTGTCACCAGTGCCGGTTCCATTGCCAGCCCAGCTGTGTCCCCAGCCCCGCTCGTGTGGCTGCCCTGCTGGTGTCTCTAGTCCCAGTCCCATCGCCAGCCCCTGCTGTGTCACCAGCCCCGGCTGCATCGCCAGTCCCAGTCGCATCTCCAAGCCCAGCTGCATCGTCATCGTAGTCCCACCACCTGCCCCAGTCCCACCACCAGTCCCGGTCCCACCACCAGCCCCAGTCCCACCACCAGCCCCGGTCCCACCACCAGCCCCAGTCCCACCACCAGTCCCAGTCTCACCACCAGTCCCAGTCCCACCACCAGCCCCAGTCCCACCCCCAGTCCCAGTCCCACCACCAGCCCCAGTCCCACCACCAGTCCCAGTCCCATTCCCACCACCTGCCCCAGTCTCACCACCAGTCCCAGTCCCACCACCAGTCCCATTCCCATCACCAGCCCCAGTCCCACCACCAGCCCCAGTCCCATCACCAGCCCCCATCCCACCACCAGTCCCAGTCCCATCACCAGCCCCAGTCCCACCACCAGTCCCAGTCCCATCACCAGCCCCAGTCCCATCACCAGCCCCCATCCCACCACCAGTCCTAGTCGTGTCACCAGCCCAGTCACATTGTCACCCTGGTCACTTGGCCATCCCCAGCCATGTCCCCAAGTCCCCACACACGGCCAGCCCTGGCTGCACTGCTGAGCACGTGGCTCTTCCCAAGCCCCATTCCCGGGGTGCCAGCAGGCAGCAGGTACCTGGGGTTTGGGGTCGTGCTGGCTCTGCCACCCTCCACACGAGGACAGGGCCACCTCAGCGCTCGGAAGCAAAGTGTTTATTACTTGATAAATCTGCTGCTGTTGAGCTGCTGTTGCCCGGGGAGCCTGGCTGCCTCACCCCTGCCCTGCCACCCCCGTGCCACCCCCGTGCCACCCCCCGTGTCCCCGCAGGTCACAGCCCTGCTCTCATCACAGGAGCTGCCCTCCTGTTGCAGAGGCTGCAGCACCACAGGCTCCACGGCCCCTGAAGGGCCAAACTTGTAATTGGTGAGTGGGATGTTAATGAGCTGGCAGCGCGGTTAATTGCCCCCCGCTGGCGGGCAGTGACAAGCCTCTGAAGTGTAAGGAATTGCCGTTCCTCAAGGGAGAACCCATGAAGGTGGAGGTGGGTGCCAGCCCACCCACCTGAGCTGCTGGTCTTGCTGCTTTGCCTTCCAAACTCATCTCCGGAGTCCTTTGCTCCCCTGCGTGGCAGCTCGTGGTGGCCACCAGCGTGGAGGGAAGCTGGTCCTCATTCCTTCCCGTTCTTTTTGGGCTCCTTGAGGACCTTCTGTCCAGCTAGGATCTTCCCCAACTTCCCTGTCTCCAGGCTGGATCTCCCCTGCCCTGGCTCCTCCAGCTCCTGCGGGCTCCCCAGCAGGATTTCATTGATGGAACTGAGGGTCAGGTTGCTGAAGACCATGTTCAGGTGGTCGATGCCTGGCAGCTCCTGGACATGCACCTTCTGCTTTTGCTGGCCACGCCACCGCTTGCACAGCTCCAGACTGCGCGTGTTGACCGAGTCGTCCCCGTCACCATAAACCATGTCCACGGGGTCCTCGTATGGGAAGTGCTCATCATATATGTAAGTCTCCACGGTGGGGTGGCCGGTGCCGTAGAGGCAATACGTGTCCACTCCAGGAGGAGGCAAGTCCTTCAGCAAGTCCTTCATGTCCTCCCACATGTACCAGCCGTCCTCCAAGTTGACGGCGGTGAAGAAGCGTTTGTAGTCCCGGTAGGTGTAATTGTAAGAGGGGGTGGAGATGAAAACGTGGGTCTCGGGCCAGGCCAGGCTCGTCGGGAACATCCAGGGGCTGGTGGTGGTCATGCGCTGCTCTTCACGCAGCTTGATGTTGGACATGAGCGGGATGCCGTGGTTGTCACCTGCCGGGGACACGGGGGCTGGTCAGAAGCAGCACCAAGAGGTACCGTGGGGAATGGTGCCCCTTGGGTGGCTGTGCTGGGCTCAGCAGTGACCCACAGCTGACTGGGGTATCGTTCCATTTCACACCTTCCCCTGCTTAGCCCTGCCCAGGACCATACGTCCTCTTCTCACCCCTCTGGTTGCAGATAGCCAGAGCAACCTTCCAAACTCTTCTCTCCACCATAACATAGAATCATAGACTGCTTTGGGTTGGAAAGGACCTTAAAGCTCACCTAGATCTAACTCCCCTGCATGGGCAGGGACACCTCCCACCAGCCCAGGCTGCTCCAAGCCCCATCCAACCTGCCCTTCAACACTGCCAGGGATGGGGCAGCCACAGCTTCCCTGGGCAGCCTGGGCCAGGCTCTCACCACCCTCACAGGGAAGAATTTCCTCCTCATGTCTAATTTGCTTCTGCCCCCAAGAAAAGAGGGCCTCTCCAGCTGCTAGGAGGGGCTGACTGTGAAGAAACCTGGACCTGTGATGGCCCTGACCAACCCAACCCTGGACTTGCCCTGCAACCCCAGCACCTCCACACCAGCCTGCAGGGACAGGAGCCTGATGATGGTGCTGATAATGGGTGGCCAACCTATGTGCATCCTGCAAGCCTGGGTGGTTTTGGTGTGTCTGGGGCCCTTGACCATGCAATGATCTCTGATAACCTTAAAAATGTCTCTGGCCCTTGGGGCAACCAAGAAAAAAACTACGAGGAGATGACTGAAGGGTGATGCAAGGGGCCAGATGTTAAAACCTTGAAGCACATGATTTTGATTCCATGTGGTTTTGGAGGCTCAGCTTGTGACTTGTAGATATTCTGGGCTGTCAGCATTGGGCAAGGGACTGTGGCCTTCTGGGCTGAGAAGACGCTAAAGAGGAACTGGGGGAAGGGAGGCTGAAGCCTGGAGACAGCCAAGCTTATGGGTGATGGGCTTTGAGGTGTGGGGAGGTCCAAGCAAGGGGTGCAGGGGGGTGTGGGTGTCCTTGGGTGGTGCCTCAGCTGCAGAAGGGCTGTGTGGTTTGGCGTGAAGGTCCAGCAACCTTCACAGCTGGAGGTGGTGCAGGTGCCTGGGCAGGTGGTGAGAAGAGGGTGAGCATGTCCCAAAGTCCTTCCCTGGCCCTGAGACTTTTGGCTGAGCCCTCTTCTTGGCCAGGGTGGGTGTTTTTTGGCTGTGAAGGAGCAACCCTAGCCCAGGAGCTGACCCTGGGTGGGGGGTCCTGCAGGCTGTCTGGTGAGAGCCAGTGTGGAGGAAGGGTGCAGGTGCACCTTTCTGGCAGCAGGTTTCCATACACACCAACCCACCAACCCCAATCGTGGACGCCAGAGCAAGCTCCAGGTCATGCCCTGAGAACATCCATGGTGCTTTCAGCACCTCAGGGAGCAGTGGCATCAACACCAGAGCACCAGCACTGCCTCCAGAGACCCCCTGGCCATCTGTCCCCCACCTCTTCTCCTCCCTCTCCCACCAACCACCCTTCCACTTCTGCCAGAGAGGAAGGAAGCGAAGAGGTGGCTGCACACCAGGAGTCACCCACCAGATGCCAGGATACGCAGGGGCTTGACAGACCCTCCCCAGGGGGCACCCAGGGAGATGAAGCCCCCAATGTACTGATCTTTCCAGGCTTGTGTCTGCTGCAGCAAGAAGTAGAGGACGTTGAGGTTGCCCATGCTGTGGGCGATGAGGAACACGGGGCGCTGGTACTCGTCGTGCATCTCCTCGATCAGGGCCTTCAGCTTCTGGAAGTATTCAGGCTGCTCCTCTGTGGACAAGAGGTGCACCAGCCCTTGGTCACCTCACCCATGGCCGCAGGGCTCCAGGGGTGGCCCTAGGAGCCCTGACCAGGGAGAGGTGTGGGTGCAGAGGCCACAAGTGCCATCACGCGTTGCCGTGAGAGCACCACGGATGGCCCAGCGCCCACCACCCTGGGCAGTCATCCCTGGCCCAGGGGTTCCCCCACACCAGGTGCCTCACCCAGCCCCTGAGAACCACCCCGTTCCCCTCCCTGCCTGGGTGGCCTGGCCACAAACTTACGGGGCCCGACCCTCCAGTCATAGGGGGCTGCCCGGACCGTCTTGTCCCTCACGTAGCCGTTGTTCACCAGGTTCTGCACCAGGGTGTGCATGTAGCCTAGGGGCAGAGAGAACGGGTGGGAATTAAGCCTGTGGTCTTCTCCTCTCGGTCTTTTTCCACCCTGGTCCTGGCCACGGCCACAATGTCCTCTGGTAAGCCCTGGGGCTTGGTGGCTCAGCCAGAGGTTGTGGCTTCTATGCATCAAGGCTGGGCTGGTCCCCGGTGGCACTTGGAGGGACTGTGTCCCCAGGGCCAACGTCCATCAGTCCCTGGTGACCTGGGCTCTCGGAAGAACCAGTCCTCAGCGGAGACATGGGGACGTCAGGGAGGGCACGGGGTCTCTGGACACCCCACACCTCTCCTCTTACCTGCCAGCTTGCTCTGGTCCAGATATTCCACGGAATAGGTCTTTCCGAAGCCGGGCACGCGGATGTGCACGCCCGGGGCGTTGGACATCTTCCGGGAGGTTCGGTTGTACACCACCCTGCGGGGACAGGCTGGGGACTAGGAGCAGAACCACCTCCCCAGGGGACGCGGTGGCAGCCTGGCCCTTGGCGGATGTTTCTGAAGCTGGTGCAGATTGGGTGTGTGTGTGGGGGGGTGTGTGTGAACTGGTGCCCAAGCTGGGGTCCCTGCCGACCACCCAGCACCTCGGGGTGGAAAGCGGTGACAGAGCAGCCCCCCCGGTCCTGCTGCCCCGGGCGGGGTGGTGGCACCTCCAGTAGGTGCTGAGGGCAGCCTGGTTGGCACGAGCACTTGGCGGGGACACGGGAAAGGGACGGGCGCTGGGAGCAGGAGGCAGCCAACTCTGTTCCCAAACAGTCCCGTGACGCTCCCGTGGTTTTCCATGTGTGCCAGGTGGTGGCCAAGGGGGGGGGGGGGGAGGAGAAGGGAGGGACATCCCTGGTAGGTCATTTACCCGGGAGCTCCCGGGGCGGGGACGAGCGGTACCTGGTGTTATCGATCCAGCAGTCGACTCCCACGGGCAGGAAGGTGTTGAGGTTGAGCCAGATGGTGAAATAATCCTCTGTCTTGCGGTAGCACATCCAGTTCACCACGTCCGGCTTGTCCAGCTTCGCTTCCAGCTGGTTCCCGAGACACCCGGGCACTGGCGGCCCAGAGAGGGACAGCAGAGGGACAGCTAGAGACCCGTCCCACCCGCTGCTCCCGGGGAGCAGCCTGCTCCGTGCGGCAGCCAGGGTGCTCGGAGCTGGGGTGAGTAGGGAGGTGGCACTGCCAACCCCTCCTGGGGACAACCCTGAGCTGCCTTTCCCAGGGGGTGACCCCCCAAGCTGCCACCATAGGATCATGGACTTGGTTTGGCTGGAAAAGACCTTTAAGATCATCAAGTCCAGCCCTTCCCCCAGTCCTGCCAAGGCCACCCCTGCCCCGTGTCCCTCAGCACCATCTCCAGGGCTTTGAAACCCCTCCAGGGATGGGGACTCCACCCTCTGCCCTGGGCAGCCTGGGCCTGACAACCCTTTGGGGAAGAAACTGTTCCCAAGATCCAACCTGAACCTCCCCTGGGCAACTTGAGGCCGTTTCCTCTTGCCCTATCACACGACACTTGGGAGAAGACACCAACCCTCTCCTCACTCCAACCTCTTGTCAGGTAGTTGTAGCCCCACCCCTGTCAACCCCACCAGCATGAAGCATCCCACAGGATTCCCCACTGCCTGCCTGGGTTTCCAGCCTCCTCTTTGCTGCATCCCAAGGGATGAAGGGGGTGGTGCCCAGGGCTGCCCAGTCCCACCAGCTCAGGGATACACAGAGTCCCCGGGGGAGGTGAAAATCACCCTGGTGCTGGCACCCAAAGGCCACACACTGTTTTCCTGAACTTTAAACCCTCCCTCCAGGCTGAGCAAGGTCTCTGGGGTGGTTGGATGGTGAGCAGAACCATATCCCATGGGAATTCAATGCCAACAGCAGGCATGGGAAACACGGCGGGGTTTTAAAAGAAGGTTCACGGGCTGCCATGTGCAACCTGGGCTCCCTGGGTGGAGGGTGACCATCACCGTGGAGCCTGGGCTGCCTCTGGGGTTCCTGGCAAGGATGGGACTCCCCACCCCGTGCCCCCCTGGCCCGTGTCCCTGTGCCACGGGGACCATTCCCAGCCGGTGTGCAGAAGCTGAGGGCTGGCTCGAGGGTGAGGACAAGAGGTGCTGGGCCTGCAGGGGACAGTGGCTGTGGTGGGATGGGACCACTGGGTGATGAATCCCACAGCCACAGTGGTCCTGGACTGGGGACAGCGTGGACCTTCTGCAGGCACTGACAGCTCCATGTCCCACATAAGGAGCTCCCCTCAAGGAGAAGCTTTGTGGTCTGAGGTCCCTCTAGATGCTGGGCTGTGCTGTGGCCGAGGCTGCAGCCTCCAAAAGCCTCATCCCAGGCAAGAGGTGATGAGGAGCTGGTGTTTGACTCCCTCAACCTGATCCACGGCTCCCCCACCTTTGTAGCATCTCCCCAGGGACACAGGGAGGGTCACAGAACCACAGAGTGGTCGGGGCTGGAAGGAACCTCTGGAGATCATCTATTCCCACTCCCCTGCAAGAGCAGGATCCCCTAGAGCAGGGTCTAATCCTGCCTTCCAAGCACCTGCTTGGGGACCAGGCTACCCAAGTGGACCTCAGGGTAGGAGAGCCCAGGCAGGGAGGACCTTTCCAGCCAGCAAGAAGAGCAGGATCAGGAGCTGCTCTGCTGGCACCTGAGGATGCAGAACCAGCACCCCTGCCCCCGGCACGCAGCCCTGAGCTCTGCCCCCCCTTCCAGGGAACATTAGGTAATTATTAAGGGAGTTCCTGTGGGGGCAGAGGGGTTATCGATGGTCCCAAGGGCACTGGGGGTTCTGGGACACCCGGCCCAGGGGGATGGGCTCCCTGAGGATGCCGAGAGGCACGTGGAGCTGGGGGACCCGGCTGGGTGCTGGGACAGGGGCTGGGGGCATGGGGAGATGCTCTGACCCTCACAAACCAGCCTGAGAAGAGGCACCTGGTGACAGCCACTGTGTCTCCTGGCCACTAGCAGCACCTGTCCCAGGGCACCGAGGCTCCAGACACTGTCCCCTCTGATGGGAAGGGAGTTTGTGGCTCAGCCCTGGGCGTTGCAACAGGGACCTTCTGCTTTTTCTCTTCTC
The DNA here is from genome assembly GCF_020740795.1 of Apus apus. Classification (NCBI taxonomy): domain Eukaryota; kingdom Metazoa; phylum Chordata; class Aves; order Apodiformes; family Apodidae; genus Apus; species Apus apus. The sequence continues at coordinate 19,862,332 of NC_067292.1, read as the reverse complement.
TTTTTGGAGGGGAAACTCAGATAAAGGAGAAAAACCCCAATGCTGCACAGCAGAATCACAGCAAGACCCCAGCTCAGGTCCCTGGTGGTGGCATGGGGACAAGGGACAGCAGAGCCGTGCAGGATGGAGATAGCACCTGCTCCCACCCCCCCAAGGGGATGCCCCAACTTCTCCTTCCCCCCTCCCCAGCAGATCCTGCTTTCTTCTACACCAGCCTGGGCAGGGTGGGCATGAGGTGGGATGTGGGATCATGGAGCCACAGAGGGTGACCTCCCTGTAGAATCACAGAATCATGGAACATGGAATGGTTTGGGTTGGAAGGGACCTTAAAGATCATCCAGATCCAACCCCCTGCATGGGCAGGGACACCTCCCACCAGCCCAGGCTGCTCCAAGCCCCATCCAACCTGCCCTTCAACACTGCCAGGGATGGGGCAGCCACAGCTTCCCTGGGCAACCTGGGCCAGGCTCTCACCACCCTCACACTAAAATCTCCACGGAGCTGCAGCAGACACGGGGTGGGCTTAGGGGGACCAAGGGGTGGTGGGTGGCCCATGGCACTGATGGCAGCAGAGGACACCAGAGGATGTGCTGCAGCACCCCCTGAACTGAGCAAGCTCTAAACCCCCTTCTGGTCCAGCCATGAGATCTTGGAGCCCCGTTTGCTTTCTGGGGTGCCCGGCCTGCACCCCCAGCTCCAGCCAGCCCTGTGTCCCCAGCACGGCAGACAGGAGGGGACCCGGAGCCGTGTGTCACCCCCTCCTCTCCCCCCCTTGGTGGATCTAATTGCAAAGAGCCCCTGAGCAGTGCCAAGAGCCCCCAAGAGCCCCCCAATCCCCCCACCGGCTCCAGGAGGGCTGCGGGGGTCCCCGGGGTGTCCCCCCATCCCCCGGTGGGACCTTACCGAGCACCACGGGCGGCGTGCTGTTGGTCGGGGGAGCTTCTGGGGTGCTGGTGGGTGGGAAGAGGACATTGAAGAGCCAGAACTGGTTGCTGGGCTGCGGGAGCAGCCACAAGGCCAGCAAAGCCAGCCCGGCGCCGCGGCTCCCCATGGCAGAGCTCGCCCGGGATCCTCCCGGTCCCTCCGAGCAAAACAGCCTTTTATATCGGTGTGTGCGTGGGGCGGGGGGGGAGTGTGGTTTGTTTTTTAAGGCAGGTTCAGCCAAGAGGCAGCCGGGCTGCAGGGGAGGGCAGAGCGGCGAGGGGCTGGTCTCGCCGGGGAGGAGGGACGGGGCGGGCCTGGGTGGGGGGGGGGTTTGAGGGGGTTTGGGGGGGCTCCTCGCACCCCCGCGGCGCTGCTAGGGCTGCCAGCGCCGGTGCGGAGCGGTTTCCCGCAGCTCGGGTGCCTCCCGGCTGGGTGCGGGGGCTGCCACCCCCTTCCCGCTGCTCGGCGCCCCGGGGTCAGCCCGGAGCTGCCCTCCCTGCCGCGTCCCTTCCCGCTCCTGCCTCCTCCCTCCCTTCCTGCAAACCGCTGCCCTCCCTGCTCATTACCCTCCCCTCCCGTGCCCTGTCGGGTGGGCGCAGCACCTCTCCCCTCCTGCCGGGGCTGCCCGAGGGGGCCAGGCGGACCCCAGACCCCTGGGAGAAGCAAGACGTCGGGGCTGGGAGCGGCCGGGACACATCGGGGCAGCCGCAGGTGCCACACGGCAGCAGGACAGAGCCCCGACCCCAGTGCCACCCCCGGCACTGCCCCTGCCCGGGCTGCAGCACCCCCCGGCCCTGGCACCCCGCAGGTCTCGGTCACCACCGGCTGTGGGTCCCCTCGGGTGCCCCCTCGGTGCCAGCCCAAGCTGGGGGGAGCTGGATGTTCCCCCCCTGGGTCCTCCTCAAGCCATCCAGCCCCTGCCCAGGACTCGCCCCCCGCCCCGGGGCACAAGTAGGGAGCTGCTGGCAGGTCCCCAAGGACCTGCCCCAGGGGGAGGAAGAGGAAGGTGATGTCTCAGCTCCAGGAGGGTTGTTTTTTTGGTGGGTTTTGCAGTGCCTGCTCGGAAGGAGAGGGTTGCAAATCCACGTGAGGACACAGAAACGGGCTCCACGTGCCCACCAAGTCCCTTGGGAGACTCCATCCTCATGACACAGGCAGGCTCCTGGTGCACCCAAGCCCTGCTCTGCCCAAGGAAAGCCCTCCTAGCCTGAGAAGTGAGGGCTGAACACATGGACCTGGAGAGGAGGAGGTTGGATGCAGGGGGGGGGGGGGGTGTTCCGTAGCCCACCTCAGGGATCAGTGTCACCCTTGGGCTGAGCTCGGTGGCACCAGCAGCTTGTGGGGCTCAGGGGAGGAAGGATCTGGGGGTGCAGCTCCAGCGTGCTCTCCTTGGTGGACAAAAACCTGAGGACACTCCAGGAGTATGAACAGGAATCACAGGAAATCTGTGCTCACCCAGAGTCCTGCCCCATCCTCTGCTTACAGATCCTGCAGATCCAGCATCTTCTCTGGAGATGAGCTCTGGGGCAGAAAGCTTCAGCTTTCCTAGGGGAGGTTTTCCTTCCCAGGGGAGGTTTGCCTTCCAGCTTGGCCAGGACAGGCACAAAGAGCTCCAACGAAGTGGGTTAGCTTCAGAAAAGTCATACTGTCCTCCTAAAGGGAAGATGTCTTTTTCCTCACAGGCAAGGGCCAGGTGGGTTGGGTCTGCAGGACACTGGAAGGTTCCTCATGGAACAGAGGGGTCCTTTCCAGTACAACAGGGAGGAAGGGCAAGAGAAAAGGATGGGTGGCCTTTAGGAGCTGGTCTGAGCTGGTGGCTGCCTCCCAGACCATGTCTCTGCAAACCATCCGTCCTGCAGCCAGCTGAGGATCAGTCCCAGTGGGAGGCTGGTCCAGCCCATGGGACAATCCCAGTGCTGACCCTGGCAGCACCAGCAGCACAGCTGAGAGGGCTGAGGAGCTGGTGTTGGGTGCTGGGACAACTGAGTTCAAAGCCCACAGCTGCTGGCTTATCGTTTTCCTCACCCACAGCCTCCACCAGGCTCTTCTCCTCCTCCTTGTCACCCTGGCTTTTGGCTGTCCCCATGAGGACAAACCTGACATTTATGTGTCACCTCCATCCCAGTGGCCCCCTCCTGGCCTGAGGAAGGGGGTCCCAGGGCAGGGTCCTGGGGTGCTCCTGGTGGGATGATGTCTCCCCTGAGGTGGCCTGGCTGGAGCAGTGTGGGGGACTCCAAGGAGTCCCCAGGTTGTCCCACCAGTGCTGCAGTGTTGGGGGGTCCTCCCTGCCTGTCCTGAACCCCCCCAAAAATTCCCTCCAGGAGCCTGGATAGCTCAGCTGGGAGAGCATCAGACTTTTAATCTGAGGGTCCAGGGTTCAAGCCCCTGTTCAGGCGAAGAATTTATCCTTTAGGAGCCCGTGGGCAGGAGCAGCACCTCTTCCTGCTGGGGATAGTCCCTCCTGGAGCTGCTGAGGTGGGGATGGAGGAACGGACCTTCTCCCTTTCTCACTGAGAGGTGTTTAGGTGCCCTCACAGCCCATCCTCAGAGGTTGGATTCCTGCTGGGTCTGATTTTTCATGGAGATGATGAAGGGGCTGGAGCATCTCTCCTAGGAGGTAAGCCAGGCTCTTGTCAGTGGTGGCCAGTGCCATGACCAGAGGCCACAGGCACAAACTGGAGCACAGGAGGCTCCGTCTGACCATCAGGAGACACGTGTTCACTCGTGTGCACTGGCACAGGTCACTCAGGCAGCTGGTGGAGTCTCCATCCTTGGAGGCATTCCAAAGTTGGGTGGCCCTGGGCAACCAGCTCTGGATGGCCCTGCTCGAGCAGAGGATTGGACCAGGTGATCACCAGAGGTGTCTTCAGCAACAAAGGTCCTGTGATTCTGTGGCTTGTCACCTCAAACTCACTCCAGCCCTGTTGCCTCTCACTTCCAACTCATCTCCTCCAGATGGTTCATCTGCAAGCAGGGCTCCTGCTCCCCAGCTGGGTCCAGGTGGGACAGGTACTTCTGCTGCTGAAGGACAACTTCTCTACAGGCTGGTCTTCTTTCTGAGTGATCTTTAGGAGGGAAAAGGCTTTTCGAGCTTTCTCTGCACCCCCCCGGCTGCCGGCAGCTCTTTGCTGCGTTCAGCAGGGACTGAAGTGAGACCTGCCCCTTGGGTGGTGTCTTCTGAGCCGCCCGGGAGAGACTTCGCGGGGCTCAGGTGCAGTTTCCGACTCGAAGCCGCCGTGTGTTCTGCACAGCTGTCAGGAGAGGGCACCAGGACCACAGGGTGCCTCCATGCTCTGGAGGCAGCTGAAGGGGAAACTGCTTAGAGCACTTTCCGGAGCTGAAGCACCTCCTGGTGAGCCCAGAGATCTCCACCTGCCTCTTGGTGCCCACGGGACCTCTGGTTCCCAGACCCACAGCGAGTCAGGGTTGTCCCTCCATGCTGGATGGGCTTGACCTCTGCTGTGGAAGCATCCCTGGAGCTGCTGCAGCCGAAACCCCATTCCCAGGAGCCGGGAGTGCTTTCACCTTCCTTCTTCTCCGAGCGGTGGCTGTGGCAGGTCCTCCCTGCCTTGCCCTTGGCTCTCCTGAGCCTGGAGCAGCCACCTGCTGCCTCCTTCCCCTCCAGGTTGGCCACAGCATCTTCTGGTCCTCTTCTTGCAAAACCGGGTGGGCAAGCGGGGCGATCCCTTCTTAAACGCTCCGGCTTTGCCTGGAAAAAAGCAGCAGGAGCGCGTTCCCAGCAGGAAGCCCCTCTGGGGAGCCCCTGCCCGGCGCCTACAGGTCGGCAACCGCTGCAGGCTGAGTCTGGTGACTTGGAGGAGGGGAAAGGACCTCAGAGCTTTGTCACCTCCCTCCCAGGTCTGGGAGGGACAAGCCCCCACCCCCCTGGCACCTCCAGCCCGGCCTCCGGCTGCTCCAAGAGGTGAGCAAAACCCTTGCTGTGACTCGGATTCGAACCGAGGTTGCTGCGGCCACAACGCAGAGTACTGACCCCTGTACGATCACAGCCCGGCGCCGGGAGCCGGGGGACATCGCCGTCCTGTGCCCCTGCCCCGGCACCGGCCCCGGCCCCGGCCCCCCCGGCCGCACAGCCCTCCCGGCTTCCCCTGAGCGGCTGCAGAACGGGCTCGGGTGCTGCCCCTCGGGGGGCTGGAACGGGGCTGGGGTTGTGGGAAAGGCTGGGATGGCACCCTGGGGCCGGGAGGTGCTGCGGAGGGGATGCGGTGCCCTGGGGACATCCCCGCGGGGGAGGGGATCAGGGGGTGGTGCAGCAGAGCTGGAGCTGGGACGAGGTTCAGCTGCATCTGAGTTACACGAGAGGGGAGGAACTGAGGAGCTTTGTGGCATCCTCAGTGGGAGATGCAGCAAATGCCATAGAGTCACAGAATTGTTCTGGTTGGAAAAGACCTTTAAGATCACCCAGTCCAACTGTTCCCCCAGCCCTGCCAAGGCCACCACTGCCCCGTGTCCCTCAGCACCATCTGCAGGGCTTGGAAACCCCTCCAGGGATGGGGACATCACCCCTGCCCTGGGCAGCCTGGGCCAGGCCCTGACAACCCTTGCCAGGGAGAAACTGTTCCCAAGATCCAATCTAAACCTCTCCTGGCACAACCTGAGGCCTTCTCCTCTTGTCCCATCACTTGCCCCTTGGGAGAAGTGACCAATTGCCAAGTTGGGGCAATTCAGTTTAAAATACAAGTGGTACAAGGATCTCCATGGGGAGCTGAGTGATGCCTGGGGAAGACCCTGGGCACAGAGGTCCAGGTAAGCTGGCATGTCCCCAGGGCCCCTCACTCAGTGTCCCTGGGGTCCCACTGCCACCTCCCTGCCTGGCTGTGGTCCCTGCAGGGAAATCCTCCCCTGGTGACATTGCTGTGTCACAGGGAAGCCCGGGTCAGACAGGGTGGTTGGGCTGAGTCTCTTGGCTGGGCTCAGCCTTGGAGGGCTCCTTGGAGTCTTGTCCTCCAAGCTCCTATCTCCAGGGTTTGTGCTGGCACTGGGACCTTTCAGCCCTTGGTTTTCTTCCCAAACCAGCCATCCAGCTGCTTCTGTGACACTTTTAATCCTCCTGCCATCCCATTTTTGCCCTCTGGTAGCCCAGCTGATGGGTTGTATTGGTCAGAGCTCCCCACCCTTTCCTCCTCTAGGCCTGGTTTGGAGAAAATACCTGATTTTTGGTCCCTTTAGCTTCTTTACCACTGGATCTGCACCATGAATGGCTGGTACAAGATGGTCTGGGGTAGAAATTGGCCAAGAGAGATGGATCCAATGCCAGAAGGATCCTTGCTTCCTTCAGTCTCCATCAGGGCTTTCTCCTCCTTTGGGCACAGCAAAATGTCCTCACCTCTGGAGAGGACAGAGGGCCTGGAGTTGGCTCTCCCAGAGCTCTCCTGTCCCTGCCTGTCTCTCTTCTAGGCATGTTTGTGGGCTCCCAAACAGGGCCATCACAATGGTCCCATGTGCCCTTTGTCGGGACCACCCTGTGTACGTCCCACTCTGCTGAGGTGGGGACACAGTTGAGGGTCCCACGTTCTTCATCCCTGTGTTAAACACAACTTCTGAATTTGTTAGTGATGAAAGAAACACCTCCCTGTTACCCCCCCCAATTTTACACCTTCAAGAAGGTGCTTTGGTGGCTCCAGAGCTTCTTTGGCTGTTTCTGGCCCTGGCACAGGTTGGGCTCAGCTCTGGTGGAGCTGGAAGGACCTGGTGGGGGTGGGAGCTCCCTGCTCCATGTCCCACCACCTTCTTCCTCCCCATCTCTCCACGCCCCACAGGAGATGCAGCAGGTGAGCCCTGGTGCCCCCCAGCCCTGCATGGAGCTCCCATGGAGGTCTCTCACCCCACTCCATCAACCCTCTACTGAGTCCCAGAGCTCCCATGTGCATTTCTGCTCAGTCTGGAGCCCCGCAAGTCACAGGTGTCCCATGGAAATGTCCACAGCACCCAGAGCCCACCCTGGCTCCAGACAGGTTTGGAAGAGGAAGTGCAGCCACCCAGAAGAGAGGTGGAGACCAGATTTAATAGGAATGTAGTAGAGACGGAGCCCACAGGGCCTCCCACGCCCAGTAGGGCCCAGGGTGTCATTTACAGACTTCTCCATCATAATCACGTGTCCTTGGTTCTTCCAGGGGTCCAGGTACCTTTCCTTTGGATCCTGGAGAGTCATCTGCTGCCCAATGCTGTGGCATTAAGGAGAGACAGGTTGGTGGCACTGTGTGGGGAGCAGGGGCCAGAAAGGCTCCCTGCTTAGTTCCAGCTGGATATTATGGGATCTGCTCCTCCTAGTGTTTCCATGCTTCTTCTGGTGGGACACAAACCCCGGCATGCCAGGCAATGAGAAGGTCCCACGTGCAGGCAGTCAGCCTGGGGATCCCAGATTCCCAGACTGGTTTTGGTTGGAAGGGATTTTGAAGACCTTCTAGTCCTAACTCCCTGCCATGGGCAGGGGCACCTGCCACCAGACCAGGTTGCCCCATCCAATCTTGAACACTTCCAGGATGGGTTGGGCAAGGGAGGGGACTTTGGACCAAAGAGGCATCAACCCACAGGGTGAGAGGTCTCAGTGGCTAGGTAGAAAACCCTGGAGGAACCCTTTTCTCTTTGGGCACCCACAACTTTCTGGTCCTACCAAAGACCCTATCGAGGTGCCCAGGGTGCCCTCATTCCAGGTGCCAACCTCCCAAGCCCAGCCTGCTGCTCTCCCACAGGAGGTGCCCACCAGAGACCCCCTTCCCCTGGGTGGTCCTGCTTGTGGGGTGCAGGGCACCGCAGGGGGTGTGGAGACACCATCCACAGCTGCAGAGGTTTACCAGAAGAGATTCTTATTCTGGAGATTCCTCCACCGGTTCTTCTCTACTCTCCTGCTCCAGTCCTCCCGACGCATCTGGTAGGTCTCCAGGAGCTGCAGGATGTGGTTTGCCCGCACAGAAAGGTTGCTGCAACAGCGAGGGAAAGGGCTGACCCACCTTCTGGCTGAGGTCCTCCTGCTTCCCATGCCTCCAGCTTGGAGGCAACTTGGGGCTGCCCGGAGCAGGGTGTGGTTCAGGTCACGGGGAAGAAGAAGACCTTACCCAGCCCCAGCACTCAGGAGCTGACTCAGTTCCTCATGCCTTGGACAGCTCCTGTCAGCCAAGTTTCCCAGGCTGAGGCTGGCTCGTCTCCACAGCCCCTGCTGTCTCTCCATGCAAGCATCATCCAGGAAGGGAGCAGACCTCTCCTCTTTTGCAATCAGCGGCAGCTGTGAGGGTGGCCAAGCCTCTCTCAATGATTCCTGAGACCACCCGTCCTGCATTGGACCAGAAAATGATTTTTAGGAGGCTTCTCACCTCCCTCAAGTGCTCTGAACGTTCAGCAGCGGAAGCACCAGCAGCTGCAGGGTCTGTGCAGCCCCCCAGCAGGGGCTGCTCCACCTTCAGAAGCCCCCCTGAGATGAACACCCCAACATGGCCCTCTGGGTCAGGGGGACATCAGTTCCTCACTGGCCCCACACTCCCGTGTTGACATCACTCATGATGAGGTGAGGGGAGGGAAGAGCTGTTGTTCAGAGCAGGAAACAGGAGATGAAATCATGGAATCCCAGGCTGGTTTGGGTTGGAAGGGACCTTAAAGCTCACCTAGATCCAGCCCCCTGCACGGGCAGGGACACCTCCCACCAGCCCAGGTTGCTCCAAGCCCCATCCAACCTGCCCTTCAACACTTATAGAGATGGGGCAAATCCTCCAGAGAGGCTCAGGAGGTCAGAGCACATCACTGAACCACGAAGATGGCTCAGCTGGAGGAGATGGAGGCCCTGAAGGCACCAGCAGCCCTTTCCAGCATCCTCTGGGACCTCCACCCACCTCCCACTTCACCCCCAGCTGGAGCTGATCCAGATCCTGACCTGCAGACTGCTTTCCTGGTGTGACAGGGAGGTCCTCGATTCGTTTTTGAGCATGGGAAGTGTCGTTTCAGGTCTGACATGGTGACCTTCCTTGGTCCTGCTGGCCCGTTCCCCCACCAAGGAGCACTCCCGAATTCTTGGCAGAAAGCTGAAAAATACCCAAGTGGGTGAGTACAAGATGGGGCTGATCTCCACCTTCTGCTCACCAGTGTTGGCCTCTGCAGCAGACAGAGGTTCTTCTGGAGAATTAGGTGCTTTGGCTTCTTGGTTTCATGTCAACAGTGAAGGCAGGAAACCTCGAGTTGGGGCACTCACATGTGACACCCACATGTGGTCCCCAGCTTGAGGGAACAACGTGAACAACAGTGGCTTGTGCAGTTACCAGAGCCTGGAGGGACCAGGACCTTCCTCCTGCAAACTCCACTGTGGTGGCCACAGGCTCAAGGCTGTGGATTGGGGGCACCTTGTGCAGGAGGAGGGTTTTTGAGAGTGAGAAGCAAAGCTGGCAAGTAGTTGTCTCTGGCACTTCTCCTGTGCCAGAGAACTGCCTGCCCTGGCCACCAGCTTTGGAATTAAAGAAGAATCTTCCAGTTGACTAAATCTAAGGCAGGGAACAGTGAGCACAGACACTGCTCTGCCTTGCTGGGGGAGGAGGTTCTGAACTTCAGAGAATGTTTGGAGTTGGAAGGGGCCTTAAAGATCCTCCACTTCCAACCCCTGCATGGGCAGGGACACCTCCCACCAGACCTGGTTGCTCCAAGCCCCATCCAACCTGCCCTTCAACACCTCCAGGGATGGGGCAGCCAAAGATTCTCATTTTTCTTTGAAAAGCAGCATCATTTACACCGACATCAGAGGAGCTTCGTGGGCATTGAAAAGGAAGGAGAAAACCAGCCTCAGCTCCTGGAGTGATTCCTCACACAAGCATCAGTCACCACGACAAACCTGAGCACATCTTCAGAGACAACACCAACACTGTGTGCCAAGGGGACAGCTCACTCCAGAAACCCAAGAGCACAGGGTCACCCTCATCCATTGCTCCCTGAGCCTCACCTGCCAGGTGACTCTCTGTCTTTGTCTTTGTCTTTGTCTTTGTCTTTGTCTTTGTCTTTTTTGTCTTTGTCTTTCTTCCCCTTTCTCTTCTTCTGGCCAGATGACTTGGAGTGAGAAAGCTTTCCTTGAGAACGGAGATGTTCAGTAGAAGGACTCTCTGGAATGACACATGAGAAGACTCTTCAGAAAGTGCCTTTGGAGCTTTTTAACAGGAATGTTGAGCAGATCAGCTCCAGCATCTGAGAAAACAATCCAGTTCCTTGATAGAATCATGGAATGGTGAAGGTTGGAAGGGACCTTAAAGATCAGCAGTCTCCAACCCCCCTGCATGGGCAGGGACACCTCCCACCAGCCCAGGCTGCTCCAAGCCCCATCCAACCTGCCCTTCAACACTGCCAGGGATGGGGCAGCCACAGCTTCCCTGGGCAACCTGGGCCAGGCTCTCACCACCCTCACACTCAAGAATTTCCTCCTCATGTCTCACCTCAATCTCCCTCTTCCAGTTTTAATCCCTTCCCCCTTGTCCTCTCCCTCCCTGCCCTTGTCCCAGGTCCCTCCCCAGCTTTCCTGGAGCCCCTTCAGGCACTGGAAGCTGCTCTGAGGTCTCCCTGGAGCCTTCTCTTCTCCAGGCTGAACACGCCAACTCTCCCAGCCTGGCTCCAGAGCAGAGCTGCTCCAGCCCTTGGATCATCTCCATGACCTCCTCTGGACCATTTCTAACAGGTCCATGTCTTTTCTGTGCTTTTGATGCCATCACCTCAAAGAGGTCTGACTCTCCAGGAGGTCCCTGGCACAGCTTAGCAGCCTTTTAAATGTAATCTCCAGGCATTTTTTCTCCCCACACTCAAGTGCACAGGACCTGCAGGAGAGGTAGATCCCTCCACCTCTGGCAGCTCCAGACAGAGCTTCCTAAAATGAAGGAGCAGCTTGTGATGTTGAGCAGGGCCCAGAGCCCTGGGAAGAGTGTCCCTCAGCAGTACCAGCTGCCTTTTGCCATGTTGGGCTGCCAGGAGGTCTCCTTCCATAGCTGGTGACTATGGACAGCAAAGCACAAGAGATGCCAGCTTCCATCCCAAGCACCATGTGTTGGCTTTGGCTTCAACCTCCTACAGCTGAGGACTAAAGGAACACCCACAGACAAGCCTTCCTGTCCACTCCCCCCACCCTGGTCAGATATGACCCTACCATCAATCTCCATTTGCTCATCCCCTTCTTCCTTCTTCTCCTTCTTCTCTTCCTCCTCCTTGGTCTCGTCTTCTGTGACTTTCTCAATTTGCTTATCACCCATTTCTTCCTCCTTCATCTCCTCCTCTTTCCTCTTCCAGTCTCCTCTGGCCTTCAGAGGTGCTGTGAAGAGATATTTCCTGGCTGGTTTCTCAGGGGGAAGCATAAGAATGAACCTGGAAAGGAGAAGACACCAGATAAAAGAAAGGGCCACCACATTCCCGTTGCATCTTCCATTAACAGTGCAGACAGGAAGAGACTGGAAAAGGTCTATCAAGGCTTCAAAGAGTCCTTCAAAAGGTCTCTCAATTGCTTTCCACAGAGGAACATGCAATGTCCTTGAGAGCTCTTTTAGGACATGGAGTGACACAAGACCTCCATGGCTTTGGAGCTCATGAGACGTCCCATCAGTCTGCTCCAGGGGCTCCCAAGTCCTAACTCTGAAAAAGTTAGGACTCCTTCATTGAAGAGCATCTCTCATCTCTTCTTCCTGTCCACAGACCTGGAGAACAGACCACTCTTTCTTGCCCAGCTGGGCAAGGTTGGTTTGAATTCTAACCCTGCCTTGCAGCTCGCTTGCAGACCCTCTCACGCCCATGTCAGGGCATCTGTAGAGTACAACCACCACCCCCATGGCCATCAGGGACACTGCTGAGCAGCCCCACCTCAGATCAGAGCTCTGAGGAACCTCACTGAAGCACCAAAGCAGGAGAAATCACTCCTCCTGTCCCCATGGGACTCAGGGAGCAGCTATTTAGGGGACCCTCAAGTCTCACCCAAGCCATGGCTACCTCACAAATGTAGGACTTGGGTGATTCTGGTACCCACTCGGGGACACTCTATGGTGCCATCCACGTGCAGGGAATTCTGGGCCATTTCCATTTTGAAATTGCACCCAGAAGAAACCCTGTGGAAAACGTTGTCTTAGTTCCTCATCAAGGAGAAGCCAACGTACTGTGGCAACACGAAGACACCACGAGGACCTATGTGAAACTCAGGGCTTTCTCTTTTGGATATCACCAGATGTCTCCTCCCGGGGGTCTGAAACAGAGACAGAGATGTGGGAGAGCATGTCAGGGACATTTTTACCTTGCTTATGAAGTCTTTCACCTGCTCTGAGAAGACGTGGCCACCTGGCCATCCTACAACAAAGTTCTCTTTGGCTCACAGGAGTCCCTCAGCTCTTCAGGCAGAAGGTGCCCAGCTCAGAGGTGACAAGGAGCAGTAGCACTGCCACGTGTTGCCCCATGGGAGCTGCAGTTCCCCAGGTGCACAACAAGGATGTGGGGAACAGGATCTGATGTGTCCGTGTCCCAAACAGGGTCCAAGGAGTTGAATCCAAAGCAGTGAGATCATCCCATGGCTGCTCACGTGCAAGGAAACTAAAGCTGGCTTTCTGTGAGGGGTGAGGTAGGATGGGACACTTGGTCTTGGACTTCTTCTCTAGATAGTGTCCACTTTTGAACCATCAAAGCCTCACCATGATTCATTTCTAGGACAGACAGTGGGCTGGGCAGAGCCTTGATCTAACTCTTGATGATCCCTCCTGGATTCTACTGTCAGCTGGACCACTGTGTAGGACAGCAGGACACCACAGAGTTGGCACTGCTGTAGACCAGCACTGCCCCAGGGACCAAGAGGGCCCTCACAGGCCACTGGAAACCAGCTCAGTTGTCCTTTGACAGGTGTCCAGCAGGACAAGCTGTAGCACAGGGAAGGGGATCAACTTACACTGCGAAGGGCTTTCAGCAGCTTTCCAGTGTCATCCATAGTGAGGAGAAAGTCATCAAAAAACCTCATGGTGACTTCCCTGTTCCGTATGGAAAGGATGCCCATGGTCCTGAAGACAAAGTCCGTGTCCTGTCTTTTAGAGGTGGCCCGAAAGAACAATGTCACAGTCTCAAAGACACAACACTGCACCCTCGCATACGGCAGCTGGGTGCACACGGAGAGCTCCTCACACTTCAGAGGGACAATCGGTACATCAGCTGGAGGAGAAGGAGGAACCAAGTCACCAGCAGGACAGAGCAGGCTCCCAGAAGGTGTCAGCAGCTCCAGGCAGGATGTTGCTCTGGAGCAACCTGTTGGATCCCATGTCAGTGGCTGCCACTGTGTGGGAGGGCAGGGAGAAGGGTGCAGATCCCACAGCCAAGTCCATGGTGCTGGGCCACAAGTGTGCCCACACCCAGTGGGCTCCAACAAAGTCTGTGCCAGACCCATGGAGAAGCAATGGAGGAGGGAAACACAAGGACCACACAACAGCATGCTGGTGTCCTCCTTCCCCTCATACCCACATACCCACCTGCTGTTTCAGTCACATGGAAGATGGGGTGTAAGAGAAGAACCCTCCAAACACAGACCCAAGCTCTTCCTGCCCCACAGCCTCATCTGTGTCACCCTGCAGCTGCACTGACCACAAATGGTGGCAAAACTGGCCATCCATGAGTCCTGCTGTAAGCTCTTCTGCCTGTCTTTGGTTCTGGTGGGTCTACAAGTGACTTGTCCCCACTTTGCTCCAGAAGGAGCCTATAAGGGTCAGCAGGAACTCTGGCCCTGCCGTTACCAGTAGATGGGCAGCACCAGAAAGTTGGAGCATGAGCTTTATCTCTGTTCCATTAGGAGAAGCAGCTCCAACAATTGACTCTTTGGAAGCACAATGGTGAATGTGAGGGCAGGTCAAGAAGAGATCCTCTAGCTGGATGAGTACCACCAAAACGGGACACCCCCTGGGTGTGTCTGAGGAACTGCTCCTCAGTTCTCAGTCCTGTTCTCAGGACATCTTTGGGCACTCACTCAGGCCTCAGCAGGGGTCAGCACACACCTCAAGGGTGGGACAAAGGTTTTAATCCTTCTTCTTACCAGGAATGTCTCCTTGAGCACAGCTGAGGTTGCATTCATTTGCCACAACCTTGGACAGATGAAACATGGGTCTCCTCACGACTGAAACGTCTCCGTTCACACTGCAGGGGTAGTCTTTAAGAACATAAAATGTCCCAATTCCAATCAGTTGGACAGCCTGGGAGCAGCGGGAGGCAAAGAGAAGGAACCATTTTAAGTATCCAATGGCTTGTTGGAGCATGGGGATGCTACAAAGGCCAGGGTGGGACACTGAGGAAGCTCTGGAGAAAAAGAAGAGACTCCAGGTCCTTTTTCTCCTCTGCTTTGCTCAATATGTTGGGAAAAGTGGCAGCAGAGCCAACACCCATAGGTACAATTGGTTCAACAGGGATAAACCCTTCAGGAGATACCAGAGGGTGGTCTTTCCACCCTGGCAATGGAGATGAGAGAAGGCCCAGAAAGTGATGAACACTTTCTTCTACTTGATCTGGACTTCCCTTTTTACTGCAGGTGCCAGAGAAGCTGGTGTGTGCCACGTGTGTGCAGCAGCGTCCTGCTGGGTGGCAGTTCCTGCTGTCAGAGCAGGGAAGGGGTGGCACTTGGTGGCACAGCGTTGCCAGGACAAGGCAAGGTCCTGGGGTTTCACAGGGAGAAGGAACAGGGTGCCAGACTCACCTTGTCCTTCTCCATGTGCTGCCTAATGCGTTCAGACACGCTGTCCCAAATCAGAAGGATCTCTGGAAAGCAAGAGGATCATGGGTCCAAGTCAGCAACCACTTCAGCACCCCCTTCCCCAAGAAGATGATGAGTGACATTAAACATGTTGCCACCCCATTCAGACCACGCAAGGTGCTCCGCAGGACAGGAGATGTAGGGAATTGGATGCCCACACCAGTGAGAGGATGCCCACAGAGGGCTGGGAGGATCAGGGGACCCTCAGGTATCTCCCCTGTCAGCTCATCAACTTCACAGGGCCACCGTGGCAGGGAGCTCCAGGTGGACAATCCCCATGGCAAGGGTGCCAGGGCCTTCCAGCAAGGCAGGGGCAGAGGAAGGTCCTCAGGAAGAGGACCCAGGAGTCCCAGCTGCTGAACCAATCCAGGAAGGGTTGATGGGTCTTGTTGGACCCTGCCCAGACCCCCCCAAAAGCCCCGTGTTCTCACAGCTACTTCCATAGCTGTATTGTCTACAAAGGTCAGGAAACAACCCCTGCAAGCCTTACCACCAATGGTGAGGTTCTTCAGCGTTGGAAAGACGTTTGGCCACAGGTTTTCCATCTTTGTCCTCCTCTTCCCTCCGGGCTAGCTCCTGTAGCAGGAGGGTGAGAAGGAAATGACTACTCCACAACCTCCACCTCCTTCTTTGACTTCACCAAAGGGCCCCCAGTTCCGTGCTGGTATGGAATGTCCCAGCATCACCACACACCATGTCACAGAGGGACTGCAAGGGCCACCCTGAGGTGAGGAGGAGTTCTCCTCACCTCACTGCCCAAGGAGAACAAGGAGACATTGAGAGCCATGGGTAGGGATTCCTGGCCAGAGGCTCACCTTCTGCATTCCAGATGTGCTGGTCAGCTCATGGGTCCCAACTGGAGAGGCTGTGCCACCACTGCGGGTGTGGGGTTGTGGTGGTGTTCCAGTTCCTAGGATATGGACAAGGCACATAGAGCAGCAGCTTCCCCAGTCCTGGGACAACAGCAGGGCTCAGAGACACCTCCAGGGGGTTTCTTTTTGAATGAGACAGTCATGGGAATGCCTGGAGCTCTGCCTGGGGTTGGATGAGCCAACTGGGAGCCTATGGATCAGGATGAAGGAGGAAACTGGGATGGGTGTCAGTGTAGTGGGTGTCTGCCCTGGTAAGGAAGAACAAGTGCATGAGGCCTTCTACAGACAGGGGTAGCGTCATGTCTGCAGGCCCTGGTCTTCCTGGGAGATTTTAACCAGCCTGATATCTGCTGGAGGGACAATGCAGCAGGACACAGGCAACGCAGGAGGTTCCCAGAGAGCATCGGTGACAGGAGAGCCAAGGAGGAGCAGAGCTCTGCTGGACTTTGTGCTCACAAACCAGGAAGAGTTCGCTGGGAGGGGTGACTGATGGATCAGAAGATTCTGCTGTCATTCAGAGAGCTGTGGGATTAACCCCTCTGTATCCAGGGAACAGGTTCTTCCAGGATGACCACCAGGCCTCCAGTTGGAGGGGCCACCAGGCCACCCAGACCAACCTAGCTCGATTACAGGCAGAAATAACCCTGAGAACTTCTCTCAAAGCATTAGCAAAGACTCTTATGATGATAGCTAAAAGGAGACCAAGAGGAAGGCTCAGACTGTGCTAATTATGATTCTCAGGCAGAAATTTATTAAGACACAGGAACAATTCAGTGCACAAGTACCAGGCCCCGGTGCCAGGATGCCGGGGTCTCACCAGGGCACCACCTTCCCTTCCCAGTCCAGGAAGGTGCCGGTGTCCTTCTCGGAGAGGGAGGAGAGCACCTTCAGCATCCCTCGCACGCTCTCGTCCACCGTCAAGGGGGGCTGCGGGGCAGAGGGGAGAGGCAGCCCCTGGGTCAGGCCTGGCAAGGGCTGCCCTGGAGCAGATAATTGCTGGGGGTTTGGGGCTTTCTGCTGTGAGTGAGGAGAGGCCGACACAGGGTGAGAAGAGTTTTTTGTCTCTGTTTTCATTCCCTCAGAGCATCAGGCAAAGTGCCCTCCCAGAGACCAGCATCCCCGGATCGTTCAATCCACAGGAAGCCTGGCATTCCCAAATAAAGAGGTTCTTCCAGACCTTGACCAAGAGGAAACTCTTACCTTCTGTGATCCAGCGCCACCCATGTCGGTCTGCACCCAGCCGGGGTGCAGAGCCAGGCAGAGGACGCCGTGCTCCCGGTACCCCAGGGACTGGCACTTGGTCAGCATGTTGAGAGCAGCCTGCGGGGAGACAGGGCAGGGCTGGCAACGGGAGGGGACACGGGCAGACCCCCGGGCAGGGGAATCTGGCCCTGGCACGGCAGTACCTTGCTGCAGCGGTACGAGACAACGTGTGTGGGACCCCACAAATAGACTTCCTGAATGGACCCTGCTGAGCTGGACATGTTGATGATGGCGGCCTTGCTGCAGCTCAGCGCTGAGCCCGGGCTCCCCTGGGCAGCCTTCTTCAGCAAGGGCAGGAACGCCTGCCAGGAGAAGGAGGGGACAGGGGCACTCATGGAGCTGGCACAGGGGAGGGGACCAGCTTCTGCCTAGAGGAATCCTCCCCTCTCTTCCCACTGCCCCAGCGGCTGAATCCAGCTCCTGAGCTCCAGCCCGTGGCTCCATGAGCTGCTTGTCGGGCAAGAGACCATTTGGCACAGGAGGTGAGGCAGGACCAGCTTGGGTGAGGGTCTGACCTGGCTCAGCAGCAGGGGCCCAATCGTGTTGGTGGTGTAAATCTCAGTCATGCTCTCCAGTGTTTCCATTTCAAGTGAGTTTGGCTTTGCCATTCCAGCGTTGTTGATGAGCAGGTTCAGCCCCGAGCCCCCCAGCTTCTCCCCCACTCTGGCTGCAGCCGCCTTGATGCTGGCAGGGTCGGTCACTTCTGCGGAGCAGACACGGGGAGGTCAGTGCCCGTGTCCCCGTGGTGGCTCGGAGCCCCCGGTGTCCCCCAGGACAGCAGCCCCCGGTGTCCCCAGAGGCACCGGCCCCTCAGGGCTGCTCCCTCCTGGCTCTGGCTCCCAGGGTGTGCGCAGTGCCCGGGCACAGGGGGGGCAGGGAGAGGGACCCCACCTCAGGGCACCTACCCAGCGCAACGACCACCAGGCTGGGGTGCTTGGAGGCCAACTCCTGTAGCTCCTGCAAGAGAGGGGGCCGCGTGGGCACCGCCAGCCTGGGCACCTCCCAGCACAGCTGGTCCCACGGCCGTCCCCAGCCGCTGCCCTGTGCCGGGGGGCCCGGCTGCAGCTCCAGCCCTTTGCAAACCCCCTCCCTGCCCCAACCTGCTGCCCTGGCCCCCCGTGCTCCCGGCCCCAGCACAGCCCCTGCGGCCCAGCCCGGCCTCACCTGCGCTCGCTGCCCCTTGGGGTCCCGACAACCTGCAAACACCCACTGGGGGGGGTTTGGCAGCCCCAGCAACTGCCGGACCAGCCCCAGCCCGATCCCGCGGTTGGCCCCGCTCACCAGCACCGAGCGGACACTAAGCCCTGACATGTCCCTTCTCCTCCCTCTGCTCCTACTTTCCTGGTTCGCTCAGCTCCTCAGAGCTTCTTTATATCGTGCTTCACCCCACCCACTCGGGGCTTGCACCAAGCCTTGGCTCCAGGTAAAACTTCCAGAGCTTGGGACCCTTGGACTCCGTTCCTGGCTTGGAGCCAGCCCTCCGCACCAACGGGCAAAAATCACTTGGCTTCTCCAGGCCAACTCTGCTGACCTTGGGACCCCTGGCCCCGAAATCCAGGAGCTACCGGCCAGGCTGGCCAGGAGGAGCTGCTGAGGTTGAGGAGGGAGGGAGGGAGCAGCGTGTGGGAGGGATGTGGGGAGCCCCAGGGCTCTGCTGGCCTGTGCAGCTTCACAGGTGTCCCTGGGCTGGATGGGCTGTCCTTGCAGCACCAGGTCATGACTCAGGTGGCCACTGGGAGAGGTTCTTTGCCCTGCTCTTGTCTCTTCTGAGCCAACGTCCATCCACTGATTGTCCCACAGAAGACCCCAGGAGCGGAGCAAGCCCAGCATGGTCTGCTGGAAGCAGGAAGCAGACATGCATGGCCAGCACGTCACCTTTCTGCCCTTCACACACTCCGTGCCCTGGGGTGCTCCCTCACTCTGCCCTGGGCTGAGCAGCTGCCCCACCACTGCTGCCACCCTGGGGCTAGTGCTGCTCTCCGGACCAAATTAACTTGTGTTCCTGTGCTGCGCTTTGCATCTCTTGTGCTCATTGGAGGAAGAATACATGTTCTGGGTGTTGCCAGAATCATGAGTGAGCTTCCCCAGCTCCCATTGGCTGGGCATGCTCCCAGTCCAAATGTACCTGTGCCATGGCAGCAAGGTGAGGGACAGGGAGGTGCTGGGCATGCTCTGCTGTGCCCCGTGCCCCTGGAGGGGAGCCCATCTGGGCACCCACCCCTGCCTGGTTCTCCTCAGGGGAAGCACAGGGACCAAGACCAGCAGGACGGAACCTGTCAGGCAGGTTGTGCCGATGCTCGAGCCCAGGGCAAAGCCCCATTTCCCACCCCCACGGCCGTTTTCTGGGTGGGAAATGTCCCCTCTCCTGCCCACCCAGAATGGAACTGCCTCTCCCAGGCGGCCCAGAACATGGAGACCAGCACCAGCTCTCCACGTGCTGCCTGTTTGTCCGTCTGTCCGGCCGGCGACCAAGTGTCCCCCAGCAGAGGGGAGAGGGCAGCTGGGCCCTGCGACCCCCAGACCCTTGTGCGCCCCAGGACGGCCCTGGGGGACCCCGCAGACGGGCAGGGGGAGAAGCCGCCCTGAGGAGGGTCGGGGTGGTCCCCGGGCCATGATGGCAGGAGAGGGACCGGAGCCGCGGGGCCGCTCAGGGGCAAGGAGGGCAGCAAGGCCAGGGCAGCCCGGCCAGCACCGGGTCCAGGGGGCTTGGAGAAGATCCACTGCAGCCTGGGG
Organism: Apus apus; assembly: GCF_020740795.1. Lineage (NCBI taxonomy): Eukaryota > Metazoa > Chordata > Aves > Apodiformes > Apodidae > Apus > Apus apus. The sequence continues at coordinate 19,842,811 of NC_067292.1, read as the reverse complement.
ACATGTCCCCGTGGGCCAGGCCTCCTCAGCCCCAGGCTGTCCCCACGGGCACTGGGATCACCCAGACGAGCCCTGTGTCCCCACACGGCAGAGCCCTGCGGCCGGCGACCCCCAGCCCAGGGCCAGCCAGGACCCCATCCCTTCCCTCCTCAGCAGCCCTGGGACAGCCCCGCTGCCAGGAGAGCGGCTGTGCCCGGGCCCTGCGCCTCCGGAGGGGCCGTCCCGGGGGCTCCGGGCCCCACGGGTGTCACGCGTGGGGACCCAGCGGCCCCGCGGGGCGGGCGGGCGCCTGCGGGCAGCGGCACAGGCGGGAGAAGGAGCAGGAGGGCAGAGCAGAGCCGGGGGCTCTCGGGAAGGGCTTTATTGAGGCGCTGCCAGGATGCCGGGGTCTCACCAGGGCACCACCTTCCCTTCCCAGTCCAGGAAGGTGCCGGTGTCCTTCTCGGAGAGGGAGGAGAGCACCTTCAGCATCCCTCGCACGCTCTCGTCCACCGTCAAGGGGGGCTGCGGGGCAGAGGGGAGAGGCAGCCCCTGGGTCAGGCCCTGGAGCAGCCGGGCCGGGGCAGGAGCCGCGGGGGAGCGAGGGGAAAGCTGCCAGCCCCGGGCAGAGGGGCCGGGCAGGGAGCCGAGGGGCTGGGGCAGGCAGGGAGCTGCTGGGCAGGGCTCAGGGCAGCAGCTCCTTCCCCTGGCAGAGCAGCACGTGGCGGCACGGGGGAAACTCCTACCGTGAGTCCGGCTGCGCTGCCCATGTCGGTCTGCACCCAGCCGGGGTGCAGAGCCAGGCAGAGGACGCCGTGCTCCCGGTACCCCAGGGACTGGCACTTGGTCAGCATGTTGAGAGCAGCCTGCGGGGAGACAGGGCAGGGCTGGCAACGGGAGGGGACACGGGCAGAGCCCCGGGCAGGGGAATCTGGCCCTGGCACAGCAGTACCTTGCTGCAGCGGTATGAGACAGCAGGCATCAGTTCCCAACCAAGAGGAGAAGTGATGGAGCCCCCAGCACTGGACATGTTGATGATGGCGGCCTTGCTGCAGCTCAGCGCTGAGCCCGGGCTCCCCTGGGCAGCCTTCTTCAGCAAGGGCAGGAACGCCTGCCAGGAGAAGGAGGGGACAGGGGCACTCATGGAGCTGGCACAGGGGAGAGGAGCCTCTCCTTCCCAAAGGGCAACATCAGCACCAGCACAGGAGCATCCTGCCTCCTCTTCCCACTGCCCCAGTCAGCCAGACCCAACTCATGAGCTCCAGCCCACAGTTCCATGAGCTGCTTGTTGAGAATCCATGGAGCCTCTTGTGCTCCCTGGGGATTGCCCAGATCAGGACCACAGGTAGAGGTGCTCCTCAGAGCTTTGCAGCAGTGCTGTGGGTGAGGGTCTGACCTGGCACAGCAGCAGGGTCCCAATCGTGTTGGTGGTGTAAATCTCAGTCATGCTCTCCAGTGTCTCCGTTTCAAATGAGGTCAACTTTGCCATTCCAGCGTTGTTGATGAGCAGGTTCAGCCCTGAGCCCCCCAGCTTCTCCCCCACTCTGGCTGCAGCCGCCTTGATGCTGGCAGGGTCGGTCACTTCTGCGGAGCAGACACGGGGAGGTCAGTGCCCGTGTCCCCGTGGTGGCTCGGAGCCCCCGGTGTCCCCCAGGACAGCAGCCCCCGGTGTCCCCAGAGGCACCGGCCCCTCAGGGCTGCTCCCTCCTGGCTCTGGCTCCCAGGGTGTGCGCAGTGCCCGGGCACAGGGGGGGCAGGGAGAGGGACCCCACCTCAGGGCACCTACCCAGCGCAACGACCACCAGGCTGGGGTGCTTGGAGGCCAACTCCTGTAGCTCCTGCAAGAGAGGGGGCCGCGTGGGCACCGCCAGCCTGGGCACCTCCCAGCACAGCTGGTCCCACGGCCGTCCCCAGCCGCTGCCCTGTGCCGGGGGGCCCGGCTGCAGCTCCAGCCCTTTGCAAACCCCCTCCCTGCCCCAACCTGCTGCCCTGGCCCCCCGTGCTCCCGGCCCCAGCACAGCCCCTGCGGCCCAGCCCGGCCTCACCTGCGCTCGCTGCCCCTTGGGGTCCCGACAACCTGCAAACACCCACTGGGGGGGGTTTGGCAGCCCCAGCAACTGCCGGACCAGCCCCAGCCCGATCCCGCGGTTGGCCCCGCTCACCAGCACCGAGCGGACACTAAGCCCTGACATGTCCCTTCTCCTCCCTCTGCTCCTACTTCCCTGCTTTGCTCAGCTCCTCAGAGCTTCTTTATATCGTGCTTCACCCCACCCACTCGGGGCTTGCACCAAGCCTTGGCTCCAGGTAAAACTTCCAGAGCTTGGGACCCTTGGACTCCGTTCCTGGCTTGGAGCCAGCCCTCCGCACCAACGGGCAAAAATCACTTGGCTTCTCCAGGCCAACTCTGCTGACCTTGGGACCCCTGGCCCTGAAATCCAGGAGCTACCGGCCAGGCTGGCCAGGAGGAGCTGCTGAGGTTGAGGAGGGAGGGAGGGAGCAGCGTGTGGGAGGGATGTGGGGAGCCCCAGGGCTCCGCTGGCCTGTGCAGCTTCACAGGTGTCCCTGGGCTGGATGGGCTGTCCTTGCAGCACCAGGTCGTGACTCAGGTGGCCACTGGGAGAGGTTCTTTGCCCTGCTCTTGTCTCTTCTGAGCCAACGTCCATCCACTGATTGTCCCACAGAAGACCCCAGGAGCGGAGCAAGCCCAGCATGGTCTGCTGGAAGCAGGAAGCAGACGTGCATGGCCAGCACGTCACCTCTCCGCTCTTCACACACTCCGTGCCCTGGGGTGCTCCCTCACTCTGCCCTGGGCTGAGCAGCTGCCCCACCACTGCTGCCACCCTGGGGCTAGTGCTGCTCTCGGGACCAAATTAACTTGTGTTCCTGTGCTGCGCTTTGCATCTCTTGTGCTCATTGGAGGAAGAATACATGTTCAGGGTGTTGCCAGAATCATGAGTGAGCTTCCCCAGCTCCCATTGGCTGGGCATGCTCCCAGTCCAAATGTACCTGTGCCATGGCAGCAAGGTGAGGGACAGGGAGGTGCTGGGCATGCTCTGCTGTGCCCCGTGCCCCTGGAGGGGAGCCCATCTGGGCACCCACCCCTGCCTGGTTCTCCTCAGGGGAAGCACAGGGACCAAGACCAGCAGGACGGAACCTGTCAGGCAGGTTGTGCCGATGCTCGAGCCCAGGGCAAAGCCCCATTTCCCACCCCCACGGCCGTTTTCTGGGTGGGAAATGTCCCCTCTCCTGCCCACCCAGAATGGAACTGCCTCTCCCAGGCGGCCCAGAACATGGAGACCAGCACCAGCTCTCCACGTGCTGCCTGTTTGTCCGTCTGTCCGGCCGGCGACCAAGTGTCCCCCAGCGGAGGGGAGAGGGCAGCCGGGCCCTGCGACCCCCAGACCCTTGTGCGCCCCAGGACGGCCCTGGGGGACCCCGCAGACGGGCAGGGGGAGAAGCCGCCCTGAGGAGGGTCGGGGTGGTCCCCGGGCCATGATGGCAGGAGAGGGGCTGTGCCCGGGCCCTGCGCCTCCGGAGGGGCCGTCCCGGGGGCTCCGGGCCCCACGGGTGTCACGCGTGGGGACCCAGCGGCCCCGCGGGGCGGGCGGGCGCCTGCGGGCAGCGGCACAGGCGGGAGAAGGAGCAGGAGGGCAGAGCAGAGCCGGGGGCTCTCGGGAAGGGCTTTATTGAGGCGCTGCCAGGATGCCGGGGTCTCACCAGGGCACCACCTTCCCTTCCCAGTCCAGGAAGGTGCCGGTGTCCTTCTCGGAGAGGGAGGAGAGCACCTTCAGCATCCCTCGCACGCTCTCGTCCACCGTCAAGGGGGGCTGCGGGGCAGAGGGGAGAGGCAGCCCCTGGGTCAGGCCCTGGAGCAGCCGGGCCGGGGCAGGAGCCGCGGGGGAGCGAGGGGAAAGCTGCCAGCCCCGGGCAGAGGGGCCGGGCAGGGAGCCGAGGGGCTGGGGCAGGCAGGGAGCTGCTGGGCAGGGCTCAGGGCAGCAGCTCCTTCCCCTGGCAGAGCAGCACGTGGCGGCACGGGGGAAACTCCTACCGTGAGTCCGGCTGCGCTGCCCATGTCGGTCTGCACCCAGCCGGGGTGCAGAGCCAGGCAGAGGACGCCGTGCTCCCGGTACCCCAGGGACTGGCACTTGGTCAGCATGTTGAGAGCAGCCTGCGGGGAGACAGGGCAGGGCTGGCAACGGGAGGGGACACGGGCAGACCCCCGGACAGGGGAATCTGGCCCTGGCACGGCAGTACCTTGCTGCAGCGGTACGAGACAACAGGCATCAGGTCCCAACCAAGAGGAGAAGTGATGGAGCCCCCAGCGCTGGACATGTTGATGATGGCGGCCTTGCTGCAGCTCAGCCCTGAGCCCGGGCTCCCCTGGGCAGCCTTCTTCAGCAAGGGCAGGAACGCCTGCCAGGAGAAGGAGGGGACAGGGGCACTCATGGAGCTGGCACAGGGGAGAGGAGCCTCTCCTTCCCAAAGGGCAACATCAGCACCAGCACAGGAGCATCCTGCCTCCTCTTCCCACTGCCCCAGTCAGCCAGACCCAACTCATGAGCTCCAGCCCACAGTTCCATGAGCTGCTCGTTGAGAGTCCATGGAGCCTCTTGTGCTCCCTGGGGATTGCCCAGATCAGGACCACAGGTAGAGGTGCTCCTCGGAGCTTTGCAGCAGTGCTGTGGGTGAGGGTCTGACCTGGCACAGCAGCAGGGTCCCAATCGTGTTGGTGGTGTAAATCTCAGTCATGCTCTCCAGTGTCTCCGTTTCAAATGAGGTCAACTTTGCCATTCCAGCGTTGTTGATGAGGAGGTTCAGCCCCGAGCCCCCCAGCTTCTCCCCCACTCTGGCTGCAGCCGCCTTGATGCTGGCAGGGTCGGTCACTTCTGCAGAGCAGACACGGGGAGGTCAGTGCCCGTGTCCCCGTGGTGGCTCGGAGCCCCCGGTGTCCCCCAGGACAGCAGCCCCCGGTGTCCCCAGAGGCACCGGCCCCTCAGGGCTGCTCCCTCCTGGCTCTGGCTCCCAGGGTGTGCGCAGTGCCCGGGCACAGGGGGGGCAGGGAGAGGGACCCCACCTCGGGGCACCTACCCAGCGCAACGACCACCAGGCTGGGGTGCTTGGAGGCCAACTCCTGTAGCTCCTGCAAGAGAGGGGGCCGCGTGGGCACCGCCAGCCTGGGCACCTCCCAGCACAGCTGGTCCCACGGCCGTCCCCAGCCGCTGCCCTGTGCCGGGGGGCCCGGCTGCAGCTCCAGCCCTTTGCAAACCCCCTCCCTGCCCCAACCTGCTGCCCTGGCCCCCCGTGCTCCCGGCCCCAGCACAGCCCCTGCGGCCCAGCCCGGCCTCACCTGCGCTCGCTGCCCCTTGGGGTCCCGACAACCTGCAAACACCCACTGGGGGGGGTTTGGCAGCCCCAGCAACTGCCGGACCAGCCCCAGCCCGATCCCGCGGTTGGCCCCGCTCACCAGCACCGAGCGGACACTAAGCCCTGACATGTCCCTTCTCCTCCCTCTGCTCCTACTTCCCTGCTTTGCTCAGCTCCTCAGAGCTTCTTTATATCGTGCTTCACCCCACCCACTCGGGGCTTGCACCAAGCCTTGGCTCCAGGTAAAACTTCCAGAGCTTGGGACCCTTGGACTCCGTTCCTGGCTTGGAGCCAGCCCTCCGCACCAACGGGCAAAAATCACTTGGCTTCTCCAGGCCAGCTCTGCTGACCTTGGGACCCCTGGCCCCGAAATCCAGGAGCTACCGGCCAGGCTGGCCAGGAGGAGCTGCTGAGGTTGAGGAGGGAGGGAGGGAGCAGCGTGTGGGAGGGATGTGGGGAGCCCCAGGGCTCCGCTGGCCTGTGCAGCTTCACAGGTGTCCCTGGGCTGGATGGGCTGTCCTTGCAGCACCAGGTCGTGACTCAGGTGGCCACTGGGAGAGGTTCTTTGCCTTCCCACTTGGCAAATTGACTTGCCTTCTTGCACCTCCCTTTGCAGCTCTTGCAGTTCAATGGGTGAACTGTGCAAGTTCAGGGTGTTGTCAAAGTGCTGGGTGCGCCGATGACCGAGCACTGGGCACAGCCCCATTTCCCACTCCCACGGCCATTTTCTGGCTAGAGAACATCCCCTCTCGTGCCCCCCCGCACCCCAAATTGTGCTTGCACGGTGCTACCTCTTCCAGACTGCCCAGAACGTGGTGACCAGGTGCCTGGTGACGCGGCCCAGGACAAGGGCATCCTGTGCCCAGCACAGCGGCACAAATCCTGCCCTGGGCTACCAGCCCCTCCGTTTCCTATCCAGGCTGGTGCCCTTCTCACCACAGGGGCACTCGCTGGCTCATATTCAGCCCCTGTCAACCAGCTCCCCCAGGTCCTTTTCCCCCGGGCACTTTCCAGCTGCTCTGCCCCAAGCCTGGAGCTCGGCCGGGGGTTGTTGGGAGCCGAGCGCAGGACCCGGCACTTGGCCTTGGTGAACCTGGGGCCGTCGGCCTCGGCCCGTGGATCCAGCGTGACGGGGGGTGGAGAAGGTCCTGGGCTGTGCAGGGGAGGGTCCCCAGGACCGGCTGCCCCCCTGAGCCCCCACTGCGCTCCCGCTCAGGGCACACGGGGGCACTGGGTCCTGGAGCCCCAGGGGCAGCTCTGACGTTGGCGCCTCGGGGTGTGTGGGACCGGAGCCGCGGGGCCGCTCAGGGGCAAGGAGGGCAGCAAGGCCAGGGCAGCCCGGCCAGCACCGGGTCCAGGGGGCTTGGAGAAGACATCGCTGCAGCCTGGGGACGTGTCCCCGTGGGCCAGGCCTCCTCAGCCCCAGGCTGTCCCCACGGGCACTGGGATCACCCAGACGAGCCCTGTGTCCCCACACGGCAGAGCCCTGCAGCCGGCGACCCCCAGCCCAGGGCCAGCCAGGACCCCATCCCTTCCCTCCTCAGCAGCCCTGGGACAGCCCCGCTGCCAGGAGAGCGGCTGTGCCCGGGCCCTGCGCCTCCGGAGGGGCCGTCCCGGGGGCTCAGGTGTGCGCAGTGCCCGGGCACAGGGGGAGCAGGGAGAGGGACCCCACCTCGGCACCTTCTCCTCCCTCTGCTCCTACTTTCCTGGTTCGCTCAGCTCCTCAGAGCTTCTTTATATCGTGCTTCACCTCACCCACTCGGGGCTTGCACCAAGCCTTGGCTCCAGATACAACCCTGTCCAGTTTATCAAACCTCCTGGGACTGAGTTCTTGCCCAGGGGCCGCTCTTCTTTACCAACGGACACAACCACTCAGTTGCCCCAGGGCCTGCTTAGAGGTACCAATCCCCGTTGCACGTCTGTGCTGCTGGCCAGACCCGGCGTGTCCCTCTCCACCTCTGAGGTGCTTTGTAACTCCTCTTCTACCCAGGAACATGGGCTGGACCCCTTCCCAGCCTTTTCTCTTCTCCCAGCGCGTGCATTGTCAGCAGATGCTCATTTGATTTCACAACCTCTGAGCAATATTTACCCTTTTTTGTGGTTTTTTTTTTCTTCAGTGTCAATCCTGAGATAAAGCCCAGAGCACGTGACAGAGGTGTACACAAACACAATGGGCATGCTGGCACAAGAAATGAAAAGTAGTCTTTATTGGCAGGCAATAACCAATGTTTCCTCCTCTGGGCCTTGTGGAAAACATTCCCTGCCAATGAATTTGTTTAGTTCCTCTCCTGTGACTTTGCATACAGAATTATTAGCAGCATATTAAGCTCTCACACATTTCATTCACAACCTCATGGCAACCTAGAAAGGGGTTTTACTCCTCTCTCTTCCACTGCCTGTAGCTTTTCTTTGGTGGCAAAGCTGCTTTTTGTGCCTGCAGGTCTTCCCCCACCCATGGACTGTTCTTGCTTGGATGGCCATCTAGTGCTGTGCTGCCCAGCTCTTAGGTGAGATGTTCCTCTGCAGGAACACAACAGTAGAGATAAGATCCTGCCCTCCTGAGCTTCTGCAGCTGAATTTCAGAGCTGGTCACAGATCCTCCCTCTTCCCCCATCCTCCACCCTGCCAAGGCTCAGTCTCTCCTTAAGCTCCATGTGTATAATTCTTTTCCCATTTTCTTTCCTGTGGCCACTCAGACCTTCTTCTGCTTCCTACCACTTCTCAACAGTGCAAAGCTCTGGCTCTCCCAGCAGTCTGTCTCAGACTGATCTCTCACTGAGGACAGTTGTCCCACCTCAGCTTACCTCTCAGATCCCAGGACTGGTTTTCAGGCTCCCCCAGGTCATCTCAACAGCTTTTTCTATATTTTCATTTCTAAATGACCACAGACCACAACTCCACTCACCCACATAAGCCATTTGCACAAGAGCTCTGTTCCTCCAAACAGACTTCCACACTTCCCTGCTTCCAGGCAGAGGATGAGGCCATCCCTCACAGCCTGTTAGGAACCTCTCCAGTCCCTCAGAGCCTGACAGCATCAGGAGAAAACATTTACCTTTTCAACAGGAGTGTGCTTGAGGGGCTGAGAAGGCCACCAGCATCCTAGCTTGTATGAGGACTGGTGTGGCCAGCAGGACCAGGGCAGGGATTGTCTCCCTGTGCTGGGCACTAGTGTGGGGACACCTCGAATCCTGGGGTCAGTTCTGGGTCCCTCAGAACAAGGACACTGAGAGGCTGGAGCATGTCCAGAGAAGGGTAAGGGAGCTGGGGAAGGGGCTGGAGCACAAGTCTGAGCAGGAGCAGCTGAGGGAGCTGGGGGTGTCCAGCCTGGAGACAAGGAGGTGAGGGGAGACCTGCTGGCTCTGCAGCTGCCTGAGAGGAGGTTGGAGCCAGGGGGGTTGGTCTCTGCTCCCCAGGAACAAGGGATGGGACAAGAGGAGATGGCCTCAGGTTGTGCCAGGGGAGGCTGAGATTGGATCTTGGGAACAATTTCATCATGAAAAGGTCTGTAAGGCCCTGGCCCAGGCTGCCCAGGGCAGGGGTGGAGTCCCCATCCCTGGAGGGGTTCCCAAGCCCTGGAGATGTGGAGCTGAGGGACATGGGGCAGTGGTGGCCTTGGCAGGGCTGGGGGAAGGGTTGGACTTGATGATCTTAAAGGTCTTTTCTGTGGTTCTAAATCTCCTTTCTGCTGTGTTACCCTGTTGTTGCAGCCTTCCACCGCTTTGGCGTTGTAACTTTATGATGTTGACTTTGCTCTGGTGCCCCAGACTGCACCCTTGATCATTAGCATTTTAATAAACACCTAAGATCCAGGATGCTAAGTCCAACCTGGTGTGCAGAGGTGGAGGCTGAACCAGCCAGCCTTTTCTGGCTCACCGCCCAGGCTCAGCACAGATGCCAGTGCTGTCCCCAGAGCTCTGAACGGGACCTCAGACCAACTCCTGGGAAGCCATTCAGATGGTCCTTGCATGGTCTGAGCCTTAAGCTGAACATTAAGATCCTTCTGTTCCCCATAACACCTCAGGCAGCTGTATCATAGGATCCCAGGCTGGTTTGGGTTTGAAGGGGTCATCTAGATCCAACCCCTGCATGGGCAGGGACACCTCCCACCAGCCCAGGCTGCTCCAAGCCCCATCCAACCTGCCCTTCAACACTGCCAGGGATGGGGCAGCCACAGCTTCCCTGGGCAGCCTGGGCCAGGGTCTCACCACCCTCACACTCAAGAATTTCCTCCTCCTGTCTCACCTCAATCTCCCTCTTCCAGTTTTAATCCATCCCCCTTGTCCTCTCCCTCCCTGCCCTTGTCCAAAGTCCCTCCCCAGCTTTCCTGGAGCCCCTTCAGGCACTGGAAGCTGCTCTAAGGTCTCCCTGGAGCCTTCTCTTCTCCAGGCTGAACAGCCCAACTCTCCCAGCCTGTGTCCAGAGCAGAGCTGCTCCAGCCCTCAGATCATCTCAGTGGCCTCCTCTGGACTTTCTTCAGATGTGTCTCACATCTGGAGCTTCCCCTCGTACTGAGCTGGGAAGAGTCCAAGCCAGTTTTCCAAGGTGCAGTCTCTCCTGCACTCTCCATGGCTGGAAGCTGAGGTGTGCTCACCCTCACCCACATGTTTGCAGAAGGGCAACAGCACCCACAGCAGGGTTGACCAACCGAGTTTTCTTTGCCAGGAGGGAGTGGCACAGTCATCCTGAGTCTGATTAATTTGCCCTGAAAAGGAGAATAAACTCACTGCTGTTTATCAGGCCTGTTTACTCCAGGTGTGTTGGGCCTTTTGTCTTCACCTGTTAGTCACTGGCTGAAGAGCTAACAGATGGTGAGGAATGAATGGATGGAGGGGTGGGGTGAGACCTGTGACTGTTGGAAGCTGGGCGAGTCGTGCCCACCCTCCCTGACTCATTTTCTTTCTGGCTGGAGAGGACTAGTGACACCCCATTGTGAAGAGATGGAGGGGTTCCTGATTTTCACTGCAGCAAAGTGGTGAGGTCCCAGGTGAGGTGTCTCATGGCCCTTTTCCAGAGCTTTGCTGTTTTCCCAGCAGGCAGATCCAGGTTAGCCCTGTGCTGTGTCTCAACTGGCCTTGAGCCCAGCAACCCAAAGCCCTGGCACCATAGAAGCAGATACCAACTGGAATAGAGATGATGGAGATGAGGAAGAAATTCTTCCCAGTGAGGGTGGTGAGACCCTGGCCCAGGTTGCTCAGGGAAGCTGTGGCTGCCCCAGCCCTGGCAGTGTTCAGGTTTTGACAAGAAAGGCTGGAGCAGATGATCCTTGAGGTCCCTCCCAACCTGGTGTTCTAGGAATTGATGATTCCATCTGCCCAGGGCAGTGGTGGAGTCACCATCCCTGGAGGGATTTAAGAGTCATAGAGACATAGTACTTAGGGTTCTGGTTTAGTTAAGGACTTGTCAGTGCTAGGTTAACAGTTGGACTGGAGGAAGGTCTCTGCCCAACTATACTGCCCTATTTTGTTCACGGGGAACTGAATCATAAAAGTGGGTCAAACTGTGTCCATGTTGGGAAATATCCAACTGCAGATGCTCAGAGCTTGGCTGTTTTCACCCTTCCCATTGATATTCAGGACAGGCTCCTCCTGCCTTCAGCTGTGGCTGCACATTAACTGTTTCCTTGCAGCAGATCACAAGGGATCCCAGTTTCCAGAGCTCTTTGGAGCACTTAGGGAAGAGATGGTTGATGTAATCTGCCTCAGAGTGTAGGATCTGGGTGGACAAGGTGGGCTGATACTGGGGGGCTCTCAGCTGTCAGGTGCTTTCACAACTTCCCCCCTGATGTGGAGCTGGTTTGAGCCAGGATGAAGCCAATTTTCTTTTTATTGATTTTTTTTTTTTTTCCTTCATCAAGCTTTCTTTTAACTAGCACCAGTCTGTTCTAACTAAGGCTGATAAGAGAGGAATGTTTCTCTAACTACTGGGGCTTCAAGGTCACACCTTCACTCTGCCGGCTCAGATGCTACAGGGAGATCTCTGACCCCCCCGGAGGAGGCTGAGTTAGACAGACAGCAAAACTGGCCAGAGATCTTCCATTCCAGAGAGCTACGTGAGCTCAGGGGAAGGACAGAGATCACACAAGACAACTTCCTTCCTGCTTCTTCCTCCCTTCTCCTCCACCCGTGGCCATCGTCCGGGGAGGACTCCGTCCCTCCCTCCCCGTGGACCCCCAGGCTCCAGCTCTCCTGACCCTCATCACCCTCCGCTTTCTCCAGCAGCTCCAGGATTTTCCAGGACTGTTCCCAGCTCAGGAGATGCTGGGGGAGTTGCTGGGGGTGGGGGGAGGTGAGAGGCTTTTGCCCATACCTGAACGTATCTATATAATGGTATCTATTTTCTTACATCATCAGTGTTTAATTCAAGCTGTGCAGTTTAGTTTTCAATCCAGCCAAGTCTCTCTCTCTTTTTCTCTCTCTCCTTCCCTACCTGGGTGGGAGGGGGAGGGGATCGAGAGCGTTGTTGTCGGACCCAAACCCGAGTCAAACGGTGACAGGAGGGGTTTGTGAATGAGCCCGAGGGTCACACGCTGCCTCTCCCGGAGGAACGGCCGCTGCGGGGCTGTATTTTAGGGTGCTGGTTAGAATGCACCCACAAATTGCTGCTGAGACCAATGTTTACTACACGAATTCATCGGTTTATTAAGGTTTAACACAAACTGAGGGATGACGTTTAGGGAAAATGGAAACGTAAATGGCTACCAGGGAGATATATATATGTAAATATATATAGATATAGATAGATATAGATAGATATATGTAAATATATATATATATATATATACAGTAAGAAAGTGTCCTTTAGGGAGGTAATGCAAAGGGTCTTGTGCTTTTAAGGCGTTCTCTTTGGGGGAGGGTTGAGGACCAAAGGAAGCCTGAGGTGGAGCTGTGTGTGCGTGTGTGTGTGTGTGTGTGAGGTGCTGTTCCCCTCTGGCTTGTCCCCGCCAGGCAGGTCTGCAGCCCGTGGTGTCGGAGGGGCAGCCTCTCGGCAGCGGGTGCAGCGGCCGCTGGTTTCCCCTCCAGGGCAGCAACACGGGGAGGGGGCTCCGGCCCCGACCCCAGGGCTCGGGACCCCGGCACGCTCGGCGCTGAGGCTCAGGCTGGACCCGGGGCAGGCAGGCAGGCAGGGTCCCAGCACCAGTGTCCGCAGCAGGGGGGTGTCCCAGGCAGAAAGCGTCCGAACGGGCCTCAGGGAGGAGGGAAGGGCCCACCTGCTGCCCTCGCCCCTTTGATACCCCCTGACCCACCTGTCCAGTCAGTGTCACTGTCCAGAGCCAACGAGCGTCCATCAGCCCCACGTTAGGGCGGTGACACCAGGGGCACAGGGTGGCTTGTCACCCATCCTTTCTGTCCCGGGCCACAGCTGTTGTTTTGGGTTCAGTTGTCCTTGAGAAGCAAGTCTGGTTTAGTCCCTTAGCTGGGGATAATCAGGAGAGGCCTTCCTGGCTGAAAAGGCATTTTGTTTAGACTGATGTGGGGAAGAAAAGAACAGTTTCCCACAGTGGGCAAAACCCCCTTCCTCAGTGTGGTTCACTGAGAGGGTTGGTTTGTCCCCCTGTGTCCTCATTTTTACGTATCTGCCCACCTTTGCACCAGATGGAGCAGCACTTCTGGTGACAAGTCCTCTCACTGGCGGCCTGAGCAGAGAGAAGCAGAATGGGGCTTGAATTCAAGCAGATGCTGCAAGGAGCAGCATTCCCATTCCTGGCAGTGTTGAAGGGCAGGTTGGATGGGGCTTGGAGCAACCTGGGCTGGTGGGAGGTGTCCCTGCCCATGCAGGGGGCTGGATCTAGGTGATGTTTAAGGTCCTTCCAACCCAAACCAGTCTGGGATGCTGATTCTGTGCCAAGCACTCAGGGCCCTGGCCTTGCAAGGGGTGTCTTACCATGAGAAGAACCCAAGGCTGAGGCAGGTTCCCAAGCAGCCCCTGCCCAGAGGACACAGCTTCAGGAGCTGCTGGGTGTCTTCAGCTCCAGCTGAATCTGGAGAGAACCAAATGCTACTTGTGGCTGCCTCGGGCAGGGAGTAAAGTCATTCCTCCTTTCCCAAGCTCATGGTGGGTTCTGTGGTCTAGACTCCAGAGAATCCCACCCAAACCCCTGAGCCAGGGGTCTCCTCCAAGCCAAGCATGTCTGAAAAGCTCAGAACTGCCTGGGGGGAAGAGGGAGGAGTGGGGAGCGTCCCCTCTGCGTTCCTGTGCCGAAGGAGCTGGATGCACCATCCCAGGAATGCTGTGAGCCTTGGGAAGAGGCGTGTGTGTGGGGGTCCCCTCTATTTCCCTCCCCCCCCCCCCCCAGATCATTGCTCCGTCCCTGCGGGAACACCGGGACTGGCGGGGACCTGGAGCTGCGGAAGCTCTTGCTGTATTTCCACGGAATATGAGACGGGAATGAAAAAAAACAAACCCCACCAAGCCGAACCCCGCAGCGGGGGGGGGGGTTGGGCCAAGCCCCTCCCGGCCGGGGAGGCGGTGCCGGGGGCGGGCGGACGCGATGGCCTCGGTGCGGGCACGGACGGTGCTGCTGACCGGTTCCAACCGCGGCATCGGGCTGGAGCTGGTCCGGCAGCTGCTGGGGACCCCCAGACCCCCCGCCTGGATCTTCGCCACATGCCGGGACCCCGAGGGACCCCGGGCCCAGGTCAGCGCTGGCCGGGAATGACTCGGTTTGCTTCATCACCCCCCCCACCCCGGTAGCGGAGCGTTGTGTCCTGCCCGCTTGTGGAGGTCCTTGGGGGGGGGGGAAGGAGACGCCGGGTCACCCGTCAAGTCAAGTCAAGTCAAGGTCACCCCGGCTGTGGGGCAGCCCGGAGGGTGACGAGGCTTCAGCCTTGCCCGGCCCCGCGCTGGGGCTGAGCAGGGCTGGTGGTTGAGGCAGTGGGAACTGCAGCCACGCTGCTCTGGCCAGTTCTGAGCCACGGGTGGAAGCTGGGGGGGTTGTGCCCGGTGGTCCGAGGAGCTGGGGGATCCTCCTGCCCTGGCTTTTCACTTTGCTGGAAGAGGGGACACCCCGACCTGGGGCTTCAGCAGGAAATCACAGCAGCAAAGCATCCCCCTGCCCGGGCAGGAGCCCCTGCAGCCGTCCACAAGTGCTGAGGAACACGCAGGGGGGTTGGAACTAGATGATCTTCAAGGTCCCGTCCAACCCAAACCATTCTATGATTCTGTGATAACATCTGGAAGATGTTTCCTTCAGGGTGGACCATCTCTGGTGCCCTGGGATCACCTCTGCCTTGTACTGATTGCTTTCCCATGTCTCTTTGTAGGAGCTGAGAGATCTGGCCTCCAAACACCCAAACCTGGTTCTTGTGAAGCTGGGTAGGTGCACTCTGCTGCCAAGCTGGTAGCTTTGTGGCTGCTGGCCACACTTGCCCCACTTCTCTTTCCCTCCCTCCCTCCCTCCCTCCCTCCCTGCCTGCCTTCAGGGATCCAGTTCTTCAGAGCTACTTCAAGTCCTGCTGCTAAGAGCCCAGCTTCTCCAGAGCTGTCTCAGCCCTGGTAGCTCACCCTGGAGCCTCCTTGCCCCATGGCCACAGGACCAGCAGGTTCTTGAGTCCCACCCTGGGCAGGCTCCAGCTCTCCCAGCCTTGGGGCTGTCCTTGCTGTGCCACGCCAAGGAGCTACCTTGATCCCAAGTCCCAGGCAAGACCAGGAGGGCTCCTCTAGGAAGGCAGATCCTATGGGAACACTCTACAACCAGCCCAGAGCCTGGGCAAGAGCTGTAGGACCTTGCAGAGCCATCCTGCAGCGGGTCCCAGCACAATCACTGTGTGGACAAACCCCCCCCCCCACCTCCAGGGACTGCCCCGGGCTCTCCAGAGCTTCCTCAGGGATGGACTTTGTCCACTGTGACCGCTGGTTCCTGGCGCGGGATTCCCAGCAGCACTTTGCCCCCTCGGGGCTGTCCCCGGAGCGGCTCTGCCTGGTGGGCTGTCCCAGGGCAGGATCCTGCGGTGGGACGAGGACCTTGTGCACGGCCGAGGAGGCGGGTTTGGGATCAGTTTCGGGTGCCGGGGCGCTCCGAGCTGGTTGCACAGCCCCATCTGCTGCCCGAGGATGGAAAACCGCGCAGGTCGGGACGCGGGGCTGTTCCTCAGCATCTCCACCTGGCTCTTCTCCCCAGGCACCCCACCCTGCTGGACCCCCACGGCTCTCAACCCCTCTTCTCTTCCACTGCAGATGTTGCAAACCCCTCGGCGATCACTGAGGCCGCGAAGGTGGTGGAGGGGAAGCTGAACGGCGCGGGCTTGAACCTGCTCATTAACAACGCTGCCATCTACACCCCCACGGCCTCGCTGGAGGTGGTGGATGCTGAGGACATGATGAGGACCTACCAGACCAATGCGGTGGGGCCACTGCTGATGGCCCAGGTACGGGTGAAGCTCTGGGGACGGAGCTCAGCACGGAGGGGGAACTTAGTCCGGTTGGAGGATGGTCTGGGCTGACCCACGGGGATCTCAGAGGGCTTTGCCAGCATTCCCAGGGCTGCAGAAGGGGCTGTGCTCTCTACCCAAGCCCAGCTATGTTGTGCTGGGCAAACTGGGAACAGGTGGGGCTACAGCAGCAAAACACCTGGGCTCTCCTGGCTCCTTGCTGCTCCTCCTCATCCTCCCTGTTGTAGGCAGGCTGGCTTGGAGTTGCTATAGGTGGGGCTGTTTCAAGGCACAGCAGGTCTACCAGGTTGCCTCTCCCCAGGCATTCCTGCCCCTGCTGAAGAAGGCTGCCCGGGAGAGCACAGAAAAGGGCCTGAGCTGCAGCAAGGCAGCCATCATCAACATCTCCACTGTCATGGGGTCCATCGAGAGAACTGCTGCATCCTTCATCAAGCCTGTCATCTCCTACCGCTGCAGCAAGGTACGGAGAGGGGCACCTGCACGTGCCTGGGACTCAGTGGGAGTCAGAGCTGTCCCTGGCCAGGACAGCACTTGAGATGGTGAGATGGAGGGACTTCTCCATGCTGACGGCTGCCCAGGCTCCCTGGCCACCCCTGTGCCCAGCTGCTGCCCACCTGGGGCATGGTGTCTTGAAGAACTGGCCTTGCTGCTTCTCCCTTGCCATGAGGCAGCCAGGGGAGGGGACCCTCGTGCGTGGAGGTTTCTCCTGCCCGTGGCTGATGGTTCCTTCCTCACCCAGGCTGCCCTCAACATGCTCACCAAGTGCCAAGCCCTGACCTACGGGGACGCCGGGATCCTCTGCGTGGCCCTTCACCCTGGCTGGGTGAAAACAGACATGGGCACCCAGGAGGTGAGTTCCAGCTGGGTGGGTTGAGGTGGAGACCCACAGGTGGGACCTAGGCCTGCAAACATGCAGTGGCACAGGAGGTGCCTCAGGTGGCTGGGATGGCTCTTGTGGGGAGGGATCCATGCGAGGATGAGTTGTCTCCCAGGTTGCAAGTTGCCTGAGATGTGTGTCTGTGCTGGGCCATGGAGGAACCTGTGGGTGCTGCCTGGGAAATGGCATCAGCACATATCCAGGGTGGGCAGGAGGCCTGTTCATGGGCACCTTGGAGACGTGCAGAGAAGCTAAGTCTGCCGGAAAAGGGAGGAGAGGAGCAGCACTGTCCCACCCTGCCCTCTCTTCCTGGGAGAGCTGCAGGCCCAAGAGGTCTCCCTTCATCCTGCAGGATCCTCTGGGGTGGGGCTGGACCCTGCAACCCTGGAGTTTTGAGAAGGCTGCATTCTGCTTGCTGCTGGGATCTTAGGGATGAAATCATTGAATGGTTTGGTTTGGAAGGGACCTTCATGATCATCTAGATCCAACCCCTTTGCATGGGCAGGGACACCTCCCACCAGCCCAGGCTGCTCCAAGCCCCATCCAACCTGCCCTTCAACACTGCCAGGGATGGGGCAGCCACAGCTTCCCTGGGCAACCTGGGCCAGGCTCTCACCACCCTCACAGGGATGAATTTCCTCCTAATATCCAACCTAAATCTCTCCTCTTTCACCTTAAAACCACTCCCCTCATCCTATCTCTTCCATGTCCCATGGATTTAAGCCTATCTCTGGCTTCCCAGCACAAGCCACCTCTACCCAAGCCATCCATGAGCACGTGGATCCCCAACCATCCTCCCAGTTGCAGCCCCATCCCACCTCCTGTGGCTCTCTGCTCCATCTGGGTGGAAGGAGCCCTGCTGCTGAGGTGCACGAGCTGGGCAGGTGCTAGTGGGTGGGATCCTGGTCCTGCTCCTCACTCAAGCCCATTGCAGGCTGACCTGACAGTGGACACCAGTGTGCGGGGGCTGCTCTCTGTCCTGCCCATCCTCTCTGAGAAGCACAGCGGGACCCTGCTCAACTGGGAAGGTAAAGCTATTCCTTGGTGACCACCCTGTGTCCCTGCGAGGGACCCCACCGTGCCAGGGGATGCTCTGGGTGCCCTGGAGCACCAGGATGCTCAGCCCTCCGTGGTCTGCAAGGGCGTGTGGGGCAGACTGGGATCCCCCCACACACCTTCACGTCACTAATAAATACAGTCAATTAGTACTTGTGTCTTCTCCCAGCTGCAGTGTCCCCCCTGAGAGACACTCTGTCCTCACCTGGAGTTGGACTTTGTGCTGGATGTGGTGTCCTTGGGATCAGCCCTAAGGGCTGGAATGGGAGGGCCAGTAGCACCACAGCCCAGTCCTGCCATCCCACCCCTGGGTGGGGGAACCCCAGGCCTGGGGGGGTGCTCAGCATGGGAATGGCACCTCAGCAGGGTGGGGAGGCTGAGGACCTTGGGGCTTCTGGGTGGGCCAGGCAGCTCTGGGCTGCATCAATTTGTCCAGGAGGTGGTAACACTCCCAAAGGAGAGGGCTTTGGGGTGGTGCTGGGTTTGCCCAGGAGGGTTCAGCCATTTCTGGAAGGAGTTTCTCTTTGGGGGGGCTACGGGGAAAAGGAGCTGAGGCTCCTTCAAACCCTGCCTTGTCTCAGGTGGGCAGAGCAACCTGGCCTGCAGGAGAGACAAACCCACTGCTCCTTCCCTCAGAGGCCACCACCACCTCCTGCTCATCTGGAGGATCAGCTGAAGCACATCTGGCCATCTCTGGAGTACAGGAGCCCCCTCATTTCCCAACCAGGAGGACAAATACTGCAGTGTCCCCCCCCAGGCTTCACCCCAGGCAAGGCTGCTGGGCTGGGACCATGTCCCTGCCCTGCTGAGCAGAGCTGTGTCCCCAGCCAGCCTGTGAGTCACAGGCACCAGTGAGTTTTTCTTCCTCTCCAGCTCCAGGTCCTCCCAAGCCGGTGGCATTTTGGTAGCCAAGACTTTGGAGAGGGTGGGAAAGGGGACAGAAGGGAGCATCTGCAACCTGGGTGTGCCAGCCTGGCCTTGGGGACAGTGCCTGTGGCTGGAGGTGGGAGCTGACAGAGCTTGTGGGCTTGGACCTTTGGATCCTTGGGGGTCCCAAGCAGCCCGGGTGGCCAGCTGGGGAAAAGAGGAGAGGCAAGATGCCCTGGTGAAGTTCAGGGGTGCTCTTTGCTTTCCCAGCTCAAATCTGTGGTCACCCGTGTCCCTCCCCAGGCATTTTCCAGGGCTGTGATGGCAGCAGGGGGAGAGAAACCCCTCATGAGGGAAAGTTGAGGGACAGGAGCTGGCTCTGACACGTGGCCAAGCCTCCACCCAGCACCTTCCCTGCCCCTTGCAGAGGTTCTCCTGCTCCAGTTGCTCCACACCAGCCAGCTGGAGCCTGACCAGTCACCGTGGGCTGGTTTTGTGCTCATCTCCAGGTTTCTCCCTTCTGCCCCATGCCAGGTTCTGGTTCCTGGGAGATCAGCTATGCCAGGGATCCCACCTCTGCTTGTAGGCAGCTTGTAGCCCCCCCATGGTCACTGCCAGCCCCAGGAGACGGGTGCATCTGCTCCCCTGGGAGCATGGGGAGAAATGGGAATGCTGAAAGCTGGGACAAGCTCCATCAGCTTGAATGATGATCTGCAGAGCTGGTGACACAGGATGGTTGCCCCACCACCTGTGGCAGGAGGGTTTTGGCTGAGCTCAGGAGGCTGATAAATCTGTGAGCCTCTCTCTCCGGTCCCCTGGGAACTGGGACATCACAGGCGGGCAGGTCACCTGGCATGTGGCCAGCCCTTTGAGCCAGAGGTGGTGGGAGGAGGACCAGGAAGCTCTGCAAGTGGAGTCCTACTAGAAGCCCAGCTGCTGGGGATGACACCAAACCTCGAGGGGCTGCTGGACGTTGAAGGACTGTGACCATCAGCCTGTAGGACACCAGGTGCAGTGCTCTTGCCTCCAGGTGCCAGGACAGCAGCTACTTGCCATGCAGAGCCACGAGGCAGCAGGTCAGTTGATCCCATTTTTCAAGCCTGGGGCAGGATGACCCAGCTTGGACCTCTACAAGTGGGAATTGCCCGTGGTGGGTACTTCACCATCACCACCAGACCAGCTGCTCCTCAGCCTTCCAGCCTCCAGGACAAGGCTCGTCCCAGGAAGCCCGTGCTGGAGCTGAGCTGCCAGGGGTGGTAACTTGAAGGCCAGGTCTGCCCAAGCACCCCGAGGTGCTCCAGGCCATGTGTTCCTCCAGAAGCCTCAGTGAGTGGCCAGATGGGCAGGTCTCCCTGCTCTGACACTTGCCAGGCGGTGTCAGCTTTTCCTCTGCACAAGCTCCGGGTGTTTGTGCTCCTGCAGCCGATGATCTCCACGTTTCCTCTCGTGCCTGATGTTTCCTGCCTCTCTTGCTCCCTTTTGCTGGCTCTGCTCTTTGGGTCAGGCTTATCTCCTGGCTCAGGGTCAGAGCTCAGCACCCCCCCTGCCTACCAGGATGGCAACATGTGGAGCACCATCTCCTGTGTCCTTTTACCAGTGCTGGCCCAGGAGATCACAGCTCCACCAGACCCTGGTGGGGCAGAGCGAGGATGGTGTAGGATCCGTCTGCTCTCTGCAGCTGGTCCACCTCTGTTCTGAAGCCAGAGGACAGGTGCCAACAGGACCAGTGCATTGCCATGGGGGGCTGCTGGCTCCAGCAGCAGGGAAATGTGGACCAACCCTCCAGGAATAGGGCTGCAAAGGGCATGGGAACATGTCTGGGGACTGCAGGGACCATGGGTGGGGAGGTTGTCACCCAGAGCAGCTCAGGCTGCTTCCAGCGCTGCCCGTGGAGCCACGGTGGACAAACACAGCTCTCCAGGGACTGGCTTCAGTGGTAGGAAAGGCCCATATTTTCCAGGGTCTTCCCTCAGCTGCCTTCCTTCAGCCCAACAGGCACCAGCGAAGACTCGTTGCACCAGGAGGTGGGTCAGGACAGGAGCGGGAGGGACGCGGGGCGGGGGGGTCCTGGCGGGGTGCAGGACAAGCCCTGCTTTGAGAGGCAACCTCCCGTGCCCAAGAGGGACAAGCAGAGCTGCTGGGAAAGGCAAAGCCCGGGCTGGGAGGAGAGTGGGAAGGGAAGAGGGCAGCTCCTGGGACACGGATGGAGCTGTGGAGGTGGAGCAGGAGGCAGGTCACGAAGCGGAGGAAGCGCTGGGACAGCGGCCAGTGCGGCCAGGCCGGCCGCGCAGCTCCAGGTGCTGAGAGCTCCTCCGGCTGGGGAAGGAGCAGGAGCAGAGGCAACCAGGACTGCAGGGACCTCAGCCAGGGCCTGGAGATCACCTCAGCAGGAGGCTTCATCCGGCCAAACCGGCTCTTTGTTCTGCCAAGGTGTGTTCCCTGCCCACGGGCAGCAGCGTGGTCACGGTGGGGACGTTTCCCTGCTGGTCACAGAGCCCTGGGGACCTTTCCCAGAGCCACCAGCAGTGGGGTGGACTGATGCTGGGCAGGCTGGATCTCCTGGGTACCTGCAGCTCTGGGAGGGTGCTGGTGTCCGGGGCTGCCATCCATGTCCCAGGACCTGGGGCTGGGTGCAGGAGAAGGGATCAGGAGGAAGCACATCCTGATCCCTGCAGCCCCAGGGCCTCCAAGGAAGCCGAGTGGGGCCAGCAGATAAGGTGCTGAGGCTTCCTCCAGCACTGCTGCTGCAGGGCCGGGGTTGCTCCATCAGTATCTGGCCCTGCAGAGCCTGGTAGGTCCCTTCTCCTCCTGCTCTGTTATTGTTAGCAGGGAGGAAGCAGCTCATCAAGTCCCACCTCGGGTTTTTAACCCGCTGCTGCCTGGGCTGCTGCTCCCTGCTGCCCTGGGCCAGAGCCAGGGAGGCTCCACAACCCCCCTGGGAGGACAGTTTGCTTTGGTGCTGGGAGGTCACTGGAGGTTTTACCTCCTTGGGGACCAGCAGCACCCCTTGGCAGCTTTCCCCAAAGTCATTTTGTCTCCCAGCCACTCCGGCAAAAGGTGGACACTGGCATCTCTCAGCGTGGAGAGAAGGTCCTGAAGGCTTCAGCTGCTGCTGATTCCCTCCTTGCTCTCTCTTCCCCGTTTTAGCTGGTGGGATCCTGCCTGCTCCTTCCTCTGGAAGGCCCCCTGGTCAGCTGAGGAGCCACCAGCTTTACCAGCATTGCACAGATTTAACCCAAAAATGTAATGGTTTGGAGGAAATCCATCTTGGAGGAGAAAATTACAGCACTTCACTGGCTTCGTCTGATGAGCCGGGGGTTAATTGGACCCCAGGTTCTCCAGAGGTGCCACCTGCTGCTCCCTGGGTAAGTGGAGATCAGATATCTCAGCAACTTTCTCCACATGGCTTTCTCTTCCTGCAGCTGAACTCTGCCAAATTGTCCCCCTGTCTTCTGGCCAGGCAGGGAGGGGACCCCAGTGCCCTGCCAGCACAGGCTGGGGCTGTGTCCTCCCTGGTGATGCCCCCACGGGACACCTTTCCTGAGCCTGAGTGCCTGTGCAGCAGCAGAGGTGGGTCCTGCCTCGCTGGGGTGACGCCGAGTCCTGCTTTGAAGGGTCCTGCTGGAGCTTTGGTGGGCTCAGCCTCTCCCTGCCTGGCACTGGCTGGGCCTGAATTCCCAGCTCCTGCAGGACAAGTTCCCGGGAGGCTGCACCTGGGGTGCCAGTTGGGTGCTGTGGGGGTGCAGAGGGGGCTGCAGGGATGCTGGGTGGGGTTAAGCTGCCCAGCCTGGGGCAGCCTTCCTGCTGCTGGGTTGTCCCTTCGGTCCCCAGCACCCCGATGATGTGGCGAGTGGCACAGGGACTTCAGGGATGTCCCTGGAGACCAGCAGGTGCCCAGCCCACCCCTTCTGGCTTCATGGTTTGTGTCCCAGCCTTTGTCAGGGCCAGAGAGTGACGTGGCCAGGGTGCCTGCTCAGGTCCCAGCCCTGCTCCCCTGGGAACATCCTTCCCTCCCTGTTGGCTGTAGGGACAGAGCCCCAGAGCAAGCACAAGGATCCAAGCTCATTTCCATGAGCTCTCACCCCTGTGTCCCTCTCCTCGGGGCCAGGGATGTGATGTGGGGGAGGAACTTGGTTCCTCTTGTTTGTTATGACAGGATCAAGTTACCCTTTAAAGCTGAGCCAGTGCTGTCAGGGCTGCATTCCATCTGGGAACATCCCTCCTTCCCAAGGGCTCCACACACTTCTGGTTATTGTGCTCCCCCCCAGGCAGCCCTGGGCACAGTGAGGGGAGTGAAGATGGGGGGGAGGGGGTCCCAAAAGGAGCCTCCAGGCTCTTTTTTCCCCACTCTGGGAAAATTGGAAGCAAAGGGAAAAATGGTCTATCCCTGGAGCAGGAGAGCTCTCCTGGCTCTGGGATAGGTGGGGAAGAAGGAGCAGGAAGGAAGGGCTGGGAGCTGTGGAAGGGCAGAGGGGGCTGGATGTGGCCAGGGGGACACTGGGGGGTCTGCTGGCCCCCCAGGGAAGGGCCAGGGATGCTGCCACCACTGCAGCTGTGCTGGGGACCCTCTTGAGGGGCCAGGGTTCCCGCTGAGGAGGCTGGAGGGTGATGGTGTGCAGCTGACACCCATCTGGCCACCCCACAAGCCCAGTGCCAGCTCAGCACCTCAAGGCAGCCAGAAAGAGGGCTGGCTTCTCCTGCCAGCTCCAGCTGCTGTCCCTGCTGGTCCCAAATCCAGGAGACACCCCAAGACTGCAGACACTGGGGTTCCTCAGCAGTGCCCTGGCCATCCCACCCAGGCTAGACCCTCTGGAAGGGGCTGGGGGCTTGTTTAGGGCTTGTCCCCCCCCCGTGCTGAGCCATGACGTGCCGGTGGGGTGGAGGGGAAGGAAGCTGGCCTGGTGGAACTGAGCCAGGGAGAACTTCCTGGCAGGCAGCTCCAGCCTCCAGCACCTTCTGTGCTGCTGCAGATGGCTCCGAGCAGGATGGGAAGCAGAGGAGGGTGTGA
This sequence comes from Apus apus, assembly GCF_020740795.1. NCBI lineage: Eukaryota > Metazoa > Chordata > Aves > Apodiformes > Apodidae > Apus > Apus apus. The sequence continues at coordinate 19,819,269 of NC_067292.1, read as the reverse complement.
GCCCCTTCCAGCCATCCCTGGCCCTGCGTCCACCCGCTGCAGTGCTGGAGCAGCCTGACTCATTCCCAGCAGGAGGATCCAAGGCTGGTCCATGTAAACAGAGCTGGCCCCGGCGCCAGGGCATGTGACACAGGCAGGAGAGACCAGCTGGAGCCACAGCCCGGGGCTGGTGGCATCCACATGTGTGCTAGAGGTATGTGGAAGGAGCCAGAGTGAGGCTGTGCCCACCCGGTCCTAAGGCTCTGGGGGCTTTCACTGGGGTGGGGCAGGACCAGCGTGTCCCACCTCTGCTACCCCTGCCCCACCCGTGGCTTTTAGCCACCAGATTTACCCCTGGACCAGCTCTTTGGCTGCCACCTCTTTCCTACGGGGGCACCAGGAGGGACCAGCTTGGAGCAAAACCTGAGGGCAGGCAGAAGGTACCTGGGCTGGGGGCAAAGCTCCTGAGGTGCCACCTCATGGTGCCAGCGTCAGAGCGTGGCTGGGGGTGTCAGGAGGTCTCCCTCCATCTGCCCTCCTGCAGGGATGGAGCAGGCACGGAAGAGCCGGGCTGGGATGCACAGAGGGTCACCAGCTGCCTGTCCCACCACGGGACCTGGGGTCACTGGGAAGCCTCCCAGTTGCTGGTCACGCTCCCCAGCACGTGATTTCCCCCTGGGGTTTCTCTGGGCCTTGCTGTGGGATCTGGGCTGGCAGAGCTGCAGGGACAGGAGATGACTGCAGCCACTTCCTATCCCTGCTCACCCTGCTTTCATTTCCTTCATCCCCATCCCAGCCTTTTCTCTGTTGTTTTCTCTGGAGGGGAGGGATCATCAGCTGCAGGGAGAGCAGGGAGAACAGCACTGGGTGCCCACTGCCTGCTTTTGGGCGCTGCCCACCAGGGGATGGGGACCCCACCTCAGTGGTGCCTGGGACCACCAGCTGGGGGTACACAAGGGCTGCCCTGGGGAGGACAGCATGGCATGCACTTGTGAACAGCCCTGCCAGGTTAGCCAGTTCATGGAGTCATAGAATCATGAAGGTTGGAAGGGACCTTAAAGTTCCAACCCCCCTGCCATGAGCAGGGAACCCACCACTAGACCAGGTTCCACAAAACCTCATCTAACCTGGCCTTAAAAACCTCCAGGGATGGGGCATCAACAACCTCCCTGGACAACCCATCCCAGCTCCTCACCACTCTTAGAGTGAAGAATTTCTTCCTAATATCTCACCTAAATCTCCCCTCTCTCAGTTTAAAACCATCCCCCCCCTTGTCCTCTCCCTCCCTGCCCTTGTCCCAAGCCCCTCCCCAGCTTTCCTGGAGCCCCTTCAGGCACTGGAAGGTGCTCTCAGGTCTCCCTGGAGCCTTCTCTTCTCCAGGCTGAACACCCCAACTCTCCCAGCCTGGCTCCAGAGCAGAGCTGCTCCAGCCCTCCCATCATCTCTGTGGCTCCTCTGGACCCTCTCCAACAGCTCCATATCTTTCTTGTGCTGAGGACACCAGAACTGGACACAGTTTTCCAGGTGCAGTCACCTGAGCTCCTTTTCCTCTTGTTGGTTCCTCTCTGATGCCTGGGGACATTGTTGGATCCCCCCTGCCTGGCTGGGACCACCTTCAGGACACAATATTCCTGCAGTTTCTGACCCAATGGGCTGAACTTTCCCCTCAGGCTGTTGCTGGTCCAGCCGTGCCAGCCTCCCCACCACTTGCTGGGCTTGCCCATGACCTCAGCTTTCCTGCTGGCTGTGGGACGGTCCCTGAGGGGCCACAGGAACCTTGTGAATCATGAATACTTCTGGAGTGATTCCTCTGGGCTGGTGTGGGAGTTGGTTCCTCCTGTGCTGAGGTGGGAACTGCTGCCTGATTGCAGGAGGGGATGTGCCCAGGAGATGTCCAGCAGCCCAGCCTGAGCCTGGGACTGGATTGGAGATGCTTCCTGCCATCTTCCAGAGGTGGAGAAGGGAGTTAGGAGAGAGAACAGCTGCCTGGTGGCCAGAGAGTCTGGACTAGGATTGTTTTGGTTGGAAGAACATTAGAGTAGGAAGGTGATGGCCCAGGTTGCCCAGGGAAGCTGTGGCTGCCCCATCCCTGGCAGTGTTGAAGGGCAGGTTGGATGGGGCTTGGAGCAGCCTGGGCTGGTGGGAGGTGTCCCTGCCCATGCAGGGGGTTGGGAGTAGAAGAGCTCTTAAGGTCACTTCCAACCAAAAGCAGTCTGGGATTCTATGGTTCTGTAAGTCCAGCTGTTAACCCAGCCCTGCCAAGGCCACCACTGACCCACGTCCCTCAGCACCACATCCACCTGGCCCAGGAGAACTCCAGGGACCTGGAAGGGCCCAGCAAAGCTCTGAGGACCTGGAAGGGCCAAGCAGAGCTCCAAGGACCTGCTGGCCCAGCCCTGCTCTGCTGTCAGCTCCTGAGGCTCTGGTGAGTCAGCTGGAGCCTTGGCCCATTGCTCACGCTGCGCCGGCGCTGCCCACGCTCCCTGAGCTGTATCCCAGGGTTTGTTCCTCAAAACCAGGCAGCTGGAGGGATGGGGACGCTGGGATGGCTGGCAGGGACGGCAGCAGGCTCTGCAGAGGCACCTCGGTGGCTCTCGGGGACGACAGCCAAGCTCCAAGTGTCCCCAGCACGCGTGGCTGTCCCGGCGCAAGGCTCCGGGCTGCGCTCCCTGCCCTGCTCCGGCGCCGAGCAGGAATGCTGAGCACGCAGCAGCTCCGGAGCAGCCGTGCAGGGAGGCAGGCCTGGAGCCAAGGGCTGGCCTCCTGCCCTCCACACAGAGGGGAGAGGAAGAACGTGGCTGTGGGCCCAGCCAGAAGAGCCATTTGGGCAGGGCCCTGCGGTGCGGGGGTCTGCGGGGGTCCGGGCGGGCTCTGCCGGGCACTGCGCCTTCCTGAAGCTGGCAGGGAGAGGGGAAGGTGCTCAGGGGGGTCCTGGGCCACCGGGCTGCACTGAGGTGCTGGGTGGTGCTCAGACAGGGTGCTCAGGGACTCCTGCCTGCAGCAGCACCCAAGGACTGCCGGGAAGCCTCCTCCCATGGCTGGGATCCATGAGTATCCCAGAGCCCAGGAGTATCCGTTATCCATGCTGGGATGGTTTAACCCCTGCCTGCTGATGGACACCAGGAGGGAGCAGGCTGGGGGGAGCTGGGTGGAGCTGGGTGTTGAGCTGCCCTTGCTTTTGTTGGCAGAGCTGCTCTGCAGCAGGCGAGCTGCTGTGACCTGGGATGGCCCGAGCCCTGTGCCAGCCCCAGCCTCGGCAGCAGGAGCCTCCAGCTCCAGATGCAAGGCCTGGCAGGGTGGGCAGGCATGTGGCTGAGGGCAGGGGGGCTGCAGGCAGCTCTGCCAGCCCCAGCCTTGCCAACCTCCCCTCTCCCCGTGTCTGCGGGGGGACAGGGCTGCTCCCAGTCTGGAATGGTGCTTTATCTTGTCGTGGTGGTGCGTGGGTCAGCAAAACATGGTGGTGTGGGACAGTCCATCTCCAGCCACCCAAATACACTGAGAGGGTGCTCAGACCCCAAAACAGGCTTCCTGGAGGGGTGGTGGCTGCCCCAAGCCTGGTGGTGCTTAAGAGGCATCTGGATGATGCCCTTAATGACATGCTTGAGATTTTGGTCAGCCCTGAAGTGGTCAGGCAGTGGGACTGGATGATGACTGTAGGTTCCTTCCAACTGAAAATTCTCCTCTCTCTCCTCTCTCTCTCCTCTGTCTCTCCACTCCCCGTATCCAAAGACCCCCCCTTGCTGTGAAGCAGCAAGTAGGACCAGCTTTGGTGGGCAGCAGTTGGGGTGGATGAGCCCCGGGAAGCTGTGGTGGGCACTGGGCAGCCCACCAGGCCAGGGGTGCCCCCAGGCAGAGCAGGGGTGGGGGGTGCTCCCGAGCGCCCGCTGTGCCACACCGTGCCCGTCGTGGTTGCAGAATGCCCATGGCAACCTGGCTGGTGTGGCAGCAGGTCTGGTGGGCTGGTAGAAAGCCTGCAGAGATGGTGTGGTGGTGGGTCACGGCGCTGACCCAGAGCTGGCATGGCTGGAGGACTTGGGGAGGGTGACCCAAGTGACTCTGTGCAACCAGGGTCCTGTTTGAGTGCTGCCTGGGGTCATCTGCCCCCTGTTTTTTCAGGGGGAGCCCTGGCAGGGATGTCATCAGAGTGTCTGCACGGGGCAGGTCCCCAGAGCTTGGGGGAGCACCTCTCCTTGCACCTGGAATGGCCAGACAACCGGCTGAACCACGTCAGCAGCAGAGGTTTCCTGCCTTCCCCCAGCAGACCGTGACCGTGCAGCAAGACCTGGCTGCTCTCAGAGAGGGGTGGGCAGGGTGGTGAGACCATTCACGAGGTGTGGGTGGGATCCAGCCCCCAACTTGGTCCACAAGGGGTGCTGGATCAAGTGGTGACTGCATGGCAGAGGGGTGCTGACCACGCCAGGCATGTGGTGGGCTCTCCTGGTGGGACAGGGTCCACGTGCTGCTGGGACCCGTGTTGGTTGATGATGGATCCGTGCATCCTCTCTGCCTCTCCCTGTTGGCCCTTTGGTTCGGCTTTTCCCTGGTGGCCACGGGCCCTGCTGTCCTCTCTCCCATCTCTGCAGAGCTTCTCCTTCCACATCACCAGGCCAGCCTGGAGGGACATCTGGGAGCTGGGAGCCCTGGTTCTTGCTGATGTGCTTGGTAGCGCTGCTCCTTGGTGCGGTCCCAGGAGGGTGACAGTGCTGCAGTGATTTCCTTGGCCCTGGTACTGTCCTGCCCCCGGAGCTCCGAGGCCTGACGACAGCCTAATTAGTGCTTTGCATGGCAGGGCTGGCTGGAGATCCACCTTGTCTCACTGGGGCCGCAAAGGCCTGGTTAAAACTGGGTTGATCCCATATTATCTAGGACAGGGAGGGGAAAAGATGGGCTTGGGGGAGAGGAGAGGAGCAGGATGCATCCCCTCAGCAGGCATCATAGAAGCATAGACTGGTTTGGGTGGGAAGGGACTTTAAAGCTCATCCAGTCCCAACCCCCTGCACGGGCAGGGACACCTCCCACCAGCCCAGGCTGCTCCAAGCCCCATCCTGTGGTTCCCCCCCCGCCCCCCCGTGCCTCAGGGCTCTGGGGATGCTCAGAGCTGTCCGGGTTTAGGACCTGGACTGGCAGGGTCCGATCCAGGCCAGGCGTGGTGCTCCCTGGGGGGGGCAGCCGGCGTTCCCACCAGGGCTGCCCCCACCCGTGGCCGGGCGGTGGGAGCTCTGCTTCCACTCCTTCCCTGGGGAGGCTGCGGGGACACAAGGGGGGAACACGGCTCCTCGCCGGGGCTTTGCTCTCCCACGGCGGACACGCCGAGCTGGGGTCAGGAGGGGTTAGGGCGGCGAGGGGCACTGGGGGGCCAGGTTCCCTCTGCCCCTGCCCGACCGCGCAGCCTTGGTCCCGGCACTTCGCCGCCCCGGGCGGGGCTCGGGGTCTCTCGGGGGGAGCTGAAAACCCGGGGAAAACCCTGGTGGCCCTTTTTTTTTTGGGGTGGGGGTGTGGGGGGTCCATCCCTTTGCTTTCCTGGCACGGGCAGAGGCGGCGGGCGCCGTGTGCCCGCAGGAGGGGTGAGCCCAGCTGCCCCGGGAGCTGGCGGATCCCCGGGGGGGGGGGAGCTGGGACCCCTGCGCGCTGGCGGGGGGGGGGGGGGGCACGGCGATGGAGGGAGCCTCCCCGGGGCCTGTCGCCGCCATTTGTCGCCGGCCGTGCCCGGTTTCCTGGCGGGATCACATGGCTCCGCGTTTCCATGGAGCGCGGCGGGGTGGGCGCTGCCGGGAGCCGGCCCCAGCTCCCGCTCCCCCCGCTCCCGCTCCCCGGCCGTGGGAGCGGAACAAAGGGGATGCGCCCGCCCGGCCCCGCGCTCGACCCCCGCCTCGGCCCCCGCCGCTCCGGGGACATGTGAGTGTCACCGACACCCCCCCCGGGGACCCGCCGCCCGCCCCGCGGAGGAGGAGGGAAAGGGGGTTTAAGGGGGGGGGGGCGGAGGGGAAGCGGGGGCTTTAGCAGGGCTCCACCCTGGGGTGGGGACGTCGGGGGGCACCGGGCACCCCCAGGGGCACCCGCCGCCCAGCCCCGGGGGTCGCTCCGCGGGGCGCGGGGGGACGGACGGCAGGGAGGTGGGGGACCGGGACATGGGAGAGGGGCTGCTCCCCCCTCCATGAGCCTGCGTTTCGGGGGGGCTGATCCCTCTCACGGCCCGGTGATTCGGGGGGGGGGCTGCTCCTTCAACCATGGCCCTGCAGTTCGGGGCGCGGGGGGGGCTGCTCCGTTTAACCATGACCCTGCGGTTTGGGGGCTGCACCCCCGTCGTGGCCCATCGGTTTGGGGGCTGCACCCCAACCCCAACCCCCCCCGCCCCAAATGTCCCTGCGGTTGGGGGGCTGCTCCGCACCCTGCGGCAGGGCGGGGACCGTGGCCGGAGGCGCCCGGAGAAGGAACCCCCCGACCGCGGGATATCGGGGCGAGGACCCCCCCGACCCGCCCCGAGGCAGCCGGTCCCGGGGGGCGCGGGCTCCCCCGGCCCCGCCAAGCTGCGGGGTTTGGATGGCGCCGGTTGTTTCGCCCCGCGGAGCAGCCGGTGGCCCCGGCCCGCTCCGCTTCCCCGCGGGAGCAGCGGGGCAGCCGGCAAAGGGCGAGCTGCCCGTGTCCATATAGGGCCGTGTCCCGCACGGCCCCCATCACCCCCGCATCGCCCCCCTGCACCCATGCGAGACCCCGCAGGGGGGTCCCGGGGGGACCTGGGCGCACCGCATCAGCTGGGCGCTGCCTCCTCCTGCGGGGTGGCTGCCGGAGGGAGGAATGCTCGGGGGAATTAATGAGACAGATCCCGCTTTGTTGCTGGCCCGATCCTTCTATCTCCCAGCCCTCCCAGCCCTGCCAAGAAGTGCTGGGGAAGGCCTCGCACCTTAACTCGTTCCCTGCCGCGTCTCCGGCCATCCCGGGGCTCGGGTTTTCCCCCCCTTGCTAGATTCCCGGAGGAGACCGCTGAGGCCAGCAGGAGGTCCTGGCCTTCCTCTGGACCCCATGTTGGCTGAGGGCTTGGTGGCTGCTGGCTGAGAGCAGCCTGGCTGCGTCCCCCCGGGCAGGGCTGCGCCGTGACGCTGCGCAAAAGCGGGCAGCGCCCGGCTCGCCGCACTCGGGGTGCCCATGGCCAGGGGAAGTGCCCGGGCCCATGCCCAGAGGAGGTGCCCATGGCCAGGGGAGGTGCCCGTGCCCATGCCCAGAGGAGGTACCCATAGCCAGAGGAGGTGCCCATGCCCAGAGGAGGTGCCCATGCCTAGAGGAGCCACGGCTGGGAGCTGGTGCAGTGGCCAGCGGGGCGATGGGGGATGATGGCAGGATGGATGTGATGAGGTGGGTAGTGGGATGCAGCAGCTGGGGGATGAGTGTTTGCGGGCAGTGGGGACACGGCTGGTGACAGGGCCACCTCTTCCCAAACCCTCCCTCGGGCTCCTGGCCAGTAGCTCCTGCTTTGCCCAGGGATCTGCAGCCTGGTTGCTGTGGAGGGCCTGGGGTGGGCATCGTCTGGTGCCTGCTGCCACCCCCAGAGGAGTGGGGGCATCCTGTTGCCACGCTCAGCGGGCAACTCGGAGCTCCTGCCACGACTGTGACTGGAAGGACCTGGGAGCCCCGCTGTGGGCAGGGAGCTGGCCCCGGGGGTCCCCAGGGGACGATGAAGGCAGACCAAGGGCTGGCCTGGCGTGGGCTGAGGCCATTGCCAGGCTGGGACGAGCTCCCCGCCTCGTGCTTGGGGTTATTTATAGGGCTGCCATTTATATCCCTTCTATTTCTGCTGCCGTTGTGGGGAGGGTGCAAGGAAGCCAGGGGGGAGGGCTGGAGTCTGCCGCCGCCCCCCTGCCCGGATGTGGGGTGCCCAGCCCCTCTGGTGGCCTTGGGGACAGCCTGGCTCTGGGGACAACCTGGCCTGGGCCATCAACCCTGCAGAGAACAGTTTTTTGGAGCTGGCGTTGTTGGTTTCTGCAAAAAAAAAAGGGGGGGGGAGGGTGTGGCTGTCGCACTGTGGTGGTGGTGGCCATCTGCAGCTCCAGGACCAGGCTTTCCCAGACCAGGAGTGGCTCTGTCCTGGCCACAAGCCACTCGGTTGCTCACCGTGGTTCTTCTTCAAGCCATAATGGTGGGGCTTCTTGCCAGGATTGCCACCTCCTGCTCCCTTCTAGGTGTTTCCTATGGCTGGAAGCTCTTTGGCCTCTCACCAGACTGGTGCCTACATGGTGGTCCTCATCTCCCCAGCCTTTTTCTGGCCAGCGGTGCCTTCTGCTCACTGTGCACCCTCTGAAGCCCCCTCGTGCTGCTTCTGAGAACAGCCTGAAATAGCTTCTTCATCACCTTGGCCTTTGGTGCTGATGTCACCAGGGATGTGTGCTCCTGGGGCTGGTGGCTTCTCCAGGGGCTGTGTGGGCACAGCCTTGGAGCTGGTAGTACCTGGACCAGCAGGGACTTCCCCAGGACTCAGTGTTGGCAGGACACAGGGTCTCTGGGTTGCCAGTCCTGTATCCCACAGAGGGCAGGGAAGTGGGAGCATCCTGGTTTTTAATTCCACCTGCACATGGACTGGACATGTCTGTACATGCGTGTCGGAGCACGGCTGCCCATGGAGGGCTTGGTTGGCACATCCAGCTGTGGTGCCTGGGGTGGTGTTGCTGGGGGCAGCAGCCCCCTGGGCCTGGCGAGAGTGGGGCAGGACAGGGACACCCCCAAAAGGGTGCAGCTGGAGTGGTGGTGACCGTCTGGGGAAGCCCCCTGTGGCCGTGGGGCTGTCCCTTTCCTTGTGCCCGCTCCGTGTCCCCAGCCAGCCCAGGGACAGAGATCCATTTAACCCAATTACTGCCCAGCCCCTGGCAGCGTCGCTGTGGCTCGTGCCCTTCCTCTGCCTGCCCTTGGCAAGGTGTCCCTGAGCTGGCAAGCCCTGCCCCATGCCATGCAGGGTGCCACGAGGTGCCGGGGGGAAATGCCCCATGTGTTCTTTTCCCTGCACATGGGAGTGCCCACCAGCCTGGTTGTCACCCCTCTCCTAGGGACACCTGGATGTCTCTGCGTGGCACTGGGGAAGGTCTCTCTCTCTCCCAGCCTCAGCGTGGCTTTCTGATTAACCTTTAATGAGAACAAATGAGCTGGCACAGGCCGTGGCTGCGGGTGCCTGGCCTGGCTGCCTGCTGGGCACTGGCCCTTGTGGCTGCCAGCACAGCCAGGGCTGTGCCCGGGGCTGGGGGAGCCAGGGAGAAGCAGGAAGGGGGGAAAATCCAGGCAGTGACTCCCTGCCTGCGGCAGATCTCGGGTCAGGACTCTGCCTGTTGGTGGGGAGATGCATCCTGACCCGGGGAGGTAGGAGAGCTGGGCTCCCTGCGAGTCCCTGAAGGCTGGGATGGAGATGGGCACCGTGCTGTGGGGTGCTGGGCTCCTCACCCTGCCCATGGTGCTGCCCTGGAGGCTGTGGTTGGGCAACAAGATGCCTGTGTTTGCCAGAGCTGGGATGGTTTTTCCTTGGATGCTGCCCAGTCCCACCAGCTCTTTCCCCAGAGGCACTGGGCATCCACCCAGGCGCCAGGATGAGAGGGTGTCCTGGGATGCAGCACTCTCTGGTGGCACTGCTGCTCCAGCCTGGCCGTGGCTGGCTCTGGAGCAGTGCCACCCTACAAGGGACACCCAGAGGCTCCTCCATCCCTGCCATGTGGCCCCATCCTGTGCAGGGACCAGCAAGGAAGGAACCAGTTCTGGGCTGGGGAAGCAGCCCCACAACCAGCTCACTCTCTAGGGAGAGGGTTACCTGGGTCTGGGAGCACCCTATATTTCCAAGCACCCCTCCAGGACTCTGCCTCAAGGCTTTTCCTCCTGAACCTGACCTGACCTGGCTCTAAAAGCAGCAGCAAACAGGAAAGGAGCCTGGGAGGGAGGTGGCTCTTCCTGCCCGGGTGACGGTGGGGATGGAGCTGGTTGCTCCAGCCTCCTCCATCAGAGCTGAAGAGGGGGTGCCAGGCCTGGGGACCCCAGGACCCATGCAGGGACCTGCAGCACTGGGGGTGGGGGGGGTGATGTCTGTGCCATAGGGTCCCCTGGTGGGTTGGGGCATTCCTGTACCCTAAACAGGGAGTTGTGGGGTGGGAGGCGCCCCCGGCTGCTGGGGTGGGCATGGAGGGCAGGAGGGTCTGCCCCGTGGGAGCAGTGGGGGGAGCAGGCTCTGGGGATGCAGGCTCTGGGGATGCAGGCTGTGGGAAGCCTGTAGTAGCATTTTTTTTAATATAAATATATATGAATATGTATAAAATCGCTGCAGAATTGAGCAGCAGGGCTGCCAGGACTGCTCCCTGCAGCAGGGTGAGCGTTGGCTGCCCCCTCTGCCCACGGCTTCGTGGCAGGGATGGGGGTGAGGGGCTGTGCCCAGAGCATCCCCCTGTCCCATCCTGGCCTTGGGGGTCTCCAAGGGGAGTCTGCACCGTGGGGACCCGCAGTGCAGTCCCCCGTGCCTCAGTTTCCCCAGGGGAACGGTGGGAAAGGAAGGGCCCGAGCCGTGTTGTGGCTGCTCGCAGGGCAGCTCTGGTGCTGGTGGGGTCTCCTCCCCCCGAGCGTGATGGGTGTCCCTCTGTCCTCCCGTCCCTCTGTCCTCCCGTCCTCCGTCAGTCGTGGCGCTGGGCGGTGATGTCAGCCCCGGGCAGGGGAAGCGTGGGAGGAGACTGTGCCGCCCGGGGCAGCCCCCCCGGCCCCGCACACCGACGGACGGACGGACGGACGGACGGCATGAGCCAGCGGCAGCTGCCCCTGCCACCCACCCCAGCCCGGGGGGCACGTGCCACCGCAGCCCACCATGAATGGCAAACCAAAAGGTACCGAGCGCCGGCAGCACCGCAGCCCCCCGGCAGATGCTGTTGATTTGGAGACCTCCCCCCCCCCCCCCGCCCCCATAGTTTGAGGGCTCCAGGGTGACGGGGTCGGGCTTCTGAGGGGCTTTTCTGGGCGAGGGGCTTTGCCAGGAAGAGACATCTTGCGGGGGGGGGGGGGAACAATGCCGTGGGTCCCCAGCACCTGCGAGGGACACGGGTGTCACCCTGGTGTTGGGACGGGGCGGGACACGACCTGCTGGCTGCCCAGCTGTGCTGTTGCCCACGCTGAGAGCCAGGCTTGGTTCTCCAGGCAGGAGAGGGGCCACAGGTGCCCACCACTGCCCAGGTGCCAGGGCAGCACAGCTTTCCGTGGCAAACTGGTTTTCTGCCCCCCCTGAGCCCCCATATCTTGGATGTGGCCGTGCTGATGGGGGCAAACAGAGCTGGGCTCAGTGTTGGGCAGCCCTGGCACCACCACTCCAGGGGACCTGAATAGGGGGTCCTGGAGCTGCTCTCAGGAACAGGGACCAAGTTGCCCCGGCAGGATTTGGGGGAGAAGCTGCTGGTGCCCTGCAGAGCATGGTGGAGATGAGCAGGTGGGGGTGAAGGTGGCACGTGGGATCTTCCCAAGGTTGTGCCAACCCAGCAGGATCCTGCTGGAGGATCTCAGTGCCTCTGAGAGGGGTCAGGAGCAGGGCCAGGCTGCAGTCCCATCTGGGAGGGCATGGAGGTGATCTACACCCCAGGGCCTTGAAAGCCATGGGGATCCTGACTGCGTGCTCGGTCTGTTTGGTGTTGGGGTCCCACCTTCACTGGGGTCATGGTGGTTCTGGGCTGGTTCTCAGGAGCAGTCCAAGAGAACAGGCTGTGCTTGAGCTCAGCCAGGCCCTGGGGAACCCCAACGGTGGCCTCCTCCATGGTCCCAGTTTGGGACTTACACCCCTTTTCTGGCTGTGAACTGGGAGCCCGTGGGGTGGGAGGCTGCGAGTCCCCCCAGGGGAGCCGGCCGTGAGTGTCCTGCCTGTGCCTTGCCCTGCCCTGCCCTTCCTCGGGGATACTCCGCGGGGTAAATAAGCACTTCCTCCAATTCTTCCCATTCCCAGCTCCTTCCCTTTCCTGCCGCCCTCCCACTTGGCCCAAGGAGCCAGCCGGGCGGATGCAGCCGCTGGGCCCCCCCCCCCCCAGCACCCATCCAGCCCCCTGCCCGCAGCACCCGGACCACCCCCCCCCCCCCCCCTGCTCCAGGGGGGGCTAAGACCTCATGGCTGGGAGTTTGTCTCCCGGGTGAGTCCCAGGGAGCCAAGGATGCCGTTCACCGATTTATCCAAATCCCAGAAAAAAATCCCCTCGAGCACCCAGCGCGGGGGGCAGGCCGGGGGGTCCCGCCTGCCTGGAGGGGAAGCGGAGCATGGAGGGGGGGCAGGGAAGGGGCACCCCGGGCTCCCGGTGCCCATGGCGGTGGTCCCTGGGCGTTCCTGTCCTCCGTGCCGGGAGGGACGAGGGGGGGGGGTGGGAGAAAGAGCTGCTCCAGCCCACGCCGGGGGGGGCCGGGGGGCAGGGGTGTGAGGCCCGGGGGCACGCACCCGAGGGACACGCGGGGACCCGAGGGACACGCACCCGAGGGACACGCACCCGAGGGACACGCGGGGACACGAGGGACACGCACCCGAGGGGCACGCACCCGAGGGGCACGCGGGGACCCGAGGGACACGCACGGACCCGAGGGACACGCACCCAAGGGACACGCGGGGACCCGAGGGACACGCACGGACCCGAGGGACGCGCACCCGAGGGGCACGCGGGGACCCGAGGGTCGGGGCGGTCAGCAGGACCACCCCCTCCTTGCCACAGGCACCACAGGCAGGAGGGACTGGCCCGTGGCCACCGCGCTTGTTCGGGGACACGGGTACCCCTCTGTGCCCACCAGTGCCACCAGCGTGGGAACCACAGCTGCCCCCCCGGAGACACCCGTGGGTGCCGCTCGCCGGGCTCAGGGGGTGGGCTCGGCCCCCCCGGGCCTTGCTGGCCACCCCTGGGTGCCACGGCTGGGGGTGCTGGTCAGAGCTCCCGCAGGTCCCAGGGCTGGGGACTCGGGGGGGGCTGTTTGGGGCGTCTCCGAGCAGGACAGTGTTGATAAACCCGCCGGAGCGACCTGGGGCTGGTGTCTATGAGTGTCGGAAACAGAAACCAGCCGGGACCAACCCAGCCGGTCGGACTGCCCCTCCGCGCTCACACCAGCATTCCTGGGATCCCAATCACCTCCCCAGCACCCGGCCTGGAGAGAGAGGAGCTGGCGGCCGGGCCGCAGAGCCCCGGGCTGGGTCCCAGCACCCTGCTGCCCACCCTGCTGCCCGTCCCCGGCTGCTCTGCCCCTCCCGGCTGCTGCTGGGGGGCAGCGGGGGCCGAGGACGGACAGACGGACCGACCGACGCCCAGGATCCCGTTTCCCAGCCCGGGAAGAGCTGCGGGCGATTTGCAGCGCAGGTGAAACGCTCGGTCGGGAGGCAGCTTTGTTAGCACCCGAGCCCTAATTAAGGGCAGGGGGCGGTGGGGTTGGAGCCTCGGGGCAGGAGCCTTCCCTGGCGAGGGAGGGATGTGCCTGGGACTGCCCGGGGCAGGGACACGGGTGTGCTGGTGCTCTGCCCGGTGCCAGCCTCCCGGTAACCGGGATGGGTGAGATGCAGCGACCGCGGGCTCCTTGCCGGCCCCCGCCTCTGCCCCCCGCGGGGGGTTGCGGTGCCGCCGGTACCAGGTACCTCTTATCTCGGTCATGTCAGGAATGCACCGCGCCGAGGTTTTTCCTCCTTTTCCAGCCAAGCGCGGCAGGAGCAGGACCCCACACCCTGCCTGCCCTGCTGCCCCGGGCCGGGCTCCAGCACCCTGGGGACTCCCACAGAGCAGGGGCAGGGGGTCCCCCGCTGCTAAGGGGGTCGTGGCCCAGGAGCCGGGCTGCAGGGTGCCAGGCCTGAGGATGCAGGGTGCTGTGGCAGGCAGAGGCTGGTGCTGGCGGGGCCTGGGGGCTGGGTGGGCTGGCAGCAAGGGCAGGGGCTGTGCCCTGCTCCTCACCCACCCTGCCGCAGATCTGATGGTCGCAGGGGGACTGGGGGAGAGCCAGGCCCCCCCCAAAGCCCCCCCCCAAGCATCCTTCTCCCCCTGTGACATCCTCAGCATCCCTCTCCCTCTGTCACCCCCAGCATCCTTCTCCCCCTGTGACCCCCCCCCCCCCCCAGCATCCTTCTCCCCAGTGCAGGCTCCTGCCTAGGTGATCCTCCTTAGATCCCCCCGTTGTGCCCTGAGAAGGTGCTGTGGGCTGGAGGACAGGCTGGCAGGGCTCTGTGCTCACCTTGTGGGAGCTGTGACCTGCCCCCCCCTGCGCAGAGAGCCCCATCACTGGGGTGGTGGGTGCGTTCCCTAAGGACGAGCTGTTGGAACACCCAGCTGGGCAGCAAGCACTGGTGCCGTGGGCCTCGCTCAGTGGGGAGCAGATTAAAGAGCCCAGCAGAGGGGTAATCTGCCCAGGCTGCAGGTCAGCCGGCCTGCCAGGGATTACAGCTCTTCCTAATGAGCTTAATTAGGACAGTGTTGTCCTGGAAACTGGAGGGACTGGCACCCAGATAACCCTGAGGTGGTGGGACCCACAGAGCGGCTCCGTGGTCCTGGGCTGGGACCCCAGGTGGGACCAGATGTCCCCGCTGCCTCCCGGCTCTGCTGGGATGGAGGTCGTCGGCGCTGCCTGGCTGTGACTCCCAACGGCCCTGGCTCGTGCCAGGCCCTGGGAATGCCCAGCCCCATCCTGGCCTGCGGGCAGCAGGGACATGGCGGCGCGGTGCCGGGGGGCTGCCGGCCGGCGGCCCAGCAGGTGCGTGGGGTGCTGGGCTGGTTCCAGCCAGGCTCTGGGGATCCACTGGGGAAGGAGTGGGGATGGCGGAGGGGCAGTGGGAGCCCTGGCAGCACCTGCGTCCCAGGGCCATCCTGGGGGCTCCCTTTGGGAGAGGGCAGGTGGCTCCGGGGGTTCCTGTGCCAGGGGAGCTGTGGGCCCCAGGTCTGTGACTGGTGGGCGTCTCACTGCTCTGTCCCTGGTGGCTCCTGGATCCTGCTGCTTGGCTCTGGGGGGCTGGAGGGGACAGAGGGACCGAGGTGGTGTGGGTGGTGGCTGGGATGAAGTGGAGCTCCTCTGTGTGCCCAGCTGGCACTGCTGGGGGTGGCTGGGCCAGGAGGAGCCCCAGACGCTTCGCCCGCGGCCGCAGCGATGGGGGTGGCAGCTGGGTCTGCAGCCTGAGAGTCTGAAATCTGCTCCGTCCTGGCTGGCAGCCACTGCACCAGCCACCCTGGGGACAGGCAGTGGTTTTGGGGCTCCTGGCACCATCGCTGGTGCTGCCAGGAGCAGAGGGCATGGCTGGACATGTGCTGCCTGCGTGGACTTTCCCAGGTCTGGCAGGGAATGGCTCTTCCTTCCCGGACACAGGGCTCCTGGCGGAGCTGGGGACTTTCCAAAGTGCTTTGTTGTCCCCGGGTTTCCCTCCTTGTTGCTGGAGTGTGGAGACAGAGAAAGGCTGGGCAGCCAGGTCCCAGCCCTGTGCCCTTCCTGCCCCTGCAGCAGGGTGGCACGGGGGACATGGGACAAGGAGGTGGCCAGGCTGGGGCACAGCCCAGGGTTTGCTGTGGTTGCGTCTGCCAAGGGGCAGGGTAGGCACTGGGCATCAGCCCCTTCCTGTGGCTCATCAGCACTTCCCTTGGGCCCAGGGAGCCAAGCTGGGACACATCTGTCCAGCTTCACCCAGGGCACTGGCACCATCGCTGGGGACCAGGTGGGACCTGTGTCCCTGGTGCCACCGGGAGCATCCCTGGGCTGGGACGGAGGGAAGGCCCGTGGGTGCCAAAGCCCCCCCTGCTCCGTGGGTGCCGTTTCCATCCCGGTGGCACAGCCCTGCTGCTGGTGACCCCGCTCTCTTGTGTCCCCAGGGAGACCCTCCAGGTCGCACTCAACGATGTCCCTGTCTGCGCGCCCGCAGCGCCGGGTCCTGGTCACCAAGATCAATAGGAGCCAGTCCTTCGCAGGAGTGAACTCGCCGGCCGACAGGCCCTTCAGGTGGGACCTGGGCACTGCCTGCCCCCAGGGACAGGGAAGGGGACAGGGACAGGCTTGGCCATGGTGGCAGGACCTGCTGTGCATCCCGAGGCACCTCCCCAACCCGCTGTCCTGGCGTCTCCCGCAGGGACCTGCGTGGTGCCCTGGGGATGTTGCATGGGGGGCTGGAGGGAGCACTGAGGTTGGAGGGGAGACAAAGCCCATCACCCCTGCTGAGCCAGGATAGGGTGTCCCAGGTGTCCCAGGTGGGTGAGGCCTTCAGAGATAGAATCCCAGACTGGCTTGGGTTGGAAGGGACCTTAAAGATCATCTAGTTCCAACCACTTGCATGGGCAGGGACACCTCCCACCAGCCCAGGCTGCTCCAAGCCCCATCCAACCTGCCCTTCAACACTGCCAGGGATGGGGCAGCCACAGCTTCCCTGGGCAACCTGGGCCAGGGTCTCACCACCCTCACAGCAAAGAATTTCCTCCTCATGCCTCACCTCAATCTCCCTCTTCCAGTTTTAATCCCTTCCCCCTTGTCCTCTCCCTCCCTGCCCTTGTCCCAGTTCCCTCCCCAGCTTTCCTGGAGCCCCTTCAGGCACTGGAAGGTGCTCTAAGGTCTCCCTGGAGCCTTCTCTTCTCCAGGCTGAACACCCCAACTCTCTCAGCCTGTCTCCAGAACAGAGCTGCTCCAGCCCTCCCATCATCTCTGTGGCTCCTCTGGACTCTCTCCAACAGCTCCATGTCCTTCCTATGTTGGGGACCCAGAACTGTCCCCAGCCCTGTAGGGGGGTCTCACCAGAGCAGAGGGGACAATCCTCTCCCTGGCCCTGCTGCTGGGGATGCAGCCCAGGACACGGTGGTTTCTGGGCTCCAGCGCTCAGTGCTGGTCGTGTTGAGCTTCTCATGACCCAACATACCCAAGTCCTTCTCTTCAAGGCTCCTCTCAATCCATTCTCCATCCAGCTTGTGTTTGTGCTCAGGGTTATCCGAACCCATGTGCAGGACCTTGCACTTGGCCTTGTTGAACTTCATGCTGTTCACATTGCCCCATCTCTCCATCCTCTCAGGGTCCCTCTGGGTGGATCCCTTCCCTGCAGGGTGCTGGCCACACCACACAGCTTTGAATCCCTTTTCCCAGGGCCCAGTCAGGCTCCTTACCTCCCAGTGCACCCACCAGCTGGAGACAGCAGTGCCCAGCTGCCTTGCCAGGCCATGGGCACCTCATCTGGGTGGCCACAAGCCCAGGAGGGCAGCAGACCTCCAGCCTGCTGGGCTCTTGTCCCCAGGTCCAAGTGACACTTGCCAGGCTATGGGGCATGTCACTGGGTGTGGAGGTGCCAGAGGGGCTCGCTTAGTGACAGGGAAGAGGGAGGAATTTTGGATGCCTGCAGCCAAGTGGCTGGTGGGGAGGTGTTTGTTGGAGGTGCCTCCAGGGACCCTGGAGGATGGGAATGAGGAACGGTGGGAATCAAGCGCTTCCCCATCGCTCTGGCTTGGGAGGAGGCCAAGGCATTCATTTCCCCCCCATCAGAGATCTGGGGAAGTCTTTTGGCCACTCCTGTGATGAGTGGCACAGGATGGGAGGTCCAGCCCAGGGCTGGGAATTCTGGTGTCTCCTGGGCACCGGTGGCGTGACAGAGCGTCAGGAGGAGGAAGGGAAGAGCTGGTCTGAGTGGGGCGTTGCTGCCTGGGCTGGGAGTGACGTGGTTGCACAAGGCAGGAAGGGTGGTGTTGGGTCTGCATCCCTTTGGGTCCCCTGGGGGAGGTCCCCAAGGCGTTGGAGGGGCAGGTGGAGGCGGCAGGCAGCTCCTTGCAGCAGGTTTGGTGACATCTGGAGAGATGCAGCAGCAGCAGGGATGTCCCTGCCCTGTGTGATGGGGTGACAGGACTGCTCGTCCCCAGGATGCTCCTGTGCTGCCACCCGCTGGGATCCTTGCCTGTGGTGCCAGGCCAGCAAGCTGGTGGCAGCAGGTGTCACCCTGCCACGGTGCCCAGGCCAGAGGGAGCATCTCCATGCCCCTGGCAACCCGGCGTGCTGGCCGTGGAGCAGAGCATGGCCCCTTCAGAGGGTGGCCAGGGCTGGAGATGTCCCCACAGGCACTCCAGGAGCTCGGCTCTGGCTGCTGACAGCCCCCTCTGCCTTTGCTCCCCCCAGCCAGTGCCTGAGACCCCCACACCTCTGCAGAGGCCACCCCACAGCCTCTTGGACCCTGCTGGGACAGGGTTGGTTCCCTGCTCTTCTCCACCAGCGGTTTTATGGGTTTCTCCTGGTCCTTCCCGTGGCTTAAGGGCAGCCTAAGACATCAGGGGGTGCAGGCAGCTGGGCACCTCCTGGCCCTGTCCCTCCCATCCCACTGGCTGGTTCAATGGGCTGCTGGGGAGTCTTGGGAGAGGCAGCAGGTCCAGGCAGACCTGGCCTCCATCCTGGAGCTCCTTCTTGTCTCCAGACAGGGTTCCTGGCAGGCTGGGACATCCAGAGGGACCCTGGTGCCATGTGCTGACCCCAGCTTTGCCTGCCTCTCTCCCCAGGAACCTCTCACCCTTCACCCCCACCGTCTCCCGCAAGACTGGCTCCAGGGTCAGTAGGATGTTCTCAATGTCCCACAAATCCCCACCACCCAAGGTGCCTCAGCCCAACCGCCTGGACGAGGTGTATGAAGCTCTCAAGAAGGGCCTGACGTAAGTGCTGGGGCTCCTTGTGGCCAGGTGGTTGGAGGCCAGGAGCCCCTGAGGGACACAAGGACAGCTTGCCACACGCTGGGGTTGGCAGCTCTCTGCTTGTCACCAGGCAGGGACATGCCAGGTCCCCTGGGTGCAGTGCCTGGAGGTCCCAGAGATCTGTGGGGTCCCGTATCCCATGCAGAGGCACGTGTGGGCTCCCTTGCCTGGGGGGCTGGTGTGGGGAGTGGGGGTACACTGGGTTGGGAGTGGGCTGTGGGTGGTGGGAGTCCTGGGCACCGTGTCCCAGCCTGACCCCTGTGGTGTGGTTGCCCCCAGAGCCTACCTGGAGGTCCACCAGCTGGAACTGGAGAAGCTCAGCACCCAGATCCGTGAGTCCAAGAGGAATTCACGCCTGGTGAGCCCGGCTGGGAAGAGCCTTGTGGGGCATGGTGCTTTGGGCAGGTGGTGGGTGTTGTGGGCATGGCTGGGGCTGCTCGTGGTCCGTCTGTGCCCCGGGGCAGAACCTGCTTCTGTGGGGACACCAGGGGCCATCCTGGGCTCTGGTGTGGGGCTGCACGGGGCTCCTGTCCTGCCTGCCCAGCCCGGGCTGGGTGCTGCCTGTCCCCACCGAGGTGCTATGGGTGGCAGGTGCATGACGTGCTGGGTGTCCTCGGGTGGGCAGAGCTGGCTTTGTGCTGCCTCTTATCCCTCTCCTCTCTCCTCCAGGGCTTCCTCTACGATCTGGACAAGGTAAGTGGGAGCAGTGCCCTGTTTTTCCCGCCCCCTTTGCATCTCCCATCCCGGTGCTGGGGAGGTGCTGGCGCTGGCCCCTTCTCTGCTTGCTCCACCCTGCTGCCTGCCCCCTCCCCTGGGACCTCTGTGGGAAGGGGATGAAGCTGGGACAGGCAGGGACTTGTTGCCTGCTTCTTAGAGCACCTTCCAGTACTTGAAAGGGGCTCCAGGAAAGCTGGGGAGGGGCTTTTCATCAGAGAAGACAGTGACAGGACAAGGGGTGATGGTTTCAAACTGAGAGAGGGGAGATTTAGGTGAGATATTAGGAAGAAATTCTTCACTCTAAGGGTGGTGAGGAGCTGGGATGGGTTGCCCAGGCAGGTTGTTGATGCCCCATCCCTGGAGGTTTTTAAGGCCAGGTTGGAGGAGGTTTTGTGCAACCTGGTCTAGTGGTGGGTTCCCTGCTCATGGCAGGGGGGTTGGAGCTGGGTGATCTTTAAGGTCCCTTCCAACCTTCATGTTTCTGTTTCTTGCATCTAAAAGGTGTAGCTGGGGGGTAAAGAGCCTGGCTTAGCTCCGAGGCTGGGAGGAGAGCAGCCCAGAGCCTGGCCAGTCTCCTGGGAGACCCTCCGGAGGCCGCAGGGCGCTGCGGCACGTGGTGCAGCCTCCGCTCGGCTCCGGCCACCCTGCAGCTCCCGGGCAGGGCTGGGCACCAGGATCCATCCCAGCCACAGGGCAGGGCTGGGACGTGTCCACACTGGGACACATCCTGCCCTGTTGCTCCTCTCCGGAGGGGACGGGCAGCCCCTCACCGCCCCCTCTCCTCCGCTTTTCCAGCAAGTGAAATCCATCGAGCGCTTCCTGCGTCGCCTGGAGTTTCACGCCAGCAAGGTGAGGCCCGGGGTGGCCTCGGGGGCAGGGCTGGGGGGGGGCCCTGCTGTCCCCTGCCCGCCCCTCACCGCAGCCTGGGCCTGTCCCCGCAGATCGATGAGCTCTACGAGGCTTATTGCATCCAGCGGCGGCTCCGCGACGGGGCCCACAACATGGTGAAGGCTTACAGCTCGGGCTCGCCGGGCAGCCGGGAGGCCCGCGACAGCCTGGCCGAGGCCAGCAAGGGCTACAAGGAGTACACGGAGGTCAGGCAGGGTGGCCGGGCGGGGGGCTGGCAGGGCGTGAGGACCCCCGGGACGCTCGCCGCTGACGGGCGCTGTCCCTCTGTCCCCAGAACATGTGCCTGTTGGAGAGCGAGCTGGAGAGCCAGCTGGGCGAGTTCCACGTCCGGATGAAAGGTGCCGTGTCCTTCTCTGTCCCCAGCCCCGCTACCCGCTGCCTGCTGACCCCCCCTCTGCCTTCTCTTGCAGGACTGGCAGGCTTTGCCCGGCTCTGTGCTGGTGACCAGTATGAGGTTGGTGGGGCTCTGCGGGTTGGGATCTGCTCTTCTCCTGCCCTCTGGGCTTTGGGGTGCCTGGGGGGGGGTAGGCGGGTGCTGGCGGGCAGGGCGTGTTGCAGGGCGGTGGCGGGGGGTGGTGTGGGCCCCTGGGGATGCAGGGAGAGCACCCACCACCCCAGCCCTGTGTCTCCCCCACACCCACCCCTCTGCCCCCCCAGATCTTCATGAAGTACGGGCGGCAGCGCTGGAAGCTGCGGGGGCGCATCGAGGTGAACAGCAAGCAGGTGTGGGACAGCGAGGAGATGGTTTTCTTGCCCCTCGTCACCGAGTTCCTCTCCATCAAGGTACAGTGCAGAAGGGAGCTGGGGTGGCTGGGGGGCAGGACCTCACCTGAACCTCACCCTCGCTGGGCTGGGAGGAGGCCGGCTGGTGGTGGTGGCATCCTGGCAGCAGAGGGGGATGTACACGGCCTGGTGGCACACAGCAGGAGTGCACACAGCACCCGTGGAGTCCATGGCTTCTTCTCATCATCTCCTCCCTCTCCTGGTCTAGGTGACGGAGCTAAAGAGCCTGGCCAACCATGTGGTGGTGGGCAACGTGTCCTGCGAGACCAAGGACCTTTTTGCAGCTCTTCCCCAGGTGGTGGCTGTGGATATCAATGACTTGGGCACCCTCAAACTCAGCCTGGAGGTGACCTGGAAGTGAGTATCTCAGCGGGCATCGCTGGTACAACACAGCAAGGTTTGGGGATGCCCAGCATGGCACGGCAAGAGCTGGCCTGCCCCGGGCTTTCTCCTGTCCCAAAACTGGGCTGCAGTTACGGAGAAGCACATGGGCTTCCAACTGTGGCAAATCCGCACCCCTCACCTCCCTGCTCTCCCCACAAGCCCCTTCGACAAGGACGACCAGCCCTCAGCAGCCAGCACAGTCAACAAGGCCTCCACGGTGAACAAGAGGTTCTCCACCTACAACCAGAGCCCGCCTGACACCCCATCCCTGCGGGAACAGGCGTTCTATGTAAGTGTGGCACCGGGCAGGGCTGCTCGGGCGGAGGGGTCTGCGCAGGGACGTGCCCAGGCTATGTCCCAGAGGGTGGCACAGCTCAGGCACGGGTGGGCAGCTCCTCCCCATCCATCCAGTCGTGGCTGCCCAGGACAGGTCCCGGCTCCTCCCGCGCTCACAGCTCCTCTTCTCTCTGCCCAAGAACCCGGGGCGGGTGGCTGACCAGCGTGGCTGGTCCCTGGTGGACATCTTTCGGGAGACGCTCTGCGAGAAGCTGTCTCAGAGCTGCTCCTGCAGCGACGTCTCCTCGGCTGAGCTCAGGAGGTGGCCTCAGCAGGGCCGCGTAAGTGCCAGGGCTGGAGCTGGCCAGGAGCTGAGTCCAGCCAGGTGGCCATCCCGCAGTAGCTGTAGCTGCTCCTTGTCTCCTGCCCCCTCACCCTCGCTGATGCCCAGAGACCTGGGCCTGCCAGGCTGGCCCTGGGGAGACTGTCCCAGAGCTGGGGCAACCTGGGCTGCACATGCCAGCCCTGCTCCTGTCCCTGTGTGAGAGCTGGGCACTAGTGAGTAGAAGGCTTGTCCATGTCCCTGCACTGGTGGTGGTGTGCTGAGCCTTGGTGCTGAGGTGGTGCTGCTGGTGTAGTGCTGCCATGGCACTGGTGTGGTGCTGCTGGACTGGTGCTGCCATGGCACTGGTGCTGGTGTGGTGCTGCCATGGCACTGGTCCTGGTGTGATGGTGCTGGTGTGGTGCTGCCATGGCACTGGTGCTGGTGTGATGGTGCTGGTGTGGTGCTGCTGGTGTGATGGTGCTTGTCTGGTGCTGCCATGGCACTGGTGTGGTGGCACTGGAGTGGTGCTGCCATGGTGCTGCCATGATGCTAACATGGCATTCAGTGATGGTGGACCACTGGTGTGTTGGCTGATACTGCCACCCATGAGCTGGTGCCAGGGCTGTCACCAGCCTTGCAGCCGTGGTGGGTCATGTGTCACACCCCATCATGGCCATGCCAGAGCTGCAGGCCATGCCAGGGAGCTGCTGGCACCCCAGGGGGTGTGTGGCTGGGCCTGGGGAGCTGGACCCCCTGGGCACGGTGTGGGGTGCAGGGCTGGCAGAGGCAGCCATGGCCTGCCATGCAGCAGCAGGGCCAGGGCCGTGGGGCAGCCTGCTGGTCAACCAGCCGTGGTGCCCTCCAGCTCAGCCAGGTCCTGCCCATGGTTGAAGGGTGGGGGAGCAGCAGGGTCTCGTGTGACACCATGTCCCCCCTCCCCAGAACATGCTGCGGCGCCAAGAGGAGCTGGAGAACGGCATGGCCTGGTCCATCTCCTCCGAGTCCTCGGACGACTCCTCCAGCCCCCAGCTGTCTGGCAGTGCCCGCCACGCTGCCCACAAGCCCATCGTGCAGCCTGAGGTCCAGGCCTCCGCCCCCGCCATCGAGATCTCCTTCTCCCAGCAGCCAGAGGAGCCCGGGGCTGCTCCCGGGGCTGGTCCCGGGACCGGTGGCAGCAGCAGCAGCAGCAGCAGCAACGTCCCCCCCTCCAGGAGCCAGCCCGAGGAACCGGGCAGCCACAGGAAGGATGCGGTGGCCAACGGGCACGTGCCCTACTCCCGGACTCTGAGCCACATCAGCGAGGCCAGCGTGGATGCCACGATGGAGGCCAAGGTGGCAGAGAGCCCCTGGGAGCCTGCGCCCTGCCTGGGGGACGCGGGGACGGGCCAGCGGGACGAGGACGCCCTGCCCGGTGCCTCGGTGGCGGCCACGGCGCTGGCGGGGCAGGACCGGGGAGCCGAGGCCAAGCCCCGCGCCACCGTGGCCTGGGCCACCACCACCTGCCAGGAGGACACTGGTGGGGCAGAGCTGGAGCAGAGCCAGGCTCCAGCACAGGCTGGTCGTGGCACCGGGGCTCCGGCGGCGCCGGCACAAGCCCCCGTGGAGGAGGGACCCACCCCAACCCCACCGCTGCCTGGCGGTGTCCCTGAGGTGCCGCGGGAGAAGGTGGTGGATTCGGGTCTGGAGGAGGCCATCGGTCTCCTGGGCTCAGCCCTGGATGACTATCGGGGGCAGTTCCCTGAGTTGCAGCCCCTGGAACGGGAGCTCAAGCACCTGGAGGAGATATTGCTGGTGAGGGGCTGGCAGCGGTGCCTAGGGGTGAGGGGGACGGGGCTGGTCCTGCTGGTGCAGCCCAGGGATGATGGAGATTATGGGGATGGGGCCATCCCTGGTGGTGCAGCCCAGGGATGATGGAGATGATGGGGATGAGGCCATCCCTGGTGGTGCAGCCCAGGGATGATGGAGATGATGGGGATGGGGCCATCCCTGGTGGTGGAGCCCAGGGATGATGGAGATGATGGGGATGGGGCCATCCCTGGTGGTGCAGCCCAGGGATGATGGAGATGATGGGGATGGGGCCATCCCTGGTGGTGCAGCCCAGGGATGATGGAGATGATGGGGATGGGGCCATCCCTGGTGGTGGAGCCCAGGGATGATGGAGATGATGGGGATGGGGCCATCCTTGGTGGTGCAGCCCAGGGATGATGGAGATGATGGGGATGGGGCCATCCCTGGTGGTGCAGCCCAGGGATGATGGAGATGATGGGGATGGGGCCATCCCTGGTGGTGCAGCCCAGGGATGATGGAGATGATGGGGATGGGGCCATCCCTGGTGGTAGAGCCCAGGGATGATGGAGATGATGGGGATGGGGCCATCCTTGGTGGTGCAGCCCAGGGATGATGGAGATGATGGGGATGGGGCCATCCCTGGTGGTAGAGCCCAGGGATGATGGAGATGATGGGAATGAGGCCATCTCTGGTGGCAGTGCCCAGGGATGATGGAAATGATGGGGATGGGGCCATTCCTGCTGGCAGTGCCCAGGGATGCAGGTGACAGGGTGACCCAGGATCCCAGCCTGCCATGCTTCCCTCTGCAGCAGAAGCAGGGCATCTTCCTCAGCCGAGCCTCCAGCATCAGCCTGACGGTGGAGCATGCCCTGGAGAGCTTCAGCTTCCTCAACACCTCTGACATGGAGGACTCGGAGGGCTCTGAGGAGGAGCCCCTCCATGACGAGAGGTGCACAAGGGGCTCAAGGGACGGGGCCTGGGGCAGTTGTGGTGGGGGATGGCCAGCTCTTCCCAGGTGCCCGTGCTCATGTAGAGTAGCCCAGCACAGCTCAAGGTGGGAGCAGCTGGAGAAGCAGCAAGGGTTGGTCTCTTCTCCCAAGTAGCAAGTGATAGGACAAGAGGAAATGGCCTCAAGTTGCTCCAGGGGAGGTTTAGATTGGAGATTAGAAGAAACTTCTTCCCTGAAAGGGTCATTAAACCTTGGCCCAGGCTGCCCAGGGAGGTGGTGGAATCCCCATCCCTGGAGGGGTTTCAAAGCTATGTAGATGTGGTGCTGAGGGACATGGGTTGAGCACTGGGCTTGGTAGGGTTGGTAGAATTAGGTTATGGTTGGACTTGATGATCTTAAAGGTCTTTTCCAACCAGAACTATTCTGTGATCTGGCCTTTCTGGTAGCACAATGCTGTCTGAATCTTTCCGTGGGGCCTGGGCTGGGAGGCAGCCCTGCTCCTTCCCCGAGCCCTGCTCCTTCCCCGAGCCCTGCTCCTTCCCCCAGCCCTGCTCCTTCCCCCAGCCCTGACACCACGACACTGTAGGTCCTACAGCAACCCTGCCCAGCGTTGGCCCATGGGTAGGGAAGGGTCGGGTCCTGGTTTCCCACTCTGACGTGCTGCTTCCATCCCTCCCTGGCTTGCAGGAGGGCGGGCAGAGCCCGGCGTGGCAGCAGGGCCCCCAGTGCTGCTGAGGTGGTGGCAGATGACACCGGCGTGTGCAGCGGCTCCGAGGCCAGCACTGACCCCATGAGCACTGGCAACGAATTCCTGGATAAGGCCCTGGTGCTTCACCTCCACACCTGCAACCGCCTGCTGCTGGTGAGGACAGGGCACGGTGACAGACGTCCTGGTGGGGGGGTGGAAAGCCCTGGGGTGGGCTGTGGGACCCCCTCCAGGGGTGTCTGACCGCAGCGTGGTGGCTGTGGTGCGGGCACTGAGCTGCATCCCTGGTGTCCCTGCTTGGGTTGTGCCTTGCAGAAGCTGGGCACCTTCGGTCCCCTGCGGTGCCAGGAGATGTACGCCCTGGACAGGCTGCTGCGGGAGGCCCAGGTGCTGGAGATCATCTGCCAGCTGACCGAGGAGCGAGCAGGAGCAGCTGGATCTGCTGCTGAAGGTGCAGGCGCGTGGCCGTGGGGACCCTCGGTGCCACCCTGGGGGCTGCGCGGGGCCGTCCCCGCTGGCCGGCGCGGCCCGGTGACCCGCGGTGGCACTTGTCCCCACAGTGGTGCAGTTCTCAATGCAGAAGGAGGGCGTGCTGCCCCTCTGGGAGCGCTGCGTGGAGGGGCCCAACCTCTACACCTGCCCCGTGGAGCGGTTCCTGCAGGTGCTCAGCACCCAGCACGCAGCGCCCATCAGCCAGCGGCACCCTGGTCTGGCTGACACCGGTGAGTGGGCACCCAGGGGTGCTTGCCCCGGCCCCACTGGGTGGCTGTGGGTGGGGACACGGGTCTGCCAGGGGCCCTGCAGAGGGGTGGCCATGGCTGCTGTGTTCCCTGACCCTGGGCCTTTCTTGCAGTGTGCGTGAAGCTCGTGGAGGACATCCTGCACCGGCGGCTGCCCCGGCGGCCCGGCAGCGCCCAGGGCGAGCAGGTCACCATCTTCCAGTACTGGAGCCACTTTGAGTCGCTCGGCGCCCTGGTGCTCGACACCTACATGATGGAGCTGGCAGAGGAAGGTGGGTGTCCTCCCACCCTCAGACCCTCTGTGGGGTGCTGGAGCATCACTGTAGGGGATCACCCTGCAGCGCCCCCATGACCACCCTGGGTACCACCCAGAGGCTCCGCCATCCTTGGGGTGGGCAAGTCAGCCTGATCTGGTG
This sequence comes from Apus apus, assembly GCF_020740795.1. NCBI lineage: Eukaryota > Metazoa > Chordata > Aves > Apodiformes > Apodidae > Apus > Apus apus. The sequence continues at coordinate 19,792,671 of NC_067292.1, read as the reverse complement.
CACAGCCCACTCCCACACTGCCTCCCTGAGCACCCTAGGTCCTTGCTGTAGCTCCCTGGTACCTTGGCTTGGGCAGCTCCAGGTGTTGGCACCCTTTGTGGGGCCACCCTCTGCCCAGCCTGGGGTGCCTGGGGATGGGTTCTCTGCGGGGACAGAGATGCTGCCACCGGGGTCCCTGCACCTCAGCTCAGCTGGTGCCCCCCCACAGCCCTGCTGGCGCAGAACCTCAACTCAGATGACCAGGACGTGGTGCTGCGTGCCCTGAAGCGTGTCCCTGAGGGCCGCCTGAAGAAGGAGGGACTGAAGGCCCTGAGCCTGCTCCTCGTGGAGGGCAACAGCAAAGTGGTGAGCGCCGTGTCGGCCCAGCTTCGCAGCCTGGCAGAAAACCCCCGCTTCCGCCAACGGGTACGTGCTGGGCAAGCTGGGAATGAGGTGGGATGGTGCTGTGGTCCCTGGGGTGCTGCCTCCATCCCCCTCCCCCAGATAGTGGCGCTGACCCCCTGGTGTCCCCCAGGCTCTCGTGTGCTACCTGGAGCAGCTGGAGGATGAGGAGGTGCAGACGCGCGTGGCCGGGTGCGCGGCGCTGGGCTGCCTGAAGGTGAGAGGGGATGTAGGGAGCAGGTGGCAGGGGCTGCACCTTCCTGAGGAGGAGGAAGAGGAATGGCATCTGCCTGGCTAGTCCAGGCACACCTTGCAGGGCTCCCAGGAGAGAGGAGCTGGGGGTGCCCCAAACGTGCTGGAGAAGCAAGCATGGGCAGGGAGATGGGGAAGGGAGGGACAGGATGAGGGCCTTTCCTGCAGCAGGAGGCTGCAGCGCCCTGTGCCACCCCCCCCGGCTGTGTCCCTGCCTCCAGCCCCACTCGGGCCCTTCTCCCTTCTCCTGCAGGCCAAGGAGAGCATCGAGCAGCTGGTCTACCTGTGCCAAACCGACAAGGAGCCTGTGCGGGAGGCAGCCAAGCAGAGCCTGATGCTGTGTGGTGAGTGTCCTGCTGCTCCTCTCTGCTCCCTCCCCACCCACCACATCCTGAGCAGCACCTCTTGGTGCCAGCAGTGCCTGAAGGAGAAGGGGTCCCGGGCTGGTCCGTGCTTGACCCGCTCATCATGCCCCGAGCTCTGGTGGGCAAGAGCAAGCTGGCAGCGAGGGCCAGGCATCCAGCAGCCACAGAGCACTAAGCCTGGTTGTTATTTTTGCTAGATGGCACTGAGAGAACCATCTGAGTGGGTTTCTAGGCCTCCAGGTCGCGGCAGCTGCTGCACAGGTTGGGACACGTGAGCCGTCCTCGTCCCCCTGTCCCCACTCCTGCCGCTTTGCTCACGAATGTCTCCGTCTTAGAGCCTGTCAGCCGTGTCGCGTTTTGGAGTCTTGTGTGTCTTGGTTGCTCGTAGAGCCCATCCCCACGGCACCGCAGCACGTGTAGGCGCCTTGTGTCCCATGTCCCAGCAGAATGTCCGTGTCACCACCTCTCGCTGGGGGTGGCCGCAGATTTGTGGGCAGATTTGCGTGCGGGGGGGGGTGGTGCCGGGTGGAGAGCTCAGAGCCAGCTCCTAGCATGGATGAGTTGCATCCCTGTGTGTGCCCAGGGGGTCCCGGGGAAGCCCTCGGGACCCCTGTGCTGCTGCATGCAGATGTGCACAGCTGTTTGTGATGCTGCAACCAGCACAGCCCCGAGCCCTGGCCCCTTTGCCTCACATGAGGCTGTCTCAAACGTGGGTGACCCCACCCCACGTGGACACGGGTACAACAGGAGCTGAAGAACAGGATTTGCAGCATCTGAATCAGGAGCTCTGGGGGCTTTTTGAGCTGGATCCCAGTCGGGACCTGCCCAAGGGTGTGCTAGGGAGGGCAAGAGAGGTCTCCACTCTGCAGCACACTTGCTCATCTCTGCCAGGCATGAGCCACATTTCATAGAATCACAGAACCACAGCATGCTTTGGGTTGGCAGGGACCATAAAGACCATCTAGTTCCAACCTGGAAAAACCAAGGAAAGCAGCAGGGGATGTGCAGGGGATGGAGCTGCTGCAGCTGCATTCACTGACCCATGGGCATCTCCTTGCAGGGGAAGATGGCAAATCGGCACACCGGCGCCTGGAGGAGACCCTGGACAGCCTCCCGAGGATCTTTGCCCCAGCCAGCATGGCCAGTACAGCTTTCTGAGCCGCCACGCACACCCACCTGCCACCCCTCGAGGGCAAAGCCACAGCAGGGCCACCCGCCCGGGCTGGCGGGGCCGCGGGGCCCCTGCCGCGCTCCGCAGCGCTCCCGCCGCGCTCTGCCTTAGGGAGCAGCGCTCCCGGCCCCGCGGGGGTCCCCAGCACCCCGGGCAGGGGGCTGCCTGCACACCCACCCTCCCACAGCGCTATTTAAACACCACACTCGGGGAGCTTGACCCCGCGCACCCCCCTGGCCCCCATTCCCTGCCCCCCCCCACCCATAACGGCTGCTGGGAGCAGGAGAGTCCAGGATTCCTCTGGGATTCCTCTGGGATTCCTCTGGCTCCTCCTTCCTCTCCTGCCCGAGGACCCTGCGGCAGAACCTGCACTTTGGGGACCACGCGGTTTCCTTCCAGGAGTTGCCTGGGCCGTGGGGACTTGGCTGCCCTTTGCCACCTGGAGTTCCCCAGGACTTCAATAAAAGGAAAGATGAGATATTATTAATATATTCTGCTGGCGTTTCTTCTTTCCAGCTCCATGTGCTCCTGTCCCTCCCCGGCTGTGGCTGGAGGGGAATGTTAGTGGGATGTGGCCCCAGCCTGGAGACTTTCCTGCTCCAACAGGAAGCACCGTGGAGGGCAGGGGCAGGAAGAGCAACAGAGGGACAGACGGACGGATGGACAGAAGCTGCCACCTTTTTGTTGTTGTTGTCGTTGTTTTATTTTATTTTTTATTTACAGATTTTTGCAGAAAAACAAAAGCAAAAAATTCTTTTCTATAATGTCTCTATAAATCTATATATAATGTAATTACAGAGAACGACTAATTTTGACTTTAAACCAGAAATAAAGAGCAACACCTTTAATGAAGGACAGCGTCGCTGTGCGGGTGTTTCTTCGGCCCCTCTGCTCAGGGGCAGGGTAAGCTGGGGAGGGGGGTGTCATAATTGTGACTTCTGGCATGGCCTGGGTGCAGGACAGCAGGTCCCTGTCACCTAGCACAGGGCACAGAAGTCTAGGACTTCCTGGCTTGGCATGGCTGGGAGGAGAGAGGATTGTGAGCAGGTTTCTCCTTTTCAGCCACGGAAGGAGCTTCTGCCTTCCCTGAGATCTGCAGGAGTTGCTGAGGTGTTGCCCAACTGGACTGGGCATGGGAAGCATCACCAGAGGTGGCACGAGGTGGCCACACAATGGCCAGCCCAGGGAGCCACAAAAACAGGGACAGGTTGCCCAGAGAAGCTGTGGCTGCCCCATCCCTGGAAGTGTTGAAGGGCAGGTTGGGGTGGATCTAGATAATCTTTAAAGGTCCTTCCACCCCAAACCAGTTTGGGATTCGATGATTCTATAAAACCAGCCCTGATTTCTACAGTCTCCTGTACCTGTGGTGGGAACACACTATGGTACCCAACCCCAAGCCAGGGGTGGAGCTCACCCTGCTGAACTGGTTTTTCAGACCCATTCCCATAAAGATGTGGCATCTCTTGGTGGGGGTCTTTGTCACCGAGCCACATCAGATCAGACTCAGAGAACAGCTGAGGTGGGAAGAGACCTTTGGAATGCTCATCCTGCCGCTCAAAGCAGGGTCAGCTCAGGCTCACACCGGGCTGGGTTTTGAGTATCTCCAAGGATGGAGATACCAGAGGTTCTCTGGGCAACCTGTGCCAGTGCTTGACCACCCTCACAGGAAAAGCTTTTCAGAAGTTTGCCTCAAATCCCTGTACTTCAGTCTGTTTGGTGCATGGGGCACCACTGAGAAGCATGTCTCTGTCTTCTGTAATAGGCATGAACAGACACAGATCAGAACCTTCATTTTTCCAAGCTAAACAGTCCCAGCTCTCTCAGTCTCTTCTTACATGACAGCTGCTCCAATCCCTTAATCGTCTTAGTGGCCCTTATGGTCCTGGGAAGGGGGCAGGTTGGAGCAGCAGAGTAGGGAACCCCCCAGCACTGCCTTGTGCTGCCAGCCACCTGTGCTGGAGCTGGTGGTGATGTCCCCAGGCCAAGCTGAGCTCATCCACCAGTGCTTCCCACCAACTCCCAGCAGGTTATAGCCTCCGTGTCCTCTCTCCCCACTAGAGCAAAGCTTTTTTGGGCATTGGGGCAGACCCAGAGGGCACAGCCAGCCTGCAGCTCCACCTGTCCCACGTGGGACACAACCCTGTGCAGCATGACCACTTTTGGATGCAGTTCTATCTGTAGATGGGATTGCAGGGAAGTGCTGCATCACTGCTGCCTTAGCCTTCCTCCACCTGCTCCAGGGGCTGGACAAGCCCTACAAGGCGAGCAGTGTCCCTCCCAAAGCACTACAGTGTGTGGCCAGCCCGAGGCAGCAGGAGATGTGGGACGTGTGTCCCCTGCTGGCACACACAGCTGGGGACAGGAGCACCCAAGAGGTGGAAAGTGGCCCTGACCATCTTAGATGTTTTGGTTTCTTTTTCCCCAGACTAAATCCTGGGAATAAAACCAGCCCAGTGCTCCGGTGGCCAGAGCCATCACAACAGGCAGCTGTTTGGAAAGAAGCAAGGGACTCAACATATCCCTCCAGGATGCAACTTTTCCCTCTGGGACTTCACATCTCCTCCAGCCCTTGCTCAGGAACAGCCCTGCTTGGAGGGGTGAACTCCCTGGGAGTCACTTTCCCAGCTCAGGGGGATGGAGGCAGCACCGCAGAGCACGTTTTGTGGCTGTTCCAAAGGAGACAACATGCCAGCACCAGGTTTGGCAGCCAAATCTGTGTCAGCTCTTCAAACATCTCCCTCTCGCAGGGACGTGCTGGTGCTCAGCAGCTACTTGCTTTGCTTGGAGGAGCTGAAGCCCGTGGGAGGGTGTCTGTATCACAGCTACATTACCCATGTGCTTCAGCTTTGGAAAGATGTTCCTTTTCCCCATTTACTGCTTTTGTAATTCAAGAGGTGCAGATAGATTCTGGAGCACTTTGTGGGATGGGTTTTTATCTGCTGGGCTCAGGGTAGCACCCTGAGGAGCCCCTGCTGCACAGAACAACAGATCAGCCAACGTCCCCTCCTCTTGGATGGCATCAGGGCTGGTGGAGCTGCCCAGGCTGTGACAGCAAGAGCACCCACCAGCCAGAATGACCCCAAGCAGACTCTGCCATCTCGGAGTGCCACAAGCTCTCATCAGTCCTTGTGTAAGAAATGACTTAAATCCTGCTGCCAAGTCATTTGTAGTGGGGCTGCAGTCTGGAAATCTTCAGTTTGAGCAGCCACAGGGTTGGGCGTCTCACCTTACAGCAGGCTGGTGGGAAATCACGTTTCCAAGGCACTCAGAACGATGGGAACAGTTAAGCAGTCTGCACTGAACCACAGCAGAGCAACAAGCTCCTCATGATCACTGACGTGTTCCTCGCAGGGCTGTCAGGCACATATGTATGGGCTTGTTCTCCAAGGACCACTCCTAGGGTGACATCTGGGGCCTCATTTCACACAGAGACCAAAGTGTGCTCCAGGCACTCTCCAAAACTTAATTTAATGCTGGCTCTCAAGCTCCTGTCTTCCTCAGAGCTGAGCCAGGAGAGAGGGGGGGTGACTCCTGACAGTGTGAGGATGGTGGAAGCATGGAGCTAGGAGAAGCAGGGAAGAAGAGGGTGGCCAGGAGCTCCTTGGCTTCAGCCCCTGCCATTCTCCTCGTGGGCAAGGCGACCCTGGGAAAGGCCTGGCTCAGGCAACACTTCCAGGAGGAACATCTGCCCCTGGGTGTCTGACTTGGACAGGCTTGGAGGCTGATTTTTCAGGAGCACCCACAATTAGGCCTGAAGCCAGGGAGGCTTGATACAAATCAGCTGGAAAGCACCTTGAACAAATAGGTTAGACCCCCCCTAGAAGATGCTGGGGGCTGGTCTGGGACACTTCTGGCAGGAGAAGTCCAGGAACAGGCCTTTGCCAGGACAATTCCTAAGCAGCAACATTCCTACTACTGAAGTCAAGTGACCATTTGTCACAGGGTGGCTACAAGCAGAAGGCAGGGGCATCGTTAGCACCCATTTACTCCCAGTCCAGGCTGAGCATTTGAAGGAGCACGAGAAGTGACTTTTCATGCAGCCACTGCTCCTCTCCATTTTGATTCATGCCTGAAATAAGTTTTGAGCTTGAAGGAGGATTTATGGCCAGACACACAAAAGATTCATCATCCTCCCCAAAATTACAGCATGAGAACTGATGGCTTGACAGCTCAGAATGAACATAAACGGCTTTGAAAAAATTCACATGACAGAATCCTCTTTCACCAGACATATTCCCAGCAGATTGTTCATGCTGTACTGACTGACTTTCCTTCTACACCAACCCAGCTAGTGGACAAAGGGAGGCCAGTGGATGTGGGGTTTTCTGGGTTTTAGGAAAGCTTTTGATAGTCCAAGAGGAGTCAGATTCAATGCTCCTTGTGAGTCCCTTCCAGCTCAGGATATTCTGTTTCTATGAGTCAAATTTCTCATGCAGTGAAGCCCCTGGAGGTCATGGTTGTGGGCTGCCCCTGTCACCTTGTATTTAATGGTCACTTTTTGCCAATGCTTTGTAAGGAATTGTTTTTCTCCTTCAGCCAAGGTTGAAAAGGCATCTCCTGTGCCCGAACACAGCTCATCCCTCTGGCTGCTTGGTGAGCTCCAGCTCCCCCAGTGCAAGGGATCCTGGTGTCCTGATCCTCAGAAGGGAACTTGGTCTGGGTTGTCAACTGCCCCCAAAGGAGTAGCAGTGCTCAGAAAGCTGCCCGTGGCACCACCATGGGCACTCTGCTTCTTCCCAGGACAGGGAGAGCTTAGGCAGGAGAAGCTGGAGCTGATCTCACTCACCACCAACCCAGAGCCCAACTTCCTCCTCCCCGAGCAGCAGGTCCCCCTGGCAGACCCTTCACCACACGGCTCAACAAGACACAAGCATTATTCAGGCTGGGATCTGAGGGCAGGGTTTGCAGGTGTTAGTGTATCCTACATCTGTCTGATGGGTTTGTCACTTGCTGAGCAGGTTGGGGTAAAGCCCAGGCTGCTGAACAGCTTTTCCTCTGCCCTGCTGTGACACCTCAAGAGGAAGAAAATCTGGGGCAAGATCTTTAATCTCAGCCTTGTAAACTCTTCAGTAGCAGGGGCTGAGGTTTCTTTGCATTTAGTCTTCTGTCTGAATTCCCAGATTTATTGTCCTGCAGGGATGGGACAGGTGAGTGAAAGGAGCAGAAAACGCAGCTTCACCCCCGTGCATCTCATTTTGGAACTATTGGTATTTTAACCTATGACCCTAGCTCCATGTTTTATGCTAAGAAAATACCAAGAGGATGCAGCAGGAGCCTGTGGAAATCTGCCCTCCCTTCAGCTTGCCTGTCATCATCTGCGGGTCTGCAACAAGGGTGAGAAGGGACGTGAAACCCAGAGGGTTCAGCAACACAGGAAACTGCAGAAAACGAAAGGCACGCAGGACTCCACGTGTCTCGCTCTGGATGCCGCGGCTGCTCCCACCTTTCAGCGGGAAAGCTGCCGTGCCCAAGCCCGGGCGGGCAGGACCCAGCCTCCTCAACTTCCCTAGAAGCTCCCTCCGGGCACCGCACGCACCATCCCCGCGGCGCCGAAGCGAGCTGCAGCAGCAGGCTCTGCTCCACCACACGCCTGGCAAGCCCGGGGTCCTTTAAAACCACCAGGCAAATGTCTTAACTCCAGCAACTTGCCGGTGTTCAGGAACAAGTTGCCCTACAGCTTCCCCAGGGACTGGCCGTGCTAGCGCTGCCCCGCTCCGCTCCCAGCTGTGGGGCCGGCCAGCCTCTCCTGGGGCCTTGCTCCCCTCACGAGCTCCCTCCCCGGTACCTCCGCGGGGCCTTGCACTTTTCTCTCCGGAGCGAGGCGAGGAGCTGGAGCCGAGGCGCAGCGGAGGGGGAGGCGCGCACAGGCCGGGGGGGCCGCTCCGCTGCCAGCGCCGGCCCCGCCGAGCGGCCGCCGGGGCGGGCGGCAACCCCGGGGGTGGGCGGGGGGAGCTCCGAACCGGCTGCTCCCCGGTATTCCCGGGTTATTCCCGGGTTATTCCCGGGAGCTCCCGCCGGGCGCCCCTGAGGGGAGCGGCGAACAGCGGGGCGGGGCCACGTGACGCACGCACGCACGCGCGCGCGCGCAGCCCGCCCCGCGTTTGAAGTTGCCGCGCGATTCGCCCCCCCCCCACCTCATCCTCCGCTCCCAGCATGCCCCGCGCGGCCGCTTCCCCGCGCGCCCTCCTCTCCTCCCCCCCCCCCCCCCCCCCCCCCCCCCCCCCCCCCCCCCCCCCCCCCCCCCCCCCCCCCCCCCCCCCCCCCCCCCCCCCCCCCCCCCTCCCTCCTCCTCCTCCTCCCCGGGCTCGGGCCGGCGGCCGCGGCACAGCCGCGCCGGCGCATGCGCAGTGCGGCCCGCCCGCCGCCATTTTGTGTCCGGAGCGGCTGTGGAGCGATTAAACCGCGCGCTGGTGCGGGGCGCGAGCGGCGGCCGCGGGGCGGGCGGGGCGCGGCGGCTCCGCGGGGCCCGGGGCAGGCGCGGGGCGGCGGCGGGGCCCGGCGGCCCGGACGAAGCTCGGCAAAGGGGTGCTAGGGGCGCAGGTAAGCGGTGGCGGCGGGGGGGTGGGGGGGTTGAGGGGGGGGGGTTTTGCAGTCGCTTTCTCCGGCCTCTAGGTGTCACGATGGGGCTCCGGTTCGGCTGGGGCCCCGCAGCGGCCGCCGCCGGGGAAGCAGGGGGCTTTGTCTCCCTCTATCGTCCCCAGCGCGGCCGGCGGCTGCCCTGACACCGCCGCCATTCCCCCACAGCGCGGCGCTGGGCCCGCCCGGGGCCTGCCTTTCCCCGCCGGGCCCCGACTCCATTTTCTTTTCCTTTGTCTCCTCCGCCGCCCCACCGGGGGCCGATCACCGCCCCCCCCCCCACCCCCCTTCCCCCCCTTCCCCCCCTTCCCCGCCACGCCAGCCGCCGGGGCTCCCCCCTCCCCCCCTTTCCCGTCCCCTCCCGTCCCTTCCTCCTCCCCTCCCCCGCCCTCCCCGCCCCGCCGCGCCGGGCCCGCTCCCCACCCGCCCCGCTCACCGCCGACCTCACGCGGGGCTCGGCCCTCGTCGCCTTCCACCCGTTGCCTTCCTCCTCCTCCTCCTCCCTGAGCCGTCCGGTGGGGGCCTCTTGGCCTCCCGGGGCGGAGGTGGGGGGGGGATCTGGCGGCGGCTGCGTGTCCCGCTCCTCCTGCCGGCCGCGCCGCGCTGCGCTGCGTGTGCTGCGGCGGGAGAGGCGCTGCGGGGCGCGGCGCGGGGCTCGAGCTCCCTCTGCAAGGCAGGCTGAGCAGCGCCGTGCTCCCCGCACACACACACACACACACACACACAGACACACACGCACCCCTGCCCCCCACCCGCCCCCGGGGGGGGCTGCGTGGCCGCGGTGCGGGGCAGGGCAGCGGGGTGGCGGCTGCCCAGAGGCTCGGCGACAAGTGGTGCTGCCCCTTGCTTCGCCTTGCCCCCCCAGCCCCGCGTTACTCCGTGGGGTGGTCCTGCGGGAGGTGGGGAGTTGCGTGTGTGTGTGTGTGTGAGCACAAAACCCGAGCCTTGTCGTGATGCCGAAGAGGAAACCGCACGCAGTCCATGTCCCAACAGTTTTGCGTTTTGTTCCCTACATCGGCTCCAGATTTCTTTGCTAAACGCGCTGACGCGGTATCAGATTTGGCTCCTGCCTTAGCTTTGTGAGATGACTTGGATACAGGGGGTTGGTATGCATCCTTTTCTGCTCGGTGTGATCCTCAGGACTTGCCTGCTGGTGAGAACGAGCTCGCTTTCCTGTTTGTGACTTCCTATTTTTTTTTTTGACCCAGCCTTTCCCCCTCCCTTAAAGAAACGCATGGCTGTTCCTCCCCTCCTGCCAGTGACTGAATCCTGCTCACAAACTCGGGAGGTGTTAGTAGAAGCATCTGAAATACTGTTCATCGCTTCCAGTGAAGGTGGTTTTAGTTTTGGTGGAGGATGTGTGTAAATATTTTCTCAAGTTCTCCGGCTTGTTCTGCTTGTGTAGAGCCTGTTGAACTTACAGGAGGCCGTGGGGTTTAAGAAATAGCTCCATGTTGTATTCGAGTTGTTGTTCTTAAGCTGTACCTGACATTTTACTTGACTACAGAAGACGTTAGGGCTGAAGGAAGGAGCAATTTGAGCATAAGGGGAAAGGAATGCTTGGGTTTTTTTAGGTTGCTAGGTTTTTTTACTTCCATTTTGCTTCTGGATGTATAGGTGAGCTCTCTTAATGTTCCGTCTACTTGCAGTGTTCAGAAGACAGGCTGTTAGGAAGCACAGAATGGCTTCGTTAACACTCTTGAATCCTTGTGGGGTGTTTTTGAGGAGTAACATCTGAGTAAAAGGTGCACAGTTGGAGTTCCCATGGCCTCAAGTGGCCCTGCCACTGGAATAACACAGCAAGTCTCTTCCAATTGGGACAGAGCTCGAGGAGCTGTCACGATGGAGTTAAGTTTGCTGGCAGCTCCTGCCTGCAGCGTTACTGAGGGAAAGAGCTATTTCAAGAGCTGCTTTTCATCCTGGCAGGCTGTGTCTTGACTATGAACTGGAGCTAATTGGTCTGTGTCGTCAGCAGCCCCCGTGGCTGCAGGTCGGTACCTGCCTGGTGCTGCTGCCTGCAACATGCAGGAGGCTGAGCCCTGTGATTCTTGTGGCTATTCAGCATTTACCTGGAAAAAAAAGTAATCTCATTATTTGTGATTACTGACTTGCTCAGGAATTTCTGCATAAAGCCTACTTCAGAACTTAATTTCTTCTCTTTATTACTTCCTGTCCAAAAACTCCTGCTTTTTTTAATGAAGATTTTTTTTTTTTGGAAGCCACAGGTGGAGCATTATGAGGCTTATCTGCTCTCTGAGAAGAGCCAGCCTATTCCTTGCCCTTATCCCTCATCCTTTGGCAGATTCTTCATAGAATCATCCTGGTTGGAAGGGACCTTGAAGATCATCAAGTCCAACCATAACCTAAACCTCCCATAACCTAATTTACCCGTTCAGTGCTTAAATCATGTCCCTAAGCACTATAGCTACATTCCTTTTAAATACTTCCAGGGATGGCAACTCCACCACCTCCCTGGGCAGCCTATTCTCCTGTCCAACCACTTGTGACAACAAGCAGTGCTGAGCTCTGACCTCTGGACAGCTCTTCCTGCCCTGAACAGCTTTTGTACATTAGCCATTTCAGATACGTATTGATTATATTTGCATGAAGACTCCCTGATACACCCATCCTGGCAAGCCTTGCTTCTCTTACCTCTCCTTGGTCACAGAGGGAATGCCTGAGGGAGTAGTAGAGCATTAGGATCACAAATGCTGCTGCTTCCTGAGCTGGTGTGTGCTCTAGAAATACCAGTAGCAAGGGACAGCCACCACTGCCACCTGCTCACCTGAAGGCACAGCTGGCTGCAGTCCTCAGCTCCCACACGAGCTGAAGGAAACCAAAGCTTTGACTGGGTGGTTGGCTTGTTTGTGTTAACTTGCCCAGCTGTACTGATTTGTTTACTTAACTGTAAACCTCTGGTCATCCATTTGGCTCTAGTTCAGATGCCCAGTTTTTTATACTAAACCTGGAAATGTCAGTACAGTGCCAAGCTCTTGCTGCTCTGCAGTGCTCTATAGTATTGGAGATGTGCACAGATCCAGGAAATTTCCTTTTTGTTGTTGTTCCAAGGTTATATTTACTGCTCATAAAAATGGGTCAGAAAGTGCCCTTTGGTTTTTTTCAGATTTCTTCCTGATACTTGGCAGTAATCTTTTTCCTGTCCTGACTGTAACTGAGGGATATTTGAATTCCATTAATAATGCCCTGTTCTTCTGCTCCTCCCACTTCTCTCCAGTAATCCATCATTTTTCAGGAATTAAATGAGACTCTAGGCAGGTGTTAAATAAGAAAAATAAAGAGCTGCTCACCTGACTGATCTCAGTACTTTCTGATTAACAAAAATAACCTTGAAAGAAAGAGTAAAATAAACATTAGTTGGGGAGGGAGTTTTATGTTTCAGGTCATATTAACATTCAGGAGACTGAACACTGAACAATTCAATTTTGGTGTCTAATAGAAATTAAGGCTAAAGTGAATTTTCCCTCATTTAGGGTCGTAAAACCTTGGATACTGTCAAGTCTTAATGTCTTTTCAATATGGTTCTTCACAGGTGAAAATGCAGGAGTAGTGCAGAGACAGCTCTGAAGAAGGTGCAGTTAAGGTGCCTTAACTGAGGGGAGATCTGGGATAGAATGGATTCCTGAACAATTAGTCTTAACTATCCCAACAAAGGAAGTTGTGAATCAGATGTTTACAGTTGGATTTCTTATCTAAAGCTTTGTTTCTAGAGACCCTTCAGTTCCAGCCCTCCCACTTTATAAAGTCAGCTACCTGAGGATTCCAATGTATGGAGATGATACCAAGAGGTGAGGCCAGATACGTTTAAAATTTTGCATTTAGAAGCAGAAGTGCAGTGATCAGTGAGCATGTGCTGCTCAGATAAGGCAGGGGAGGGTGACTGTACTGGTAGCAGTGTAGCAAGCTGTGCTACAGGGTGTTCTCCCCCTCCCTCAGTTCAGGTAGTAAACCCAAATATATATTTTGTCAGCATCATCTTATTTCTCTGCTATAAAAACAAACCCAAGATGTTCCTAAAGCTTTGTGGGTTTCACTGAGAAGCTTCACTCAAATTGGAAAGGCTGTGTAAGGAGACTGTGAACTAAGTTCAGCTTATGCTGGAAATCTTACTTTACCTCTCTTCTTTTTTCCCCAGAGTCTAAAAATTTCATCATTGAACTTGTCAAATTCTAACAAAACAGAAGCCAAATCACAGATTGTTTGGAGCGTGAAATGCACCTTTGTCTGTATTAAAATGCATCATGATTAGAAGCTTGTATGTCTCTCAAACATCAGGTAAAGTAGCTATCTGTAAAGTAGAGGAGCAAGTAGCTTTGTCCAATTATATAAAGAATATTGCTTGCTTTAATTGGGATGTCAAAGTAATGGTAATTCCCTCTTTTAGGTATTTAGAATTTGCTGCTCTGAAAGCTTCTGAAATTCCTGTTTGTGTTGTTTTTTTAATTAAAAAACAAACCAAAAACCAATCCCAAGACAAAACATAAACCAAAAAAAACACCTAAAAAGCCACCACCAAATGTGGAGGTGAGAAGGAGTTGTTTGCCTTGGGCACTGTATGGGTTTGTTGTTTTTTTTTTTCCCCACTTTTACCACTGGAATATCCCTAACTGTAGTAATGGAAGGAATGTTGTATAGTTGATGCACTTTGGAACACAGGGGAAATTCCTGGAGGTGGGAAAAGTGCTGATGTGTCAGTATTGACAGGAGATGGAGTGGATGAACATGCTTAGTGCTGTTCAGAGACTGACACTAGCACTGTCTGGTGTTAATACATACATCATTATTACCAACTCTCCCTCTTATTTTTAGTACAGAATATAGTTAACAAGGATTTAAAAGTATGTAATTAATCCCAGTAAATAAGGCTTAAAGGAAAAAAGAGCTTGTTAAATGTATTTTTTGTCTTTGGTAAAGGTGTTTCTCTTGACATTGAGGACCTTGCAGGATATAAAAATGGGTGTAAAACCACCATTCAGTTCAGGGTAGCTCAGGAATAGCCCAGGATGTACAAGATTGAATAGTTTCCATGGTTGTGCAGTGAAAACTGGTAATTACTTGTCACAGTTTCTATTCTTTTACTGATTTTTGTCAGTGCAAAAAGTTTTGTTGATTTAAAACTTTGACGTGAGCAAGTTGTGGTTCCTGGGCAGTGAACAGCACAGGGGCAGCCTCACCAGTGTCAGGTGCAGTGGAGCTGCTGGGCTGGGTGTGCTGAGGCTGCCCTGTCTGCAGCTGCACCTCCAGCCACCTTTCAGTCCAGGCACATCCTAGAAAACGGGGCCTGAACTGCATCTTGGAGTCTCAGCAGATAAACAGCTTAAACATGAGTTTCCAAGGTGATGCTGTGACAAAGAAGCTGACATAGTTCTCAAGAGCCTTAATGGAAGTAGTAGAGATACATTCCTGCCTGTGTGGGGTGGGTTGAAGTCATTCCCAAAAGACTATGGATGGTTCTGGCCTCAGAACTTGAAAAATAAACAAATTACTGTTTGCAAGGGGGATTACTCTGCAGGTGGATGGTGAGCTAAGGAGAAACACCACGCCTTGAAGTGTTGAGTTTGCTGTGCAGCTTCTCTGCAAAACTGAGAGGTGACTTAGAGTCCTCAGATACCTCCCTGGCAAGATAACACTGGATATTAGTGAGCTTATTTTTTTAATCTTACTGACAAATGCAACAAGAATTTGTAGCCAGATAAGTTCAGTTTCAAAGACTTTAAGTTTTTCCACGGTGAAGGTGATTAATCCTTGGATTATGGTGTGAAGAGCAGTCGTGTGTTTCTTAATTTCTTAATGCCTCTGAATCAAGATTGGGGAAAAAAAAATTGAGGATTGCCTGAGCCAGCTGCAAGAGACTGAACTTTTGTTTCAGGCAAGCTTAGAGAAGTGTAATTCATACAGGGTCAGACTCGGGGAGCAAATGAGAGGTGGTCATGCTAAAGGGGGAGCAGCTCCTCTTCTTCTTTACCAGCTTCCTTCTTTTTGAACAGGGATGGGTTTAAGCCTTTTCCTTAAAGATCTAGAACATGATCAAGCCAGAAAAATCTTCTGAACAAGAGAAAATAAGCAGGTACCTATACACACTGGAGGTGTGTTAGGAGAGTGTCCCTGTTTTAGTCCAAACTTGGGACTGTAAAAAATCCTGATCCATAGCTATAATATTAATGAGCTTTTGGTAGGAGAAATATTGTTGCTCTGCTGTCAGGGCACAGTGCTGGCTGCTCTTCAGCTTGTTGGCTACCAGGTAGCCCCAGGACCTTGTCACCAGTGCTGTGTCCAGCCAGTCCCCTGCCTCTCTCCCTGAAGGGAGAAGAGGCTCTGCCTGTGTTCCTGAAGGAAGGGGCTCTTCCTTCCCACTTTATAGCCTGGGAAATGCTCAGTGAGGGTGAACCAAGGTGATTTAGATTGAAAATAAAGCTTAGTAAAATGATTATTTTATATGTTACATAAAATTGTCTATCAATTCACCTTTTATTTATTGCGTTTATCTGTATTGTGTGAAATTATCTTATAGTGCAGTGATCCTCGTTTTAAAGTGGATGCTGAGTAAAATAATGAATGAATCAGGAATGAAACTAGGGAGAGTAAAGCTGTGGAAGAAGAAATAACCAGCACTTAATAATTTTGAGCTGTGATCATGTGTGGAGACTTGACACAAGTGTTTGACACTTTGAGCTCTCCAGGATGTTACAGTGAGTAGCCTGCTGGTGGACAAAGCATCTTGAGGTGGAGATTGCTGGAAGGGAGAAGTTCTGGCCACGTGTGGCATGTGTTAAAGGTGGGAAGGGGAGATGGGAAGCTTGAGAACTGTCTCAGCAGCAGAGCATGTCATCCATGTGGAGGGTAATTGCAGCTGGAGCAGCTGCTGAGTGTGGGAATTCTGTTTTCTCCTGCCTGTTGGTGAGGAGGCACATGGGGCAGCTCTGCTGCTGCCACTGGTGTTCTTTTTAGAATTTCAGTCTGGCTCCTGTGGGATTCTCCAGTGAGATTCCTCACACGCAGAGCTTTTTAGGGAGATTTTTGTGGTGAGCCTGTCCTTGTTGGAGGAAGAAATGTGGAAAATCCACCACAGTTGATGGAAACCCTATTTTGGTAAGAGACACTGAAGACACTGCAGGTTCAGCAGGGGATCAGCAGGTCCAAAGGCTGGGATCCCTGATCCCACAGCTGGCTGTTGGGAGGAGGGTGGTAAATCACAGACATGACTGGCTACTGCCCCTGCACAGCCTCTCCTGCTTGAGCTTTTGGAGACAGGCTGCTGGACTGCATGGACACAGCTCTGTCCTTGTGGGATATTTTCTATCTTAATGCTGGGGGAAGGAATTTTTTTCCCTTTTTTCCTCACTTCATTGATAGAAGCCATACAAGGGAATCTACAGCTCTTGCTACATTAGGAATAACACTAGTGCATTTAGGGAAGTAAAAGTCATGGTTTTCCTGAAAAATTAAGTTGTCTTGGAACTGGGTGATCTTTAAGGTCCCTTCCAACCCAAACCAGTCTGTGATGAGGACTGTTGTGGCCTCATCTCCTTCCATTTGTGTGCTGGACATGACATTGCCAGGCAAGGAGTTGGTCAGCTGAATTTGTTTCTTGTGTGTCCCTCCGTTTCTTTCCCCCACCCCCCAAAAAAAGAAAGGTGGGGGAAACTGGATGTATGTGAATGTGATTGAAGCCTTTGTGGAGCCAGGCCTCAGAATATTTTGAAGTAGAGGCTTTCTGAAATGATAGCTGAGACCATGAGTACCAAGGGCAGCGTTTGAGTCTTTGTAATTTTGTTTTTTTCCTCTTTTGAAGCAGAGCAGTAAACTTTGCTGTATGTTTAAAATCACTGTCAAGGGAATTGAATTCTCCCATTGTTTAATGATGAAAGAGACCTCGTTGCTCTGAACTGGCTCCTGGAAGAGCTTTTCACTGCTGTGGAACCATTTTTGGCCAATTTCTTCCCCTTCTTGTGTACTTCCTCTTGTCTCTTCCTATTGGATTGGCAAAGCTGTTTCCTTGAAACCACCTCTAGCATCCAGAGGTTTAAAATGAAGGCAGGAAATGCTGCAGAATTGAAAATGTCTCCCTGGTTTGGGTTGTACCTGCTACATTTTAGTTTGCTTCCTCGTGCTGAGCTGTTTGCAGTGACATGCAATTCAAACTTCAGCCTTTTCCCAGCGTGTCCTGCAAGATCACCCTTTAGATGCACTTCAGGTTGGAAAAAAAGCACATTTTTGAAGGCTAGTAGTTTCAGTCAAAGCTTATCAGATGATTAAAACCTTTTTTTTTTGTTTCTTTTCTTTTTGGAGGATGGAAGAAGTTAGTGTTATCCAGCATTCCTGCTGAGTATAAAACTTACTGCCATTTCTGATCTTTGAAGAGAGATTTATCGCTTCCTGTGGCAATACTGAATACTCAAAAGGTACTCCTTGCTTACTTGATCCTTGCCTACCTTCCATATTAATGCACCCCTTCCTGCTCAGGAATGACCCACTTTTGACTCCTGCCTAATATAAGCCCCAAGTAGTTTGTACTTGGCTCCTTAATGTGTGTGGAAGTAGCTTAGTCCTGCCGAAGCAGCTGCATCCTCTCCCTGTTCTACCAGCTTTTTGACCTACATGAGGAAGAATTTGGCAGCTCTCATGGCAGTGTGGTGGAGCAAACTATCAAATATTCAGGTGTCTGACTTGCCTGACATGACATCTGTAATGTTTTTGGAGACATTTGCTTTGAATGGTTTGTGCAAACAAATCCTTAGGGATGTTTTCTCCAGCTCCACCAGACTCAAGAAAGGGAGATAGTGTTGTGTGTTGGTCCTGCTCTGTTTCCAGTCTGGCTCTCCCTGGTTAGCAGTACTGATCCAGTGCAGTTGTTGCTCTGTTGGATGTTTTACCATTTCTTCTTGACCCAGAGCTGCATTTTCAAACAGGCTCACTTGTGCTGGCACCAGGGAGCTTTTGCACCCACCTTCTGGTACTCAAGATAGGACCTCTTGTTAAGATTCTGGAGAGAAGAGCACACAGTGGCCCTGCTTTTTTCACAGACAGGTTTTTATTTGTTTGGATTTACTCATTGTGGTCCTGGATTTTCTCCTGCAAAAAGAAATAATTTAAAATTAGGTCCTTTATCACTACTGCTTCCACCTTTTCCATCTGAAGTTCAAACAGGAGGCTCATCTGATGTTGGTCTCTGTGCAGCCCGTCTTTTGACTTCAGGTCCCATCTGGTTTTGTGTCTCCTGAACAATGGTACACCAAGCCTGTGCTCTTCTAATGCTCCTCTCTTCAATTAAATCTTAGGCTGCTTTGTGTGTTCACCACTTTGAAGGTGCAGGTCACTGGGAGATTGCTGAGAATAGCTGCACATAAACCCAAAGAACCACTTAGTGAGATCTTGCTGAAGTGTTCCAGGTCCTCTAGAACTTGTGAGGAAGCTCTGAGACCAGGGAATCCCTGTCCTAAGAGCACCCTGCATAGATTGTTAGCTCTTATAACTGCATAGATGATAAAAGCCTCACTGGTTTTAAGTTTCTCAAGTATATCCCTCAGTTTATATAGTCCCAAAGGATGGCAAAACAATTCAGGTTGGAGAGGACTTCTGGTGGCACAACCCCTGGCTCAGGAGGGGCCAGCTCTGAGTGTAGATGAGGTTGGTTAGAGTTGTTTTTAGCAAGACTTTTCAAGAGCTGAAGGAGTTTCCACATCTCTGAGTAACATGCTCCAGTGTTTGACCACTCATGGTTACATCTTGCCTGTGGCATCTTGTCCTTCCACTGTGTGTGCCCAAGAGTTGTTTGAATCTTCCCTTTGCTCTCTCATTAGGTAGTTGGAGGTGGCAGCAAGACTTGCCCTGGGCCTTCTCTCAGCTGACAGTCTGCTCTGGTAGGTCTTGTTCTCCAGCCACCTCCTCATTCTGGTAGCCCTCTGATGGGCTCTTGCCAGGGGGTGTCCCTGTACCAAGCTCAAAAACGGACACGTGGAGCACTTAAATTTTCACCTTCTTTTCCTTCAAGTTTATCAAACCTTGCCCAGATGTCCCAACATCTAATTGGAATGTAAATTCATGCAAGGTACTTGGTGCCAGAAAGTGTGCTGGTTACTGTAACAGGAGGAGGCTACCTAACCAGTAAAGGAGGGTAGGAGTGGCTTTTCTTCCCTCCATTACCCTGGAGTGGCCCAGAGTGTGTTTTTGAAGTGTGGATGTCTGCAGTGCTGGGAAATGTTGCTCCTTAGGTTTTACATTATCAGGTTCCTTGAGCAGTGTCTGAGCTGCTGTCTTCAAACACCTCTTTAAGAAACTCCAGTAAGTAGAGTCCTTAAGCAGAGGAAACTCCTTAAGCAGAGTCAACACCTTGAGAAGACAGAAGAGTGATGGTTGATGGTGCTTCACATTGACCCACCAGACATCTTTGTAAACTCTTCTGAATTTGTGTTGTCTCTAGTGTGGAAGAGAACTACAAGTATTGTTTCTCTTGTACCCAACCTACTGAGAGGTTGGCTTCAATCTTTCTTTAAAACACATCTCTCCACTGGTCAGTAATTTCCCAAGTAGAAGGTCAGGTTTTGAAAACTGGAAGATTCCTCCCTTCTTGGGTCAAGGTTTCTCCCTTCTTGGGTCAAGGTTTCTCCCTTCTTGGGTCAAGGTTTCTCCCTTCTTGGGTCAAGGTTTCTCCCTTCTTGGGTCAAGGTTTCTCCCTTCTTGGGTCAAGGTTTCTCCCTTCTTGGGTCAAGGTTTCTCCCTTCTTGGGTCAAGGTTTCTCCCTTCTTGGGTCAAGGTTTCTCCCTTCTTGGGTCAAGGTTTCTCCCTTCTTGGGTCAAGGTTTCTCCCTTCTTGGGTCAAGGTTTCTCCCTTCTTGGGTCAAGGTTTCTCCCTTCTTGGGTCAAGGTTTCTCCCTTCTTGGGTCAAGGTTTCAGGAAGACCCAAGTTAGGATACAAGAGCAGTAGTACCTAGGAAGATACTTCTGTTCAATTAACTGTGATTTGTTGAAGGAGTCCTGACTTGTCTTGTCCAGCAACAAAACTTCTGAGACGATACAATTCCACGCAGGAGTTACTCACTTTCCATCTTCTGAATGGAGAAGTCCTTCACTCCTAAAGGCTTCTCAGTGTCAAGTGTTGGAAGCTTCAGGAGGCAGCAGTCTTCTTCTCCAGGGCCCCAGATCAGGACCAAAAGCTCAGGTTCCAGCAGTTCCTGTTCCCTGTGCCTGCTGCTCTGTGCCAGCACAGAACCTGGCAAGGGTGCAGCTTGCATCAGCAGTCTTGATGTGTCCTTAGCAGTGCAGCACACCCCTTCTACCCTCTGAGCATCCCCCTTTTTGGTCACTTAAACACCACGTGTGATTATTACAATAAATAACAAGATCAATTAAATAACAAGATCCATTCCAAATGGCTTTTTAAAAGCTCGTTGTCACTGTGCATCCACAGCTCCTACAAACCTCTTATCACCAGTGCTCTTTGAAGCTGATAAACAATAAGACTTGCCAAGGAAAAAATGCAGCCAGAACCCAGACTTGAGTGCTTTGTACTCAGTAAATGACAGAAAAAACGGGGAGGGGGGGAGGGAAGTGCTTAAATTGAAAGGGTGTAGAACCAGTGTGAAATTCAACACTGCTTGGCCCGCATTGCTGGGTGCAGCAAGAGTAGGTGCCTTGCTTCAGAATGACTCTGGGGTTCCTTACTATGCCCAGGGATTTTCTTAGCATGTGTGCACACTGAGGACTGAAAAGGATTACAGATGAGAAAGAATGTGCTGTCCTATAAAATATCTTAGTTGTGTCAATGTGAATATTTTAAGCCCTTAATTGATGAGGGTAAGGAAGCTAGCTTCACAACTCCTCCATGAGCTGAGGCTGTTCTTCCTCAGTAACAAGGTTAGAAATCTGTTAGAGCTGATTTTGTTACTTTCTTGATAGTTTTTCTTGCTGCATTGACCATAGTAATGGGTTATACTTGTTCTAATATACACCCCTTTAACAATAAAAGCTGGTTTTGTGTTGTGGTGCCACAGCACAGGAGGAGGAGGGCATCTGAAGTAGGCATCACCAGCTCTCAAATGTCCTAGTGCATTCATATATTGTGAGAGTTTAAGCTGTAAGAGCCATAAATGCTAAAGAGTTTGAGAAGAGGTAGAGAGGAGTTTGTAAAATGAGTTGGTTCTTCCTGGTAAAAAAATCATAAAACTGATTTAAAATACTCTTTTGGTTTTGTTTATGGCTGTTTTGATAAGTGAAGGGGTCCTATTCTTGAAGTTGTGGGACTACACATTTTCTGTTAAGCATTAAACATTCCAACAGTGCTTCCCCCCCCCCCCCCCCCCTTTCTCTTCCCTTTCTCTTTTATGTAGTTTCACTAGCACGACTCATCTGTTCTGTTCCAGAGTGTGTTGTGACATCAAGAGCTGCATGAAGAATAGCCAGCATGAAGAGAACAAGTCAGTCCAGGCAGAAGTGCAGGAGCGTCAAGAACATAAATGTAAATTAAGGGGTTTAAACTGTGGTATCTGTTCCATGCCCAGGCAGTAGTTTCCTGAACACTTAAAGCTTACACTGTGCTGGAAGAAACCCTCTTGCCTTGCTTCTCTTTTGGCTGGCCTGAGTGTTTGGGCACACCAGAGACCTGGTCTGGATGGAAATAAGTATCTTTTTGGCTGGGTGAGTTCTGGCCTGGATTAGTTTCCTGACCAGTTAGCTTCAGTCTTAGAAATGCTTGTGCTAACAGGAGGAATAGTTGGGGTGATGTGGGAGGGAATGAGTGGGATGTTTAACAGCAGGGATGGCTTTACTGACAATGTGCTTGGAAATGAAGCCTTGTTCCTGGTGAAAAGGCTTTTCCTCCAAAGTGGGAATTTATTTTCCTTCATTTGCTTTGAAGGTTGATTGTAAAGGCACTTTTAGGGCTGGTGGATAAGAATATGCTGCAGTTTTGGTCCCTGCTATACAAAAGAGATATGTTCAGGCTGGAGAGGGTCCAGAGAAGTGCCATGAGGATCATCAAGAGGACCTGCCACGTGAGGAAAGGCTGAGAGGACTGGGTTTGTTCAGCCTGGAGAAGAGAAGGCTCAGAGGAGACCTTATCGCCATGTCCCAGTCCATAAAGGGTGGCTGCCAAGAAGATGGAGACTCCCTTTTTACAAGGGGTCACATGGAAAAGACAAGGGGTGATGGGAACAAGTTACTCCTGGGGAGATTCCAGTTGGACTCCTGAAGAAAATTTCTCACCATGAGAATAGTTAGACATGGGAACAATCTCCCCAGGGAAGTGGTGGATTCCCCCCCATTGGACAGGGTGCTGGGCCACCTCATTTCAACTGGATTATTACCTAGTAAGGTTGGACCAGATGATCCTTGAGGTCCCTCCCAACCTGGTGTTCCAGGATTCTATGAGGATTTAAAACTTGATTCTAAATGAATTGGATGTGTGTACAAAATGGATTAAAGTCCTTAAAACTTGAGCATGAGGACCATAGTCCAGGGTTCACCTGGGTTTAATTCTATTTACCTCTGTTCCAACTTTCATTAATTCAGGTGAACTTTGCTGTGCTCTGTGATTCAAAAGCAAGGATGACTTAATTTAGGCTCCAGGAGTTTGTCTTGTCCACCACCCTTCTGCTGGAAGTGTTTTCAAAGCTCTCCTGGTATTTCCTGTCCTGCTGCAGTCATAGCAAACTACCCCTCTCCGTTTGACAGCCTGACATTAAGCAAAGTAGCACTGCCTTTAGTTCTCCTTAGATGCAGCAGGGTGTAATTTGGGAGGTGACTAGGAGTCACTGCATGGGCAGCTGCTTGTCCTTGAGGTAGGACCCATGTCACCATCCCAGGGATCAGCACTTCCTTCTCTGAAATGAAGCCTGAATCCCCTCATCCAGACAGAGTATCACTAGTTAATGAGTACTTGTGGAGAGATAAAAGGAGTAGCTGTTCCCCAAAAGATTGTTCTTGGCTGTTACTCAGCTAGATGAAGGCTTAGAGGAAAACAAAATCCAAGTGCTTGCACCTTATTAAGAAGTCTCCAGAATGCCATGAAGCTTGTTGCACTGGTCTCTTTTTCAGGTGTGGTGGTGTCTGGTGGTGCCATTTTGATAGCAGGCAATATCAGATGGTCAAAAAAGCAAACTCTGGTCAGACTGATTCTGAAGAAACACCTTTTATATATGTTTTTGCTATTAGCAGTTTGCTAATAGCCCAGATGAAAGCCTAAATTAAATGTGAGGGCAGTAATGACCACAAATACTTGTTGATAAAATTAACAACTTTCCTGTATCTACCTGTAATAGATGTTGTGAAAAAGGCCATTTAAACCTGGAATATTTTTCCAGTGTTCTTCAAACTTTTAAGTATTCCAGTGGTCTCTTGTGAGCTCCTTCATCACTTTGATATTATGAAGAACTGCAAAAGGGAGGAACTGATGAGTTTTATGATCCAGCATCAGCTAAAAATGACTTATTCTTAACACTACTTTGAAAATGTAAATATTTTTTTTGTGTTTTACACCTGATAAAACTTCTTGTTTGTCCTGAAATGAACTGTCAGGTCAGCAGAACAGATTGCCTTTCTTTCATCTATTGAAGAGCAACATTTTGAGAAAAGGTTTGATAGGGAAATCTTTAATTCACATATCCCTGCTTTCCCTAAATAATTCTGGAGGTGACTAAAGAAGTGTCACCTGGAGAGACTGCACCAGCAGTTACTGGGAGAAATAGGGAAAATCTAAACCTAAAATTTAAAAGAATGTTAGGTAGGAATGGAAAGAGAAATGAAGGAAGAATGGAACAAGGTTTAGGATCAAGAAATGTTGCTAATATTGTTCCTACTACCTTCAATAGAATTTTAATTCTCCAAACCAAGGAATAATTCCCCAAAACATGGGGGAAATAGTCATACTTCCAGAAATAAGGCTGAAATGCTTCCACCAGGCTGCCTTCCTCCAGGCTTACCATGGCAAGTCTAAAGTTAGTTATAGCTCACATGGGATTTATTGTCAGTAGCTGCTGTGATTTATTTCTTTTTAATAATTATTATTACTATTTTTCTTCACAGTGCAAGTTTCAAGCAGTTGATATTATTGCAATTACAGAATGAGCTATGTTAGTTCTGGGGGAGTCATGGTTTCTGGGGCCTTTTGCCACTTGTCAGGTGCAAGGATTAAGAAACTTACTCTGCACAGATAAGGAATTGGGTTCCTTTCTTTTTTGCTGGAGGACCCTGGATATGTCATAGAATCATGGACTTGTTTCTGTTGGAAGGGACCTTCAAGACCATCAGGTTCCAACCCCCCTGCATGGACAGGGACACCCCCCACCAGCCCAGGTTGCTCCAAGCCCCATCCAACCTGCCCTTCAACACTGCCAGGGATGGGGCAGCCACAGCTTCCCTGGGCAACCTGGGCCAGGCTCCCACCACCCTCACACCAAAGAATTTTCTCCTAAATCTCTCCTCTTCAGGTTCAAATCATTCTCTTCCCCAAGTTGTTGATCCAAAATAACAGGTTAACTTTATCCTGAGTAATTGCAGAAAATCACCAGTGTGTGCTGCTGAAAAATAGGATCAGTGCTGGCTGAGGGTTCTCATCACTTGGAATTATTTCCTGAGACATGATGAATGTTTGCAAGAGCTCTGCTAACATCCCTGGGCAGGAGCAGCCAGCAGGAGGGTGACTTTTGTAGGTTACAGAGGGAGAGAGGGGAAAAAAAAAAAGTCTGGAGGTAGTTGTAGGAATGTCACGGGCTGCGTTTTGATTCTAAGGCCACACCACGAATCAGTGGGTCAGGAGAGTCCTGTAGCCAGGGAGATGGCTGGGCTGTGCTCTTGGGAGCTCAGAAGGATCAAAGCTAAGGATGACTTCTGGTAACATCTGGCCCAACCTGTGCTCCCTTCAGTGAAGGGTCAGGAAAGGTAACAGTTCCATCAGAGCCTGTGCTAGGGGTTGGTGTGAGTGTGTGTGTAGGCAGCTGGCTTGTGGGGTCCTGGGTTCTGTGGTGGAGAGAGGCCAGAGGAGGCCACAGAGATGATCCAAGGGCTGGAGCAGCTCTGCTCTGGAGCCAGGCTGGGAGAGTTGGGGTGTTCAGCCTGGAGAAGAGAAGGCTCCAGGGAGACCTGAGAGCACCTTCCAGTGCCTGAAGGGGCTCCAGGAAAGCTGGAGAGGGGCTTGGGACAAGGGCAGGGAGGGAGAAGACAGGGGGAAGGGATTAAAACTGGAAGAGGGAGATTGAGGTTGGACATGAGGAGGAAATTCTTTGGTGTGAAGGTGGTGAGACCCTGGCCCAGGCTGCCCAGGGAAGCTGTGGCTGCCCCATCCCTGGCAGTGTTGAAGGGCAGGTTGGATGGGGCTTGGAGCAGCCTGGTCTGGTGGGACCATCCTGGTCTGCCCATGCAGGGGGTTGGACTGTATGATTTTTAAGGTCCTTTCTAACCCAAACCAGTCTGGGATTCCATTATGCTATGCTCAGGGCTTGAAGGTGGCATGGCCTGAGACAGCCCTGGCACTTGGAACCTGCTCCCTGCCCTTCATCTGCCCAGATGTTCATGTGGGGAATCAGATCAGGAACTGGACATGTTCTAGCATAATTAACTAGTTTTCCTAGGAACTGTTTCCTGCTGCAACTCATTCAGGCTCAGTGTGGGGAGTGGAGGATTCCATCAGTGTGAAGGGAAAAGGTGGGAGCTGCTCTTGGGGCAGCAGTGCTGGCTTCCTGTCCTACAGGGGTGGTGAAACCACTATCCAAGGGAGCAATCTGCTCTCCTTTATTGTTAATGGGGAGAAAGATGGATTTCTCTGGGTGGTAATTTAGTGTAGAGATCCATTTAAAAGCTTTGGAACACTCTGGAAGAGTGTTCTCCCTGCCCTGTTGAGGTTGGCCAACCCTACAGCGTAACCACCAGCAGGACCTTAGGCACTGCCCAGGCTGTCTGCATCCCACCCCTTTCCAGGGTCAGTTCTTGAGGACACCATCCTGCAACAATATGTTTGCAACTGCAGTTTTTCCTGTAGCTTTTTAAACACTTTTCTTGAGGTCCCTTCATACTGACAGGCACCTTTTTGTGCACAGAAAAAGCACAAGCATTTATTAACCCATGATGAAATTCTGTCACTCTTCTAGGTTTCTTGCTCTCTCAAAGAGGCTAAAATATTTTTCAAAGTAATTATTTAATAGTGAATTAATGAGTACTTCTTCTTATTTATGTTTGTGAAGTAGTGTATTGAATTTTGTGTCAGTGTTGTAAGTGGCAAGGAGGAAATGAGAAAGCAGCTGGAGATGGGTGTAGCAGCCAGAACCAGTGGATATGGAATTTAATGCAGTAGGAAAACTAAGTTTCCAGCATGAGAAAATTGCTTAATAAAGGAAACTTCTTCCAGCTTTTTAGATTCTGCTGTTGGTAGCAAATATGTCATGTTTTGAATGTGATGGCACCATGGAAATACCCTCTCCCGAGTTGTTCCCTGTTGCTACCTGTTCCTTCAGGTTTTGTGAGCTTTGTCAAGGAATTTCACATTCCCAGGCTTCTTTTTAAAAGAAAAGAAGAGGAAAAAGTTGGTTCCCTCTTGCACCTGTTCCTAAGGAATTCAGCACAAGATTCTGCCCTGGTTTGAGTCAGTTTTCGTTTACTGATGATTCTTTAGCTTTTGGACAACTTTAATTGATAATGGGATGCTCAAGTAACTCTGCCCTAGGAATCTTCTGTGTTTCTGTTGGCAAAAGAAATGGTCAAGAGTCTGCTGTGGCATTTCAGCCTCTCTCACCATCTGAGTTCTGAATAAACCTGGAGGTCATTGACTTTATGCTCAGCTGAGCCTCAGGAGTTAGTGCCCTGGCTCAACTCCTCCTCAAACCACCCAGAGTTCAGAAGCTTTCTGTGTTTTGCCAAGTGCTGAGCCCAAGTTAGCAAACTTTTCCTGGGAGGTGTGTGGCCCTACACAGAGCTGTGCCACAATGTTCCTACCACTTGTGTCAGGATTCTTTTGATTCTAGTGCCACACTGTGTGGAGAACAAGAATGGGTGTGTTTTTAAACAGAGAGGGGAGCTTGGAGAGGAGGTTGCATCTGCACCTAGGTCATCTTCTGGTTTTATCTGCCTGTTGAGGGGTGCTACTGATAAGCCCTGGAGGAATTGAAGTGCAGGAGAGCAGTGCTAGCCAAGGCTTAATACTTTGTGGTTTGTATGTATTTATTTGCTTTAGGAAGAGCTATGTTCATGTCTTCTCAAGGAAGCCCTGCTGGAGCAAAGGCTGCCAACCTGTTCAGCTGCATTGCCTGTGGATGTGCTGATTGGGAGGCTTTTCAGAGAAAAGATGAGGCTGATGGGGAAGGGCCAAACACTCCTGGAATTGCTTTGGGCCTGTTCATGTCCTTGAATTCCTACATAGATAGACATACTGACTGCAAGCAGGGAAAAAAATGCCCGTTTGTCTCTAAACCCTGTTGGGTGCACTTCTAAAATCACCTTTCTCTTGCTTTAGGCAGCAGAAACACTGCATAACTGCAGGCTCTTGGGAGAAGTTCTTGCTTGTGCCCTTCTCATCTGTCAAAAGTTTGCAGGCTATGGCAGGAGCATCTGTTTTAAAGGAAAGCTTCCTTTCCTCCCATATCACTTTGAATAAGTTGCTAATGCCCCAGTGTCCAGGCTGTGAAAATGTTGGATGTTTGGGTGGATTGATTTGAGTTCAAAGTGCAGCACTTTTTTTTCCCCTTGTAGGGGCTGATATTCATATGATTTTATGAATGCCAAAAACATATTGACAGTTAGCTGGCCTCATTGCTTCTATTGATTTGATTTGATATTTTTTTCCTCAGGTGAACTGTACATGACAGCACTAAACCTCCTTTTCAGCTGCTTTGAATGTCCCATAATTTTTAATGAGCCTGATTGGGCAAAAAAGAAGTATTTTGCTGTTGTTGATGAAACTTGATGCAGTTCAGGGTTTGTTTGTTTGTTATTCCTTTCTGAGGGATGGCTAAGAGGCAGGCAAAGGCCTTTTTGTGACAGTAGCTTCATTGTAAATAACATATCTAGGAAAACATGCAGTGGCACTTGCAGGTCTCACATAAATACCTGCCTGTGGGTTTGCACTGGCTGCACTGACATCTGCACGAAGTTGTCTGTGAGGCTGCTGCAATTAAGAGTTTCTCAGGCTGCATTAATTGAATGCTGTGTCTCTCTTTTTGTGTTGCTGGGTGAGTTTTTATCAGTCTTGCTGTACTGGAAGTGGTCTTCAATCGTGTTCCTGAATATAAAGAGATATTGGAGATAATGCCCTGCTGGTGAAGTGTGAGGCTTTTGGAACGACCCAGAATGGTTGTGTTGCACTTTTGAGAGAGGCTTTCTGTGGCTTTCAGTTACTTAGTGGACACTTTGTGACCAGTTCTGGAGCCCTCAGCACAAGGGAGACCTGGGTTGGTGGAATGAGTCCAGAGGAGGCCACAAAGATGATCCAAGGGCTGGAGCAGCTCTTCTCTGGACTCAGGCTGGGAGAGCTGGGGTGTTCAGCCTGGAGAAGAGAAGGCTCCAGGGAGACCTTAGAGCAGCTTCCAGTGCCTGAAGGGGCTCCAGGAAAGCTGGGGAGGGGCTTGGGACAAGGGCAGGGAGGGAGAGGACAAGGAGACATGGTCTCAAGCTAGAGCAGGGGAGATTTAGATCAGACATTAGGAAGAAGTTCTTCACAGTGAGGGTGGTGAAGCACTCAAACAGGTTGCCCAGAGAGGAGGTGGTGAAGGCCCCATCCCTGGAGACATTCAAGGTCAGGCTTGATGAGGCTCTGAGCAACCTGATCTAGTTAAAAAGGTCCCTGCTCACTGCAGGGGGGTTGGACTAGATGACCCTTAAAGGTCCCTTCCAACCCCACATGTTCTGTGATCCTGTGAACTTTTTCATATCTTCCATTGGAATAAGCAGTTGTATCAAACACATGCCCCACCTGGTTTCTGCTTGGTCCAGTGTTTCAGGTGAGCTGCCCATCAGGTGCTTGTGAAACCTCAGGTCTGTCGTGGATGTCACAACTTCTGGCCTGGCTAATTGGGTCGTGACAGGGTGCTGAGCTGTGCAGTGACACAGTGTCTCCTGCACAGCCAGCACGTGTGTAACGACTGGCTTGAGCCACACAAGGGAATTGTGGTGGTTTCAGGTGTTCTTGGTCTTTCCTTGTTCACTCTCCTTATTCTGGAAGCTCTTCTCTCTCATTTCTTTTTCGGTCTTGGTTTTTCTAAATCATCTTCATTTAACCTCCTGCTTTTTCCTTTTTAGATTCAGTCATTGTGGAGCTAAGCTACTGGTGTAAGGTACAGTAACTGGTAGGAAGAGAGCTGAGGAGAAAAGCCAGAAAAAAAAGGTTGGGAGACTGGTAAGACATAGTATGTTGAGCAGTTTTTGTTCTGGTGTTCAGCCACAGTGGTCTCTGTTGGACCAAATGACACATTTTCTGAAATACCTGAACATTTTCTCAACACTTGGCTGGGTCATTTTTAGGAGTGTAAATCTGTAAAAGTCTGAGGAGATCATGATTCTGCTAAAATTAGTGGAAATGCAAAATCCTCAGCAAGATGCAGGGTCATGTCCAGTATCTTCTGGTGACTCTTCCAGTGTGTATGGTCCAAGGGCTGGAGCAGCTCTGCTCTGGAGCCAGGCTGGGAGAGTTGGGGTGTTGAGCCTGGAGAAGAGAAGGCTCCAGGGAGACCTTAGAGCACCTTCCAGTGCCTGAAGGGGCTCCAGGAAAGCTGGGGAGGGGCTTGGGACAAGGGCAGGGAGGGAGAGGACAAGGGGGAAGGGATGAAAACTGGAAGAGGGAGATTGAGGTTGGACATGAGGAGGAAATTCTTTGTTGTGAGGGTGGTGAGAGCCTGGCCCAGGTTGCCCAGGGAAGCTGTGGCTGCCCCATCCCTGGCAGTGTTGAAGGGCAGGTTGGATGGGGCTTGGAGCAACCTGGGCTGGTGGGAGGTGTCCCTGCCCATGCAGGGGGTGGAACTGGATGATCTTTAAGGTCCCTTCCAACCCAAACCAGTCTGGGATTCCATGATATTAAAACTTCCCTCTAAATGCCCGTTTGCGGAAAAGGTTTTTTTTGCAGAAAGTCCTCCTCTCCTTTGTAGTAAAGGAGGATTAAGTTAAAAAAAAATAGAGAAAGGAAAAAAGCTGGAAAATATTTCTGCAACAGAATGATTGAGTGACACGGGCAGGCTCTGCACAGCAAAGTGTTTCTCCAGAGTGTGTTCAATTGGGGAGAGCCTGTCCATTTTGCCTCCCTTTCTCTCTGAAGTTTGGGGACCATCCTGTGTTCCCCCAATTGATCAGTATTTTAATTTAAAATTAATTTTAAAAATTAATTTTATTTTTAAATGAAGTATTTTTTTAGAAAAATAATGTCAGTTTGAAAGTCCACACTTTCTTGGGAGAAGAAATCTTGGCAACTTGGCAAGATTTTTGAGCTGGCTAAGACATCAGTGTGAGGCTCCTGTGTATTTCTGTCTTTTGAATGTATGTTGTGAATCTAACCTGGAGTGGTTTGTAGTTTTCTTTAAAATACTGTAAAATGTTCTCTGCTGTCAAGAGCCTGGTTAAAAGGCAATCATTTTTAGATTAATTTACTTTTATTGTCAGGAACAGCCTGTGATGCAGAGCATGGAACAGGCAGGAGTAAATGCTCACCCCTCTCCTGAGTTTTTTGGGGTACAGGAGGTCAGAGTCAGAATGAAGAACAGGTCTTTTTGCAACCGAAATGTTTTGCTGGTTGATGGAGTTAGGTTCTGGTTGGAGTTGCTGATCCCAAAGGTCTTTTCCCAAGCAGGTCCTGAGGTAGGAGAGGCGGTGGCAGAGCTGCAGTGCGCGGGTGTTGCCGCTGGAGGACAGCAGCTCCTGCTCCTGCCTTCCCTGGAGCTGCTCTGGGCCAGGGATAAGGGAGGGAGCTGGGAGAAATAGGGGTGTCTGGTTGTACAAGCACTTCTGCTTGTTTTCACACCCCAGAGCATCCTTTGACCAAGGGCTCATCTGCTTGTGTGCCTTTAGTCACAGGCTGTGCTGCTGGGCTGGCAAACCCTCCTGACAGCCTGAGCCCTGTGTCAAGAGTCCTCACCTGGGAGTGGCCTGTTCCTTGGTGGACACAGGATCTTTCTGGTGTGCAAATCTGGGAGATGAAGCTTTCCCACTGCTCCACTGGAGGAGCTGCTGCTGCAGGACCCAGGAGGACACTGGCAAGCCATGGCCCCCTGGCTGGCTTCCAGGTGACTTAGCAGCCTTGTTACCAGCTTTGAGCTGAGCAGTTCATGTGAAGCTCCTTCTGAGAGCCCTGCCTGAGCTGCTGACTTGCTGTCCTCTGTTCCTCTGCAAGGCACCAAAGTGGAGTTGCATTTGCTTTGCAGATGGACTTTTGCCATTTCCCCCCCCCCCTCCCATCTTAAATCTTCTGTTATTCACCCCCCCCCCCCAGCCACCTACAACATCCTTATATTAATTTAGCTCTGTCCTTCCTTTACTTGTTCAGAGACTTCTGGTCACTTGAAGAGGCTTTTCTCTCTGCAAATACTGGAGATAACTGGAAAAAAAAAAAGGAAAAACTGCTGCAATTGTTTTGCAGTTGCTGCAGGGCAAAGACCAGGGCTCCGTTCTGCTGCCTGCTGGGAAGCACTGACATCATCTCGTGGACTTCAGCTGTTTGTCCATATGGATTTGCTCTGACTTGAAAAGCTGCTGGGTGGGAAAGGAGGGGCTGGATCCCTGCCGGGAATGCTGGTGGAGCCTTCTGTCGGGATTTCTGGGGAGCTGCTGCCCCCTGCAGACGGCTGTCGGGACAGCTGGGCTGTCGGGACAGCTGGGGATGGATGGCAGGCTGGAGAGCAGGCTGAGCTGCATTGTTCTCACAGCAGAAGTGGAGGGTGCTAGGAAGGGCAGGAGAGTGAAAGAGCAAGGGCTCTCTAAAAATCGGTGACCCCAAGGGTCTTCTCCAACCTGAATGGTTCTAGGATATGATATGACTGGACATTAGGAACAATTTTTTTTTCACAGAAAGAGTGTTCAGACACTGCCCAGGGAGGTGGTGGAGTCACCATCCCTGGGTGTATTGAAGGGTGGTTTGGATGTGGTGTTGGTGGAGATGGTTTAGGGGAGAACTTTGTAGAGCAGGGATGATGGTTGGACTGGGTGATCCCAAGGGGCTTTTCCAACCTGAATAGCTCTAGGATTATGATTCTGTGATTTTATGGTTCTAAATAATAGTGACATGGAAATCTTAAAGCTGAGGAAGGCTGACAGCCCTGTTGCTTGTTCATGTCTAGAAACCTGTGTGTTTCAAAACTGGGTGTGTGAGATGAAGTGTAGATACTTGGGAGTGCTGTGATGTGACATTTAAGGGGTGAGTTCCCAAACCAAGTTAAATAGGTTCCATGAGCTGGTCTGAGGGGCCAGTTAGTCGTGTGCGGAAGACTTATCAAATCTGGAATTAAGAGTCAGAACTTTCCCAAGCTTTGTAAGGAAACTGGATTTTTGTTGTTACTTGTATCAGCAGGAAAATTGACTTTGGTACCTTTTGAAATGAGGGGGTGTAATAAATTGTGTCCCAGTGCAGGGAGTGTGTGTGGCATGGCTGTGGGATCCACCACTTGAAGCAGAGATGGACTGAGGAAAGACTCCTTCTGTAGGATTTTTACCATTTTCATTTTGGGGAGGAAGACAGAGCTGCAAAATGCTAATGTCTTTTAGCTGCTATCACTCTGGAAACCAGCTTCCTGCAGAACGAGAGGATGGGAATTGCATCTTTTACCCGGAGTGCAGAGAACAGTCTTTTGTCAGGGAGGAAAACCTCCATGTTGTGCTTCTAACAACACAGCTGTTTTCAGAGCTGCAGCTGAGCCCCATCAAAATGCTGAGCTTCGGTGTTGTTGGTTGTTTATGTGGGTAGGTGGGACCCAGGTATCATGAGACTCATTAGAGTCCACCAGCTTTGAGTCCACATGGGTTAAACTGAGGTGAAATTGTCCCCGAGGCTGGTCTGCCTGCTGCAGCTCGCTGGGCCCCAAGAGGGCACCAGGCACCATCCCCTGCTCAGTCCAGGCTGTGCCCAGACTTGGGAACAGGGATTGAACCCCCCAGGCTGCTCACAAGAAATAGACCTGACTAGCTCAAGTGTGGCCTTTTCCTTTCAGTTGTTCAAATAAATGGAAGCATGCAGGAAAGACTGGTTGTGTGACATGAAACAAGTGAGGTTTAACTTCTCGTGTTCAATTCTTAGTGCTTTTTCTTCCTGGAAAAGTTCTGCAGTTCTCAATACTTCTAAGGTTGGATTTTTACTTTTAACAGTGTGTTATTTTAAAAATGTATAGGCAAAGGCTGCTTCTTGTTATTGCTCAGCTGTGTGAAGTGACTGAAGAAGCTCAAGAAGGACTAACACTGCTGCACATCTTGCCTGTGGGATTTGTGGTCTTTGAGAAACAGGGACATGTGTGTCACTTCATCTCTCCTTCTTGCTTTCCTTTCCTTCCAAGAAACCAGTACAGTTGTCTTACTCCAGGCAGAGTTCTGGGATTGTCTGGGTTTGTGGTGGCACGAGGCTGGTGGAGACCTCCAGTTCTCAAGTCCTGTGTTCCCAGTGTTACTGTTGCTGTCGTTGAGCTGGTTGTTTTCACTTGTGCCCTTGTCCCTCTGGGGGTTTTGTGCAGGTGGTAGAGCTGGTGGGTGCATGACATTCATTCTCTTGTTTTTACAGCAGGAAGGTGAAATGGAAGGTGAGGCAGTCGAAGCCATCGTGGAGGAATCAGAAACTTTTATTAAGGGGAAAGAGAGAAAAACCTACCAGAGGCGCCGTGAAGGTGGGCAGGAGGATGATGCTTGTCATCTACCAGCCAACCAAGCAGATGGAGGGGAAGTAGTGCAGGATGTCAACAGTGGTGTGCAGATGGTGATGATGGAACAGCTGGATCCAGCTCTTCTTCAGATGAAGACTGAAGTAATGGAAGGTGCAGTGCCTCAAGAAACAGAGGCTACGGTGGATGATACACAGATCATCACCCTTCAGGTTGTTAATATGGAAGAGCAGCCTATAAATCTTGGTGAGCTTCAGCTGGTCCAAGTACCTGTACCAGTGAC
Organism: Apus apus; assembly: GCF_020740795.1. Lineage (NCBI taxonomy): Eukaryota > Metazoa > Chordata > Aves > Apodiformes > Apodidae > Apus > Apus apus. The sequence goes on along the minus strand of NC_067292.1, from coordinate 19,758,865 downwards.
TGTACCTGTTGCCACCACATCTGTGGAAGAACTTCAGGGAGCTTATGAGAATGAGGTTTCCAAAGGAGGCCTGCAAGAGGGAGAGCCCATGATCTGTCACACCCTTCCTTTACCAGAAGGCTTCCAAGTAGTGAAAGTGGGTGCAAATGGTGAGGTGGAGACACTGGAACAAGGTGAACTTCAGCCACAGGAAGATCCCAACTGGCAAAAAGATCCAGACTATCAGCCACCAGCCAAAAAAACAAAGAAAAACAAAAAGAGTAAGCTTCGTTACACCGAGGAAGGCAAAGATGTGGATGTGTCTGTGTATGACTTTGAAGAGGAGCAGCAGGAAGGTTTGTTGTCTGAGGTCAATGCAGAAAAGGTGGTGGGCAACATGAAGCCACCTAAACCAACAAAAATTAAAAAGAAAGGTAAGCTCCCCATCTGCAAGTGGATTTTAAAATGTATTTCTTATGGTGGGACCTTTGCAAAGTGACTGAGTGAATACGAGTGGGAGTAAAGCTGACGTGCCCAGTGGCACCAACACTTGATGTAAGAGCACTCAGTTGTTTCTTGGGCAAACCTCCCATCTCCTCCATCTTGGCTATCAAGTGGGATGCTGGCCCATTAGGATTCCCATAGAACTAAAACTGAAGAGATTCTTCTTTGCTTCAAGGCATGTGGAAGAGTTGCTGGACGTGGGCTTGACATCCTGAACCAGCAGTATCATTAATTCTGTGGGTTTTCTCCTAAGTAATTGTCGGGGAGGGTAGATGGTGCAGAGTACAGCCAGAGGGTATGGTTGGCTTGTCTTAAAACTGTAAATTGAGGAACCCTTTTTAGAGCAGAGCAGGAACACTGAGTGCTGGCATAAAATGAAAACGGAAGCCAAGCCAGTCAGCAGCAGCAGGTGTTCCCGAGGATCTGCAGTTAGGTTTACTGGTACATGGTGGCTCCTTGGAGTAGTTACACCTCCAGGAATCTTGTCTTTTCCCTGCTGATCTTCTATGGGATGCAGGAGACCACAGTACTGTCAAGAGTAAAGATGCTTTCCTTCCTGGGTAGGTGTAAAGAAGACATTCCAGTGTGAACTGTGCAGTTACACTTGTCCGCGCCGTTCCAACCTGGACCGCCACATGAAGAGCCACACTGATGAGAGGCCACACAAGTGTCATCTCTGTGGCAGGGCTTTCCGGACAGTCACGTTGCTGAGGAACCACCTCAACACTCACACAGGTACCCTTGCTGTTGGGCACGTTGGTTTTGTAGGATCTGCTCTGTGATTAGAACTGATAGAAAACCAGGCTGGATCTGTCTGGAATCTGTTGGGTTCTTCTTGCAGAACAAGCGAAAATAGAAGAAACTCTTCAACACTGCAACTCGTTTCTCATTTGAACAGAGTTTTCTGCTTGACCAGGTCAGGTGCAAAGCTCATCCTGTGCACAGGTACAAAGCAGATCCTGGGCTTGCTCTGACATTACCCAAAGTGACAGAAAATGTTCCATTTGCCTTGGGCATGAGTAGTTGTGCTCTAAGCTTTATGTTGTCATTGTGGACATGGGAGAATGAGGAGCTAAACATAAGGGAGTTGAAATAGTGGAAAAAAAGCACCCCCAAAATGAAAAGCAAAGAGATCAAACCCCAAGAAATAGATGATGAACTAGGCCAATAAAACCTGGAACTGCAGCAAACTTCTGCTTCTCCTTACACAAGTTTCTAGTATAAAACTACAGGTAATTGAACTGTAATGAAGCTTCTTGTGACCTTTCTACCAAAAAAAAAGTAAAATATCCCTCATTTTCTCTGCCTACTTACATTATATCTAACTGGGTGGTTTGAAATAACCAAGTGATAGAAAAAGAAGGGAGTTTGTTCCATCATTGGAAAGGATATGAATTCTCTGAGGTCTTATTTACACAGAAGTTGTGACTCTTGTGCACTGTTTGCTGCTCTGATCTTTCAGAGGCTTCAAAAAAAGCCCCAACAAAACCAAAAGCCAACGAAACCTGTCCCATCTTTTCCCTTTGTCACTAAATCAGTGTCCTGCTCTTGCTGTCTTGCTGCACCCCACCAGGTACTCGCCCTCACAAGTGCCCAGACTGTGACATGGCCTTTGTGACCAGTGGAGAGTTGGTTCGGCACCGCCGCTACAAACACACCCACGAGAAACCCTTCAAATGTTCCATGTGTGATTATGCCAGTGTGGAGGTATGTTGGTTCCTTCTTACAGCACTTCCTTGGACACTTCAGAGCCTGTTCTCCATCTGTTATCAGGCATTTCCTCTTTGGCTGTTTAAAAGGCTCTGAGCAAAAAAGAAGTTACAAATCAGGTCTGCTCTGGGGTTTCCTTGGTTAAAGGGAAAACAGTTGGAGAGCATTTCTGCAGAGAAATCCTCAGTGATACCCATTTCCTCTTTGGATACAATAGCTGATGTTGTTTCTTAAATTACTGAGCCTCTCAGATGACTGCAGGAGCTGTAGTGTGCTCCGTGTTGAAGGAGGCAGCCATCTCCTGCTGCACCAGGCTGTGCTTCTAGGCTAGAGGTGCCCTCCCATTTTAGAAATGGGTGTTCTGCTCATTAGCTAGTGAGGCCATTAAGGTGACTGTAACCAAAACTAATGAGCCTTTGCCTCAATATTTGCAAAAACCAGCTTTGCTAATGCTGGGTGGTTGTCTGATTTGCTCCAGCAAATTAAGCTTCCTTGAATGCTCTACCCTGGGCAGCCCTGCTGCTTATCCTAGAGTCTTAGAATGGTTTGGGTTTGAAGGGACCTTAAAGATCATCCAGATCCAACCCCCCTGCATGGGCAGGGACACCTCCCACCAGCCCAGGTTGCTCCAAGCCCCATCCAACCTGCCCTTCAATACTTCCAGGGATGGGGCAGCCACAGCTTCCCTGGGCAACCTGGGCCAGGCTCTCACCACCCTCACACCAAAGAATTTCCTCCCCATGTCCAACCTATATCTCTGCTCTTCCAGTTTTAATCCCTTCCCCCTTGTCCTCTCCCTCCCTGCCCTTGTCCCAAGTCCCTCCCCAGCTTTCCTGGAGCCCCTTCAGGCACTGAAAGGTGTCTAAGGTCTCCCTGGAGCCTTCTCTTCTCCAGGCTGAACACCCCAACTCTCCCAGCCTGTCATGCAGCCTGGTCGTGTTTGAGCAGAAGATGCTGTAATGTTTGTGTTCATGCTGACCTTTAAGCTGGGTTTGTGCCTCCTAGGTAGAAGCAGGAGAGGAAAGTAATGAAGGTTCATTGCAGGACTTGATTTCTGTTGGTCTTAGCAAGATACTGATTTCTCTCACCCCTCTCAAAGTAACTGGAGAGGACCCCAGAAGGCACCTTGTGGAGACAGATGCTCTGTAGAGGGGACACGTAACCCCGCACTGTGTTCCTGGGGTCCCAGCTTTCCCAGAACACTTTCTGTTGTCTCTCCAGGATACTTTCAAATTTTAGCATGTCTCCAGCTGCTGAGATGGTTGATAAGTCAGGTGAGCACAGAACTCCAAACCAGATTCCACTGAATGTGGGAACAAGCATCAAGCAAGACTGGGAATGAGGATGAGAAGTGAAGCGGGCAGGAGTTGAGTGGCTGTGAGAACAGCACTGAAACATGTTTGCTTGGTTTAGTGACAAGATAAAACCAGACTGCCTTAAAATCTTGACTAATTTCTTGCACTTTTGGCTCCCTGGCCTGCCCCCCTGTGCTAACTCCAGCCTTGCTCTTGATTTGCAGGTTAGCAAATTGAAACGCCACATTCGGTCTCACACCGGAGAGCGCCCGTTCCAGTGCAGCTTGTGCAGCTATGCCAGCAGGGACACCTACAAACTGAAGAGGCACATGAGGACCCACTCTGGTATGGATGCCACGTTTCTTCAGTGTCAAAGTGCTGAGGCTGTGCACAATGTGGGCAAACGCTCTTTAACAGCAAAGGGAGTAGCCACTGGAACAGGTTGCCAGGGAAGTTGTGGCTACCCCATCCCTGGCAGTGTTGAAGGGCAGGTTGGATGGGGCTTGGAGCAACCTGGACTAGTGGGAGGTGTCCCTGCCCATGCAGGGGTTGGATCCTGATGATCTTTAAAGTCTCTTCCAACCTAAAACCATTTTATAATTCTAAATACTACTTAGTATTTTAATATAAAACCTTTATGAAGTCTGTAGCCAAAGAAAATGCACCATGATTCCTAAGTGCTACTAAATTAATAAACCAATAGTAATCATTGCACTTAGAAATGAGCTTGGAGTGTTCTGATTTCCAGTTTGTCTGTGAGGTGATAAAATTTAGGCACTTCTTTATCAGTGCTTCACTTCCAGTTGAACTTTATAGCCAGGGTAGTAGTAGAAAAGCATCTCATGCATGTCGTTCATAAAGATCCTAATTATTTTCTTCAACAGAAGCAACAGGGTTTTAGCATAGAATGTTACTGGAGTGCCAGGTTCATAATATTGCTGAAATTGAAGGGAAAAAAACCTCCTTGAATATATAAATCTATATATGATCATTCAGAACCCCTGGCCCCCAAAAATACGCTCTCTTCTGGCAGCCTGTAGGTCTTCCATGCATTTCTCAGAGGAAGGAGAATAATTCAACTCACTTCAAGATTGAGCTGGAATCTCTTTCTACAAAAAGATACATGTTGGGGCTGGAACTTCTAGAGAAAGAGACATTACTTCCCACTTCTTAGAGTTCCTGTTCCTGTCAGCTCCCTGCTGTCACAAATGTCTGGGAGGTTGTTTTGTTTGGGGCTTGTTGGTGAGATTTCTTTTTAATTCAAGTACTTGTGTCATTTCTTTTCCCTCCTTCTGCCCCTGCAGGAGAGAAGCCATATGAATGCTACATCTGCCACGCTCGCTTCACTCAGAGTGGAACCATGAAGATGCACATTCTGCAGAAGCACACAGAGAACGTGGCCAAATTTCACTGTCCTCACTGTGATACTGTTATAGCCAGAAAGAGTGACTTGGGTGGGTATCTCTCAGGACTGACCATTTCTTGAAGGTTCTGCAAAATACCCCTCAAAATTAGAGTTCACATACCCCAACTACTCTCTCTGTCTTGTTGGTTTTTTTAACCTAATAGTTCTGGTAAGTGCAACCCTGCAGCACAGGCTTAGATGTGTGGCTGGTAGTGCCCCCTTGAGTTTATGCAGCTCATAATTAGCAGTTTCTTTTCATTATTTGAAAATGTAGCATGTTTTCCAGGTGTACAAGGAAAGTTACTGTTTTTTTTGTGTCCTACAGGGTAAGCTGGAGAGGGACTTGGGACAAGAGCAGGGAGGGAGAGGACAAGGGGGAAGGGATTAAAACTGGAAGAGGGAGATTGAGGTTGGACATGAGGAGGAAATTCTTTGCTGTGAGGGTGGTGAGAGCCTGGCCCAGGTTGCCCAGGGAAGCTGTGGCTGCCCCATCCCTGGCAGTGTTGAAGGGCAGGTTGGATGGGGGCTTGGAGCAACCTGGGCTGGTGGGAGGTGTCCCTGCCCGTGCAGGGGGTTGGAACTGGATGATATTTAAGGTCCCTTCCAACCCAAACCAGTTGTGGGATTCTGTGATTAAACTTGGACTGATGTTACAGCTGCATATGGATTCAGGCCTGAAAACCCCAAAGGTTGCTTGACTTGATCTCCTGCACGTTGGAGGCTGTCAAGTTTCATGCAGAGATATTTCCATCAAACAAAAAGGTTTGGATTAACCTAAACAGTTTAATTTTCCAAGGTTTGGAGCTGTGTGCTCATACAGGTAGGAGAGCCTGAGCTGTCACAAAGCCCCCTGTCCTTGCAGTAGGGGAGTCTTGCTGTAGTGAGTGGTCCCCAATGTGGTTCCAGCAGGCAAGTTCTCCTTTATGTTCTTCAAGAAGCTGAAAAATAACATCATGCCCAGAGCAGCTAAGAAGGAAGAAGCCACGATTTGGCAGAACTTTCTGTCTATAAACAGCACATCACCCAAGGATGGGAAGGCAGGCTCCCTTCCAAGACAGTCAAGTGTGAAGTGCTACAGAGAGAGGAGCAAAGGAGATAGCTGTGAATTCATCTTCTAGTAACACTTTCATGTACCCTGAGCTACCCTGTGCAGCTGTGGTGTGCTCTTAGTTGGAGGATTTAAAGTAGTGACTAAAACCTCTTTTGGGGATTATCTGCTGGTATCCCTGTCTCCTTCTAGCCCTGTAACTTCAAATCCTGCAGAAAATCCTGTTTCCCAAGATGTATTGCCTGGCTTCAGGCTAAATCCAAGCAATTTGGAGTAGTCTTACACATCACAGTCCACAAGACACTTCAGCTGGACACTCAGATTACCAAGTGTATCAGCATGGATTGCTAAGAACCAGATCTAGAATCCCATGGATGGAGTTTTTTCACAAAACATTTCAGTCTAGAAATGATGGAAATGTAGGATCACAGAATGCTTTGGGTTGGAAGGGACCTTTGAAGAGCATCCAGTCCAACACCCCTGCAGTGAGCAGGGACCTCTTTAACTAGATCAGGTTGCTCAGAGCCCCATCAAGCCTGACCTTGAACATCCCCAGGGATGGGGCCTCCAGCAGCTCTCTGGGCAGCCAGGTCTCACCACCCTCACAGTGCAGAACTTCTTCCCAATACCTGATCTAAATCTCCCTGCTCTAGTTTCAAACCATTCCCCCTTGTCCTCTCACTACAAACCCTTGTCAAAAGTCCCTCCCTAGCTTTCCTGTAGAAGTTGCTTTTAATGTTTTGTTGCTTTTAATTACAAACCTTTTAAGCTTTGAATCCTAAAGTAACTATTTCACTTTCGTGAGCCTGAGAGAGCGCAGAGGGAGGAGCACAAAGGTCCTGTAGGATAAATCTTTCTCATCCTTGGAATGGTTTGCTGAAAGCCCTTGATCCTTTTCAAACTAAACCAAGTGACCAAATGTTCCTGCCAGGTGTCCACTTGAGGAAGCAGCATTCCTACATCGAGCAGGGCAAGAAGTGCCGCTACTGTGACGCCGTGTTCCACGAGCGCTACGCGCTCATCCAGCACCAGAAGTCCCACAAGAACGAGAAGCGCTTCAAGTGTGACCAGTGTGATTATGCCTGCAGACAGGTAAGCCCCCTCCCCCTGCCTTGGAGGTGTTGGTGGAACAGGAGCAGCTGAAAGTAGGAACTGGATAGCTGAGCTCTTCAGTTCGACCAACAGGCGAGAATTTCAGCTTAGCTCTCTGGATCTTCTGAAGGGTGTGAAGGGAAGTTCAGTGGCCTTTGCCACTTTGTAGGGCTCCCCTGGAGAGGTTACCTTAGAATCTTAGGATGGTTTGGGTTGGAAGGGACTTTAAAGATCATCCAGTCCCAACCCCTGCATGGGCAGGGACACCTCCCACCAGCCCAGGCTGCTCCAAGCCCCATCCAACCTGCCCTTCAACACTGCCAGGGATGGGGCAGCCACAGCTTCCCTGGGCAGCCTGGGCCAGGGTCTCACCACCCTCACAGGGAAGAACCTCAGTCTCCTCTCTTTCAGCTTAAAACCATTCTCCCTCATCCTCTCACTCCATGCCCTTTCTAAAAGTCCTTCTCTGTTGTTGATGTCTCATGATCTTAAAGGTCTTCCAACCAAAACTATTCTAGTCCAGCCTCTCTGACCACTGGAACAGGTCAACAGGTACATCGAGGTTGTGACTCCAAAGGTTGGAGCCACAGGCTGGGTTGGACAAAGGGACAAGAGGCCACATAGGATGGAAGTTGCTAGGACTGAACATCAAGATGTTCTCACTTCCCTGTGGATTCATCCTTTCCTGGGTACTAAGGATAAAATGTGTCTCCTTTTAGCTGAAAAGTCACTTTCCTGTGTTTTTTCCTGTCCTGCTTGTCCCTGTCAGGAGAGACACATGGTCATGCACAAACGGACCCACACTGGAGAGAAGCCTTATGCCTGTAGCCATTGTGACAAGACCTTCCGCCAGAAGCAGCTCCTGGACATGCACTTCAAACGATACCACGACCCCAACTTCGTCCCTGCTGCCTTTGTCTGCTCCAAGTGTGGCAAAACCTTCACTCGCCGGGTAAGGACGTGGGGTTTGGGGGAGTTTGGGGTGGAATCAGGCTTTTAGCCAAAGGGAGGGAACGTGTTTAGCCAGAAGGAAAGGTGGGTGAGGTACAGGGCACTGTATTGAGGCTTTAAATCACAGAGTGGTGGGGGTTGGAAGGGACCTCTGGAGATCATCTAGTCCAACCCCCTGCTAGAGCAGGATCCCCTAGAGCTGATACCCCAGGAACACATCCAGGTGGGTTTGGGATGTCTCCAGGGATGGAGACTCCACCACCTCCCTGGGCAGCCTGTCCCAGGGCTCTTTCACCCTTAGAGTAAAGAGATATATCGTGTTAAGGCTCAACCTCCTGTGCTCCAGCTTGTGCCCATTGCCCCTTGGCCTGTCACTGGACACCCCTGAGAAGAGTCTGGCCCATCCTCCTGACACCCCCTGTAGATACTGATGATCACTGATCAGATCCCCCCTCAGCCTCCTCCTCTCCAGCTGAACAGCCCCAGCTCTCCCAGCCTTTCCTCACAGGACATATAATAGATAAATAGAGCACTTATTTCTGAAAGAGACCTGGTGGAGTTAGAACTACCACACAGCAGTGGTGGCACCATGAGCAGTGTGAAGATGCAACTGTGTGAATGGAAGTTAATTAAATCTACCCAGTTACCTTAAAGGGTTGTCCTTGATAAAGGAAAAAAAAAAAGAGGTTGTCAGAACTGTGTTTGAAGATGCAGAGATAGGTTTCTGATCTTGAATTTAATGCATGTTGTATTTTTTTGTTGTCTTTTTTCCTCTTCCACTGAGCAGAACACAATGGCCAGACATGCTGATAACTGCTCTGGCCTCGATGGTGGGGAAGGAGAGAATGGAGGAGAGACAAAGAAGGGCAAACGTGGCCGAAAGAGAAAGATGAGGTCCAAGAAAGAAGACTCCTCTGACAGTGGTAAGAAACAGCTCCAAATGTTCTGAGAATTACAGGCCTGTGATTCATTGTGTTTGGGAAGGAGAAGCTCAGGCATTTTATCCTCCATCCTGGTGGAGGGGAAACTTAGTCATCTCTTCAGCAGGAAGATGCAGATGGAGATTCAAGGCCAGGCAGTTCAGTGATGATTCAGCAGGAGCAGTGGTGCTGATCAGTCTGTGAGCTGAAGTGCTTCATGGAATTCATCAAGGAGCATAGGCTGGGAGAACAGGGGTCTTCCTGGCTAGGGAATGTCTATCTGACATTCTTAGGTGGCAGAGAGGCTTCAGAGGAAATGTGTGGTCAGCTTCCTTGTGCAAACCTTGGCTGCAGAAACTCCCTAGAAACAAGTGCTTGAATTCATGGTTGTGTAGATAGTTGAAAAAGTGGGTAACAGTTCAATAAAGTCTGTCTGACTTGTTCATTTAAACACAAAAAGGTTTTGGAGGCAGAAAGAGGAAAATAACTGCCTCAGTGGAAGGTAATTCAAAACCTGGGAATTCTGTAGCATCTCATTTTTATTATCTCCTGAGTTTAGCTTGTGGTAAAAACCCCTGATTTAATTTAGGTGTTATGGTCTGAGGTTCAGAACAGCTTTTGGAGAAGCTGGTCCAGAGTCATGCTTGTTAGATGAGCTGATGAGCATTGGATGGTTGTGGCTCTGAGGGAATCCCTTCAGCCTCAGGAGGAGCTGACTCCTCAGGAGGAGCTGACTCCTCAGGAATCATTTGCCAGACTGAAGAAGCTGAGCAGTAAGCAAGAGGTCCTAGCCACAGGCTTGGAGAACTTAGTCAGTAGTCTTCTTATCTCTAGATCTGCAGTTTGTGGGGTTTGGGCAACTGTTAAATATCTAAAAATTGTGAGCAAAGCTGTGACCAAACAGACTTAGCTTCTGGAGAAACAGCAGATAGTAAATGATTGGTTTGTTTCCCACCTGGCCTGGCTGGCCCAGGTTAGACAGACTGAGAGACACTGAGCTGAGGGAGGAGTGTGAAGAAGCTCTTAAAAGGTGGGACCTGAGAAATCCAGTAAACTAAAGAAATTTGCCTTGGGGAATCCTCAGGGAAGGGGTTGAATCCCCATCTCTGGAGGTGTTTAATATAGATGTGGTGCTGAGGGACATGGTTTAAACACTGGACTTGGAAGAGCTGGGTTAATGGTTGATAGAGTTAGGTTGTTGTTGGACTCAGTGATCTTAAAGGTATTTTCCAACCAGAAGGATTCTGTGAGTAGTCCTTGAGTGACTGGAAGAATGCAGCATGGACATGCCTGGGTGTCCAGCAGTATTGCCCAGTTCAGCATCTTTAACTGCTTTTTGTCTGCTTTGGTTTAGCCTGAGGCATTCTGGGGAGGTCCATTCTGCTTAACCTGGGAACTGAGGAGTGCTCTGAAGAGTTAACAGTGAGCAGGAAGCTCAGTTAGCAACGTAAAAGGTGCAGAAGCTCCACAGCTTGATCTGAGGACTGTTGGATTGGAATCCCAAAGCCCAGTGAGGTGCAAAAGAGCTGGTGTGAATGGGAGGTGCCATCATAAATCCTCTGAGGAGACAGGGCCTTGTAAAACTCGCTGTATTAAACCTGTCCTTCCTCTGAAGAGAGGTTGTGGGGATGATTCTCTTGGTCACTGGTTGGTAAATTGTGTGTGGGTGCCCTGGGAAGCCTAGGGAGTGGCCTGCAGGGCTGTGTCCACACATGCTGTGTGAGAACACCCCAGTTCTGTGTGGTTCTGCCACGTGTAACTTGAGATTTTGAGATCTTGGACATTAGTCCCAGTGTCTGGGAGCTGCTACCCTGGTTGTTAACAGAGAGAGACTGAAGTCTGGCCCTGCCTTGAGGGCTGGGAGACTTGCTCTGGGGTCCCTCTGGAGCTCTGGTGTTTCATGGAGATACTGTAGTGGCTGCTACCACCACTTAGGTGCAGGTGGCCCCTTTTATCCTCTTGCCCTTCTGTTTTCCCACAATTACTCCTCTCCAAAATACCTCAGCCCCTCCCCTAAGCATGCCATGACTAGTCCTGTGTGATCCAAAACTGCCTCTCCCCTGCAGCCCCTGATGTGTCCCATCCCTCAGTCTGAAAGGTGACCTGGAGACCTGTTCCTGATGGCTCATCCCAGTGGGTGTCACACCTGGGAGCTGGGGTTGATGGCTCTCCTGGGAATGACCCAGACAAGATGGGCAAGCCCATGATTTGGGTTCCCACCTTCCACTGTGCACCCCTGTTCTCCTCTGGGTTGTGTAGTTGGGGCTTTGGTGGTTGATGGCTTGTCTGGTGGGCCTGGGAGTAGCCCAGCAGTGCAGCACTTGGTCCCACTCCTGCTGTTGTCTCTGAGCTCCTTTGTGGATGTGCAGAGGAGCTTTTATCTCATAACCTAACAGAATCATGTTTCCTTTTGCTTTCTGAAGGACAACTTGTTCTCTTTCATGTGAGGGTAACAGACTTAACAGTCTGTGCCACCAGCTTCTCCTCAAAGGCCTTGTTTGCTTTCTTTCTCATCATAGAATGCCAGGTTGGGAGGGACCTCAAGGAAAATCTGGTCCAACCTTTCTAGGTAGGATCATGGTTTAGATGGATGGTCCCAGCACCTTGTCAGGCTGAGGCTTAAAATTCTCCAGTGTTGAGGAATCCACCACTTCCCAAGGGAGGTTATTCCAGTGTCTGACTGGTCTCATAGTGAGAATTGTTCTTCTGGTGTCCCACTGGGATCTCCCCAGGAGTAACTTGCACCCATTACCCCTTGTCTTTTCCATGTGACTCCTAGGCTGAGGATGTGCTGATGATTCTTTGCAGGTGGATGTTTCCTTCTTGTTTAAACTGAACACGCTCCTGATTCCCTGTTTCTTACAGAGGAAAATGCTGAGCCAGATCTGGATGATAATGAAGATGAGGAGGAGACAGCAGTAGAAATTGAGGCTGAACCAGAAGTGGAGCCAGAGGCTCCTGCACCACCTCCCAGTAAGAAACGAAGAGGAAGACCACCAGGCAAAGCTGCTGCCCAACCAAAACAATCCCAACGTGAGTCTCTCAGTGAAGTTATTTGCTTGGGCTGCTTTGTCCTTGGATGTGGCAGTTCTTGGAGGAGAACTGCTCTCCTCAAGAGAGCTTGTTTTCAGAGCAGACCAACTGCACTTGGCTCTGCCTTGCTCAGAACTCACCTTCTCTGTGAAATCTGTGGGTTTTCCTGGGCTTGAGGGAACGTAGCCACTCCAGGCCTTGCTAAAAGGAGAGGAGTAGTTTTTTTCCTTTAGGATTAACCCACTTGAGTGCTGTGCAAACTGCCAAATTCTTTCTGCACCACTCAGGGTGTCTCTGCTGTAAAGCAGCTCCTGGTAAAGCAGCTGTTCGTGCAGTCCCTGTGGTGGTCTGGCCTCTGTAGGCTTGTATAGTTATTGCCACAAATATAGAATCATGGAGTTACAGACTGGTTTGGGTTGGAAGGGACCTTAAAACCATCTCATTCCAACCCCCCCTGCATGGGCAGGGACACCTCCCACCAGCCCAGGTTGCTCCAAGCCCCATCCAACCTGCCCTTCAACACTGCCAGGGATGACTTCATGCCTGTGCTTCTGAGTGCAGCCTCAGTGCTGGTGTTTCAACCCTACCAAGTTCTCTCCATGAGAACAGACACTGATGACTGCACAGAATCCAAGTCAGTCCATTGTTGGCAGAAAGCAGGAAGGGCAGATTTGCTCCCTCAGGGTAAAGGCTTCCCAAGTGCTGGCCTGTCTGCTCAGTGCTCCCAGGGTGGCTCTGGCCTTGAATTACAGCCTGTGGAAACATTTGATGCTGAATTTGTCACTAGTGTTTCTGGGTTCCCCAGAATCTGAAGCTTTTCTTCATGCCCCTCCATTGGTACAATCCTGTCTACACTACAAAATCCTACACCTGAACATCCCAAGGCCTCCTGGAAGTGTGGCAGTGGTAGCACATCTTCACACAGGGGCAAGGAAATAGATACTGGGATGAATGGGGCAGGTTGAGTCACAGGATCACAGCATGTCAGGGGTTGGAAGGGACCTCCAGAGACCCCCGAGTCCAACCCCCCTGCCAGAGCAGGACCAAAACCAGGGCAGGGCACTCAGAAAGGCATCCAGACAGGTCTGGAAAGTCTCCAGAGAAGGAGACTCCACAGCCTCTCTGGGCAGCCTGTCCCAGGGCTCTGTCACCCTCACAGCAAAGAAGTTCTTCCTCATGTTCAGGTGGAACTTCCTGGGCTCCAGTTTGAATCCACTGCCCCATGTCCTGTCCCAGGGCACAAGTGACAAGAGCTTGTCCTGCCTTCTTGCTGCCCTCATGGATTGATAGACATTCATTAGATCCCCCCTCAGGCTTCTCCTCTCCAGACTGAACAGCCCCAGGTCTCTCAGCCTTTCCTCATCAGACAGATGTTCCAGTCCCTTCATCATCCTTGTAGCCTCCCTTGGACTCCCTCCAGTAGATCCCTGTCCCTCTGGAACTGGGGAGCCCAGGACTGGACACAAGACTCCAAGTGAATCACTCCTGCTCATGTGGGAATGGGAGTTGTGGCTCCCACCTTCCCTTTCCATGGAAGGAAGTCTTAAATACCTGCTGGGAAGTTCCCTGGTGAGGTGTTCAGCAAGCTCTGGAACCAGTAACAAAATGTCTTTCCTCCTTCCTCCCTCTGTCCCCTCCCCTTCCAGCTGCAGCAATCATCCAGGTTGAAGACCAGAACACTGGGGAGATCGAAAACATTATAGTGGAAGTAAAGAAAGAACCTGATGCAGAAACAGCAGAGGAGGAGGAGGAAGCTCAGCCTGCTGTGGTGGAAGCTCCCAATGGAGACCTGACCCCTGAGATGATTCTCAGCATGATGGACCGGTGATGGAGGAGAACCACCCTGGCCTGACTGAACTGCCCTGGGCTGTGTTTAAACGGCTCAAATCTATTTTTCCTTTTACCTTTTTTTTTTTTGTTTTGTTTTCTTGGCTTTGGGAAATGCATCATTTTAAGACCATTTTACCAAACATACTGGGAAAAAATAAAATTAAAAAAACCACCAAACAAAAACGACACAAAAAAAAAACCCCAACCAACCAACCACGACTTCAAGATGATGTTAGAACGTGATTTAACTAGAACTTGCTGTTTTATGTTAGCATTGCAGGATCATGGAACATTAGGAATATATTTTGGAGTCCTTGAAAGGGTTTCCTGTGAGATGCTTGATTTAGTTTTGCTCTGAACTGCATCGTAAAGCTGGCCCAAGGGTCCTGTTTACATGCACCAAGTTTTAATAGTCAAAAATGGAAGGTATGTGGTAAGCCACTCTGGATTTACCCTTCCAGTTCCCAGAGTCCTTGAGCCTCCTTCTCTCAGTAGTGTTTTTAACTGTAAATGCAGACTTGGGAGGGTTCTAGACTTTTAAAACGTTGGGTTTTGTTTTGTTTTGTTTTGCTTTCCCCACTGACTTGCTCCAGTTCTCCCAGTCGGCTGCACACGGTAGTCTTGGCATGCTCCAACTGGTTGCTGTCTTTCATTAATGTGCTTTGCTTTCTGCAAAGCATTTCTGTAATGGTCAAGCTTGTAAATAACTTTTTTTTTTTTTTTACATTTTAATCTTTTTTTTTTTTCCATTAATTAAGAGGGATGCAAAAAAAAAAAACATAATAAAAAAATGCAGCTTAAAGAAACCCCAGGATTTGAATTCCTTTCAAACGAAGCAACAAGAGAAACTGAGGAGAGTGGAAATGCTGGAAAAGCTCTGGAGGAACCAAGCCCGTGGAGAAGATCATTGCTTGCAGAACAAGAGAAACCCACCCCTGAGACCTGTTTGGTTTTTCTCAAGCACACAAACCTGAAACCTGCACCATGAACCTTGTGGGTTTTTTTTCCCCACGATTTTTTGGGTTGTTGGTTTTACATTTTCTTTGCTCTCTCTCTCTGTCTCTCTCTCTCTCTCCTGGTTGCACTGGGTGTTGCTGGAGCCCGTGCCGAGGCACGTGGGGCTGGTGACACTGCAGCCCCTCCAAACCTGGGCCAGGAAATGTTTCATGGGTCAGTAATTCAAACCCTTTGGGATCTCTTGAGGATGACAACAAAAATCAGAATAATGTGAACTGCAAAGGATGCCTGTATATGAACTGTCACATGGTAAACAAACCAGAAACAAACTATGTAAGCTTTTTATAGAGCCTCAGTCTTGCTGATTTCAACCCAATTTTTCTTCTATGTATCGCTTTTAAAGGAGCTCTCAGTTTAGCTATCAGACTCTAGGTTGATGCATTTTTGTACTTAGCTGTACTGTGTGATATTTTTCATTATTTTAGGAAGCCAACATGGGGGGAAATAAAAAAGAAAACGACACAAAAAAAAAAAATACTGTTATAAAATACGTAATGGGGTTTGAAGCTGGGAAGGAGAATATACTGCTGTACAGCTAATAAATAATAATGGATTAAGGTGGGTGCTCCCTGGCTGGTTTCTTTGTGCTTGGGAATGGTGTGAGGTGGTAGGGAGGTCTGGAGGGGAAGGTTTCTCCTCCTGGACAGGTGCAGGGGTGGTGGGACAGGGAGCAGGTCCCTTCTCCCCGTGGCTGTTTCCTCTGCTGGGTGCCAGGAGGGATCTGTTTGGTCATGGTGAGTCTGGAGAAGAGGGGACTCCAGGGGGACCTTCTCTCTCTGTACAGCTACCTGAAGGGAGGTTTAGTCAGGTGGGGTTGGGCTCTTTCTTCAGGCAACCAGTGACAGGATGAGAGGGCCTGGCTTGAAGCTGCTCCAGGGGAGGTTTAGGTTGGATATCAGGAAGCACTTCCCCATGGAAAGGGTGATCAGACATTGGGATGGGCTGCCCAGGGAAGTGGTGGAGGCACCATCCCTGGAGGTGTCTGAGGAAAGGCTGGAGGTGGCACTTGGTGCCCTGGTCTGGAGATGTGATGTCAGGTCATAGGCTGGACTTGATGGTCTTAAAGGTCTTTTCCAGCCTCAGTGATTCTGTGATTCTGAGTCTGCAGCCAAGGCAGGATTCCTGGGTCCCTGGTCCCTCCCAGCAGCTCGTGGCAAGAAGCTGCTCCCTGGGCTGGGTTGTGGAGAGGGGCTGGACCTTCTGCTGGCACTCAGCAGGGGCTGCAGCTGGAGCTGGTGCAGGAGGAGCTGTGGCTCTTGTTCATTTGAGGTGTGAGTTGAAATGATTATAGCTGATGGTTTGAGCAGCAGAAGCAATGGAGCCAGGCTGGGAGAGTTGGGGTGTTCAGCCTGGAGAAGAGAAGGCTCCAGGGAGACCTGAGAGCATCTTCCAGGGCCTGAAGGGGCTCCAGGAAAGCTGGGGAGGGGCTTGGGACAAGGGCAGGGAGGGAGAGGACAAGGGGGGAGGGATTAAAACTGGAAGAGGGGGATTTAGGTTGGACATGAGGAGGAAAGTCTTTCCTGTGAGGGTGATGAGAGCCTGGCCCAGGTTGCCCAGGGAAGCTGTGGCTGCCCCATCCCTGGCAGTGTTGAAGGGCAGGTTGGATGGGGCTTGGAGCAGCCTGGGCTGGTGGGAGGTGCCCCTGCCCATGCAGGGGGTTGGATCTAGATGATCTTGAAGGTCCCTTCCAATCCAAACCAGTCTGGAGTTCTATGATGCTTTCTGGGAAGTGGGACTGATGCTCAGGTGAGTTTCCATGGTCCATCTTCATTACCTGTGAAAGCAGCTTGGAGCCACCTGTGAGCAGGGAGGTAGGTGCACACTGGGTGAGGTTGGGATGGTTCATCTGGTGCTGCTGCCTTCAGCCCAGGAGCTGCTGCCAATGGCACCAGAAATGCTTGAATCTGAACAACCACACGAGCTGCTGGGCTTGAATGTTCACCAGATGTTTGGTGAGAAGTTGGTCCTGGGAGATGGTACTTCTTAAACTTGCCAAGATAAGCTGTCTGGAGTTTGATGCCTGGAACCCTGGGCAGGATGGAGGTTTGTTTCAGCAGGTGGGAGAGGGAGGTGCTGCTCCTGCCAGGAGGAGGAGCTGGGGAGGTTCTGGTGAGCTGGAAAACTCAAGGTGTCCTCAAGATGTGTGAAGAGTCCCACCACCTTCTCCTAACGCCCTGTGGCTCAACCCACTGCTGACAAGTGGGGTGGGAAGGATGTTGCAGTATGATTGAACTGGTGACCCGTGGTGGTGCCCCAAGGAGCTGTTGTGTCCCTTGGCAGCTCCTGCCCTGCTGGGACATGGGACTGGTCTCCAAAGGGGACCAGCTGCTGGTGGCTTTTGTGCTTAACTGAGGAACAAAATCTAAGCAGCACTTAATCACTGGCTGCTTTGGGATCTTTCCTGGAGACTCAAGCAAGGCTTTGGTGGGGATGGTGATCCTGTGACCAGCCTCCTTGTCTCCCCAGCCTGCTGTGTTACCTTGTGGTCTGCTCTGTTGACCTGGTTTCTTGGTGGTGGCTCAGTCAATAGCCCTGTTGTGCAGCCTGGGTTTCATCTGACCTGAGCTGGAGCTCCTGCCTTGGGCAGGTGTCTCTGCTTGTCCACCTCTCTTTGCAGGCTTCTGGTTTGCCCTTGGTGGAGCTGCTCTGGGGAGGTTCAGAGCAACCCAGGGTTGAGCTGAAAATGCCCAGCCCGTGTCCTCTGGGGGTAAGACAGAGATGTCCTCTGGACACCCTGACGTGCCTGACCTGGCACAGCAGGCAGGGAATGCTTGTGCACAGGGATGTCTCCCTCTGCCCTGCTCCTGGGGTAGATGTTCTCCTGCACTGGTAGGTGTTCTGCACTGATACTCAGTGTGGACTTGATGATCTTGAAGGTCTTTTCCAACCCAAGAGATTCTATGATTCTATGGGGGACTCAGTATTTTGGGGAAGGAGCTTGGGATGGGGCTTGTCTGGATCTCCTTTGTGTTTCTAAGCTTCAGCAGAAGCCACCTTCTGATGGGTGCAAATGGGACAGCTGCTCTTTGCACTTCCTGAATGTCCCCACATGACAAAGGTGGCACCTGGTGCCCTTCCTGAGAAGTTCAGGTACCAGTAGCCTGGTCTCCTGTCACCCTGGAAAAGCTCAGCAGTTGCTGGTGGGTGCTGTCCCTGGTGGGTGGTGAGCACCCTGTGTCCTCCCACTTCCTGGTGCTTATCTGCCTGCTGACCTAGCTCAGGAGGCTCCAGGAGGTCCCTCAGAGAAGGTTGGTCCTTGCCCTGAGCCATGTTCTCCCCAGCAGCTGCTGTGTGATTGGGCTCCATGGAGATGCTGTCCCTGCAGGGAGATGGGTTCCTGTCTTCCCTTCACCCCGGAGGTGGCTTCAGAAGCATCTGCAGGTGTGTGTGGCAGGAGAGCAACATCCCCCAGCCCTTCCAGGGCTCACCTTCTCCTGGGTTCTTCTACCTCTGGGAGGCCTCAGTTGGCAAATTGCAGCTTGGGCAGCCTGGAGCTTGGTGGCTTGTCAAAAAGGGACAACTTAGGGGGGCAAGGCAGCTGGCACCTTCCATCCCAGCTGATGATGGTCACGGGGACCCAGGCAGGTGAGAGCAGCTCTGCTGGCTCCCTCAGCACCTTCTCCCCAGCCTCTGGAAGGACCAGCTGAGCCAACACTGAGAAATCTTGGGTGCAGTGAAGTCCTGCAGCAGCACGTGGGACAGGACAGGATGGCTTTCTGCTCCATCCTGGAGCCCTCCTGGGGAGCAGGGTGGTTGATGTGCTCTCCCCTGCTGCCCCGAGGTGGCCACCTGACCCTTGCTTCTCCTCCTTGCTTTGGGGCAGTGCTCTTGTCGTTTTGGCTTCATTCTCAGGGCATTTCTGCTCTGGACAAGCCCTGCCTGTAGCACCCTGCAGTGGCCACCAGCACCCACCCCCACTATCTCCCCCTGCAGATGCCCAGTGCCAGCCACTGGTCCTGGGCTGACCTCCCAGTGCCCACCAGCCGTGACCCACCTCGGTGGTCTGCAGGGCAGGAAGAGGTCGTGGACCTCAACCCCGGGAAGCTGGACCACGAGGAGATGCTGCTTCTCCTGCCTGGGAGGCCCTGCTGGCGTGTCCTGCTGCCCCAGGTGAAGCCAGGCAGGAGGAGAAGGGCTGGGCAGGGATGTCTTCTCCTCCCGGTGGGCCCCGGGCACCGTCACTTTCATTTCTCTTCTCCTGCTCAGGCGGCAAATCTCGCCTGACGGGGCAGGAAGAGGCACCGGGTGGGGGAGGAGGAGGTGCTGGTGACCTCGGTGCTTCCTCCCAGCAGGGCGCCTTGCCCGGGGATGTTCTCCTGACACCCGTGTCCCCAGGCCCCTCGTCCCCGGGGTCCCCGCCATGGCCGCGTCCCCCCCGGGGGTCCCAGCGGAGCTGCAAGGTAAGAACTGCCTGCTGAGGCCACCAGGAGAGCCCCCCGTGTGGGGCTGGGGTGGGCAGAGCCACCCGTGGGCTCCTCGTGGACCACAGCTGAGGGTTGGGGGGGGGGGGGGTGTGTGTGAGCAGGGTCTGGAGCCCCAAAACTCCATCTGGAGCCCCAAAACTCCATCTGGAGCCCCAAAACTTGCACGCCCCAGGGTCCTGCTGAGGCCAAAAGCTTCCCCTGGGGACCACTTGGCTCCTCAGGGACACGGGTCTCCATGGCTCCTGGTGCTGCCTTGGGCCTGGTGGGGCAGGGGTCCCCAGCAGCTCCTCCAGGGGGCACAGCCTGCTGGGGGTCCTGCAGCCTCCCCAGCTCCCCTGGTGTTTGCAGAGGGGTGGGAAGGGGCTGAGTCGGTGTGTTCTCAGAGCCCCCCGGGTCCTGGATGGTGGGTCCTGGAGACCGAGGTGGGTCCTGGGGGAGGTTTGGCTCCAGCCACTGCATCTGTGGGTCCCGGTGTCGTGACAACCTGGTTGGCTTTGCACCATGATGGGCAGCTCAGGTCCTCACCCCGCTTCTCCAGGCAGGAGCTGTGGTCCAGGAGAGGTGGGGAGGGGACACCCCAGGCTGGTGTGATGCTGGTGGTGACCGTGGGAGCCACAGATTTTGCAGATGTGGGGAGGCTGGTGTGGTGTGCAACCACCCGGGGGCAGGGTGGCCCAGAGAGTTGCCCCCCCAAAAAAAATGCAAAAGCAGGATCCATCCCACCAGAGGGAGGCAGGACTTGGGCACCGAGTTGCTCCCCAGGGAGCAGTTTGGGAAGGAGGAGGAGAAATCCAGACCCAGCTGTTCCTTGGTGCCAGATCTCAGCTCCTCCAGCAGAAACCCGGCCTAGGGGGACATCTTACTCTTGGAGTAAGATGATCAGCCGACCTAAGAAATCTCAAAGCACCCCTGGAAAGTCACCCCAAACACTGAGCTGTGTGTTTGCAGAGGAGGAGCTGGTGGCCCCAAAGCCCTGCTCTTGGTGGAGGCCACAGAAACCCATCAGGAGCTGGTTTTAGGAGCCCAAAGCTGGTGAAGAAGTGCGTGGCTCAGCTGGGTGAGCACCCAGGGTCTGACTGCTGGCTGTAGGTGGAGAGGAGCTGTGAGGACCACCCCTGGTGTCCACCAGGCAGCAGGGCATGTGAGAGAGGACCAGGGGTGGCTTCAGCCATCTCACTTCATGGGGACACGGGTCTTTTCAGAGGGCATCACTGCCTTCCTGGGGACACAGAAGGTGCTGCTGGTGACCAGCGTCCAGCTGCCGGTGAAATCCAAGTACAAGGACTACGTCTTGGTGGGTGCAGAACCATTCCTGGCTTCCCTGGGCAGCCACTGTGTGGCCCCAGCAGGGGACAGGGGGGGCTCAGGTGTCCCCCTGTCACTCTGGTGTCCCCTCAGGTGCTGACGCCCTGGAGAGCCTACGTGCTGCCGGTGACGCTGCCGGTGAGGGTGAGTGCTGCTGGGGGAACTGGGGGGACACTGGTCCCTGCTCTGGGTCACCTGGGGACACCCCACGGGCCACCTGGGGCCACCGGGTCTGGGACACCCCCAGGAGGAGGATGATGAGGAGGATGGGGTGAAGGGGAGGGGGTTTGGGAAGGTTGGAGGGGGCACGGCCAGGGCACTGCCCAGGGTGTGGGAGCTGAGGGTCCCCCCTGGGGTCCCCCCTGGGGTCCCCCTTCTCCAGCAGGGCTGACACAGCTCCTGTCACCTGCAGGTCCACAGCAGCTTCAGCCTCCTGGAGGTGCAGGAGATGACGGTGAAGGAGCCCAGCTTGGTGAGTGACACCAATACCCAGCCCAGCCACCCACCTGAGGGCCTGGGGGGGGTCCCCACTCCCCCCATGGCACCTTGAGGGTCACCAGTGAGGGTCTCCACAGGGAGATAAATCCCCTGGGGGGGGGGGCTTCCTAGGGTGTCTCCCTCAGGGCTGGAGGGGCAGGCAGGCACCCAGGGGTGCTGGCTCCAAGTGTGGGTGCTGGTGGCAGCCCCCTGGGCTGGGTCACCTCCTGCTCTTCAGGGCCAAGGTGACAAAGGGCTGCTGGCTCACCCAGGAGCAGCCACAGGGAGCAGGAGGGTTTCAAACCCTCTTAGAACCAGGTGGGTGCTGAGGGC
Organism: Apus apus; assembly: GCF_020740795.1. Lineage (NCBI taxonomy): Eukaryota > Metazoa > Chordata > Aves > Apodiformes > Apodidae > Apus > Apus apus. The sequence continues at coordinate 19,737,542 of NC_067292.1, read as the reverse complement.
AGTGGGGATGGTGGTGGAGGTAGGACCTGGGGGGCCTGGGCTGGGTTCCTCAGCTGAACCAGGACCAGGGAGCTCCTCAACTTTCACTCTGGTCAGGAAAGCTCCATCAGTGCTGAGGAGCCCAACCTCTGCCTGAGGTTTCTGCTGCTCACCAGGCTGGGGGGAACACCAGGGTCTAGGAGGGGGGGGACACCGAGAGGGGCACAGGGGACAAAAAGCCTGGGGTGGAGAGGGACAACATGTCTGGTTGGGGGGGTGGAAAGCCCAGGGGTCATTGAGGGGCAGGGGGGGCAGGAAAGGAACAGGCAGGGGGTGCCCAGGGCACACCCAGGCAGGGGGGCACAGGCAGGTCCAGCCTCAGCGCCCCCCAGGCAGCTCCACATCTCCCTCCCAGTCCCAGCTCAGCCTGGGAGGGCACGTGTTGCCCCGGGGTTGGAGTCTTGAATTCCTCTTCATTTCTTTCCCCTGGTAGGAACCAAAAGCTCAAAGTGCCTCCAAGCCTGGTTAGAGAAACTCCAGCAGGGAACTGGGGCACGGCTGAGGCTGCACCCCCCCCTGTCCCCCCCCCCCAGCAAGCCCCCCCATCAGCTTTGCTTGAATTCTGGGGAGGCTTCTGGGTTATCCTGGCAGGTCACGAGCTCCTTTGCACGGGTTTCCTCCCCAGTCCCTGCTGCTCTCCCCTCCCAGGGTGTCTGTGGGTGTCTGCAGGCAGGAGGTGGTGGCTGTCACCCCGGGGACACTGCCAGCTCAGGCATCTCGTGTCCTTTGGAGCCTGCAGGTTGTCATGGAAACGGAGGCAGCGTCTTACGCCTTCCGGTTCCTGTCCTTCGAGGAGCTGGAGCAGGTGGTCATCCACGTCACCGTGGCCCTTCAGAGGGTCTTCCCAGACTCGGATCCTGGGTAAGGGTCTGGCTGCTCCTCTTGGGGGGGGGGTCGTGTAGGTACCAGAGCCAACCCCTCGCTTAAGAAAGCCCCAAATCTGGGATGAATTGGCAATTAACACCTTCTAACACCTTCTTCTTTTTGGGGGAAAGCACAGGGTTGGAGACCAGACCCTGCTCCCCTGTCACATTGAGAAGGATGTTCCTGGTCACCTTCACATTCAGGGGCTGTAGCTAAGCCCAAAGTGGTGGGGATGCTCTTCTCCCAGCCCCACCCCCCTCTGCTCCTTCCCTAGGACACTGCTCAAGAACTCTCCCCCCAACCTGGCCCAGAGGATCCTGCAGATCCTGGACCCACTGGATGAAATGCTGAGGAGCAGCCCCGGGCCCTGTGGTATGTCCTTCTTCCTCCTCCCACGTCTCCTCCAGGATCAGCCAGGAGGGTTGGAGCACCCTGAGGTCCATCAGTGCTGGCTCTGCTGAAGGTCCCCACCCCTGATGGCAGGGCACCCACGGGGGTGAGGTCCAAAGGAGCTCTGATGGGGGCTGCTCCCCACCAGCCCATGAGGGAAGGAGCAGGTTTGAGGGGACGTGGCTCCCCAGAAAGGAGCAGGAACGACTGGTGTGGGACAAGGATGCTCCGTGTCCACCTGGGTGGATCCTTCCACCCACCTGAGGTGGGTGGCTGCAGAGCCAGGGGCTTCTCCTGGGGCCTGGTTTGGAGTAGGATCCCACCCTTAACATCATGCAATGCACCTCACCTGGTGTCCCCATGGCAAGGCCCCTGGAGTGGTGTGGCCACTTGTGGGTGGGCAGCAGCTCCCACTGGAAGCCCTAGCCTCTTTGAGGAGGGAAGGGACAGCCCCCACCATCCTTCTCCTGCTTTCTGCCCTCCCCAGAGGTCTTCTCCTTGTTCCTGGGGGAATCACAGAGTATTAGGGGTTGGAAGGGACCTCCAGAGATCATCAAGTCAGAGCAGGACCAAAACCAGGGCAGGGCACTCAGAAAGGCATCCAGACAGGTCTGGAAAGTCTCTAGAGAAGGAGCCTCCATCACCTCTCTGGGCAGCCTGTCCCAGGGCTCTGTCACCCTCACAGCAAAGAAGTTCTTCCTCATGTTCAGGTGGAACTTCCTGGGCTCCAGTTTGAATCCATTGCCCCTGGTCCTGTCCCAGGGCACAAGTGACAAGAGCTTGTCCTGCCTTCTTGCTGCCCTCATGTATTGATAGACATTCATTAGATCCCCCCTCAGGCTTCTCCTCTCCAGACTGAGCAGCCCCAGGTCTCTCAGCCTTTCCTCATCAGATGTTCCAGCCCCTTCCTCATCCTCGTGGCCTCCACTGGACTCTCCCCAGTAGATCCCTGTCCCTCTGGAACTGGGGAGCCCGGCTGCTCTGCCCCCAAGGTGACCTTCTCTTTGCACAGGGGGGTTCTCAGAGACCTACGCTGCTCTCTGTGACTACAACGGCTTCGCCTTCCGGGAGGAGATCCAGTGGGTGAGCTGGGACAGCCCGGGAGAGGAGACCAGGACAGTGTCCCCCTTGGCAGGGGAGCAGGGTGCTCGACAGGGCTGCCGGGGCTGAGAGCACCCCAGGGACATCCCAGAGCTGGGAACTGCACTTTTCCTTCGGCTTGAGTGTGGTCCCCGCTCCTTGGTGGGCTGGAATCCAAGTGGGAGCAGGGATGAGATGTTGGTTGTTTCATGAGGGAGAGGCCTTGGGAACCTGGCACCCTGTTGGGTTGTCCCTAGTGGAGGAGAACCCAGCAGGGACCTGGCCACAGCAGGACCAGCTGTCCCCCCCCCCCATCCTGTGGGACACCGGTCCACTCCACCCCTCTGTTCCCACCAGCCTGGTGGGGTGCTCCCTTCTTCTGGCCAGTCCCTGCAGAAGGGCTCCAAGACCCCACCATTGGTCCCACCAGCCTGGGAGATGTGCCCAACCAGCTGCAGGGGAGGGCTTGGGCTGGGGGTTGAGGCAAAGGGGCTTCCCAGGGGAGGGTCCCCAAGGGCTCCGTTCCCTCCAAGCCCCACCAGGCACACAAGGTCCTGAGCTTGACCCATGTTGTCTGTCCATCCCAACCAGGACGTGGACAACATCTACCACAGCCAGGACTGCCGGGAGTTCAACCTGCTGGACTTCAGCCACCTGGAGAGCCGGTGAGTCCCCAGGCCGTGCCAAGTGTCCCCTGCCCACGGCAGAGGTGGCCCCACACCTTCCCCTGCTCCTCTTAGAAGCTTTTCTGCCTCTACACACCCTGAAGATGCCACACGTGCAGCCTGGTGGCACCAGCCACCAGGACCCCCAGTCCCGTGGGGTGACAACCCTTCTTTGTGATTCATTTTCAACACTTCAGTAGAGTCACGAGCTGCTTCTGGAGGGGAGAACCAACCACCCTGGTGGCCACGGGCTGCCAGGTGTTTCCCCATGCAAAGCAGGTCCCTCTGCCCCCCCCGTGTGTACAAATAGATCTGTACAGAAATATCTGCCAGGGCTTTAGGAGCTCCCAGGGGGGCTTTGGGCTCCATCTGTGCCCCCATTCACCCCCAGCTTCACCCTGAGGAAGGTGGTGTGAGGGCTCAAGCTGAAATTTGGGGCCAGCCAAGCAGAACCTGTGTCAGTTTTTACCTCAGAATTCCAAAGAGGGAAAAAAACCAACCACAACGAACCCAAAACGTCAGATTTTTTCTTGACCGGAGTGTGAAAATGTTTTGATTCATTTCATTTCCCCTGAGGGAACCATCTGGAGAAGCTGAGCTGGGTTTGTGGGTTGCTTGATACTCATGGACTTGTGTCCAGAGCTGGGGAAGGGGCTGGACCACAAGTGTGAGCAGGAGCAGCTGAGAGAGCTGGGGGTGTCCAGCCTGGAGACAAGGAGGTGAGGGGAGACCTGCTGGCTCTGCAGCTGCCTGAGAGGAGGTTGGAGCCAGGGGGGTTGGTCTCTGCTCCCCAGGAACCAGTGATGGGACAAGAGGAGATGACCTCAGGTTGTGCCAGGGGAGGTTTAGGTTGGAGTTTAGGAGAAATTCCTTCCTGGCAAGGGCTTTCAGGCCCTGGCCCAGGCTGCCCAGGGCAGGGGTGATGTCCCCATCCCTGGAGGGGTTTCCAAGCCCTGGAGATGGTGCTGAGGGACGTGGGGCAGGGGTGGCCTTGGCAGTTTGAGGCCCCTCTTGGCTCACCCTGTGCCCCCGCAGGGACGTGGCACTGAGCGTCGCCGCCTTGTCCTTCAACCTGTGGTTCACCAAGCTCTCCTGCAAGGACTTCAGGCTGGTGAGTGGTGGTGCTGGGGGCACCAGAAGTGGCTGGGCTTCCAGAAGGACTTCCTTCTTCTTCCTTCCTGCCAGAACCAGGAGATCTCAGAGCAGCTGCTCTACATGCTCAGCAAGTCGGTGACCCTGGAGGAGCTGGTGCTGGAGAACAGTGGGTTGAAAGGGTGAGCAGAGGCCTTGGAGGGTCCTCCTGGGTGATGGGCAGGGTCTTGGCAGCCCGGTGGTGCTTCCTTCAGGTGCCTGGGGGTTTTGGTGCCCTGGCCCCTCCACGGCACGAAGCTCCCTGGGAGCAGGGACCCTCAGCCACCCTTGCAGAAGCTCTGCTTCTGGATGGGCCTGGCTCATGCCCCGTGGAGAGGAGCTGGTGGGAGGTCCAGGTGCAGCCCCAGGGTTGGCACGGCCGGTGTCTCCTGGAGCTTTGCCTCAGGTGGATGGTCCTCCTCCCCGCAGCGACTTTGTGCAGAGGATGGCCCAGGTGCTGAGCAGCCACCCCAGCTCTGTCCTGCACACCATGAACCTTGCTGGCAACCAGCTGGAAGACAGAGGTAGCCAACTCCTGCCCTGCCACCCCTGAGAACTCAGGCTCCAGGTCCCACCGCAGCTGCCCCCCACCCTGGGGGCCGTGGCTCTGGGTGGGATGGACACCCAGCTCCTCGGGGCTCACTGCTCTTCCACCAGGGATGGTGGCCTTCAGCCGGCACGTGGAGGAGAGTCCCAGGGGCCTGCAGAGCCTCAGCTTGGCCAGGACCATGCCCACTGCCAAAGGTAGAGCCCAGCCCCCTGCTCCCTGCCCAGCCATGGCAGGGCTCGGGGACAAGCTGGCACCCAACGGGTGGAGCTGGAGGGGCCACCTCCAAAAGGGAATCTTCATGGATGAGATGTCCTGCTGCTCCAGCTGTAGGAACGTGCTCCTTCCTCTGCCCCGGGTTGTCCCCGGTGCAGGGGACCCTCGGGCATCCCCCTCTCCCCTCTCCTCGAGCAGGGATGGGCACTTTGTGCAAGGCCCTGGCAGGGAACAAAGCCACTGGATCCTCCCTCCAGCATTTGGACCTCTCTGGAAACCCTGGCACCTTGGCTGGAGAGGACACCCATGTGAGTGGGGACAAGGGCTTCAGCAGCACCCTGGGGACAGGGAGGTGGTGGCTGTGGCACCTCCCAGCCTGCCCAGGAGCAGCTGGAGGATGCACTGGGGACATCCCTGTGCAGCTCCTTGTGGAAGGCTGGGAGATGCCACCTGGAGCCAGGAGGCACCTCGGGAGCCAGTGGCCCAGGGCTGGGTTCCCTGGGCAGGATTCATCCCTGGGCTGGTCCTGGTGGGGTTGGTGGGGGGGGGGAGGGGGGTGCTTAGGGTCCTGGGGCTGGGGTTTCTGGTCTGGGTGCTGGGGAGGGGGTTTCGGGGTCCTGAGTGAAGCTGCTGAGACCTCCTCACCCACAGAACCTGCAGAGCCTCCTCCGCCAGTGTCGCTCCCTGTCCCACCTCAGCCTGGCGGGCACTGACTGCTCTTTGGATGCTGTGAGTACCCCTGGGGGGGGGTCCCAGCAGCAGCCCCCCTCCCCCACCTTCAGCCCCCCCACCCCTGGGGGTGCTGCCACCCCAGCCTGCCCGGTCTGGAGCTCTGGAGATGGGGCCTGCAGGGGGGCAAGTGGGTGGGTTGGGGGTCTGGGGGTTCACTGGGGGAAGAAGGGAGCCCCATGCTGGGGCAGAACCCCCAGCCCCCCCCACTTCCCACCCCCCAAGTCCATCCCCAGGCCAAGCGGAGGGGCCGAGGCACCAGCTGGGTCCTCCTCCCCACGCTCCTGTCCCCACCCTGGCAGCTCTTTGGAGCCCTGGTCCACGGATGTCACACCAGCCTCGTCCACCTGGACCTCTCCAAAAACATCTACTCCCACAGGTGAGGCCCCACGGAGGGGAGCACAGCACCCTGGGGGGTGGCCAGTGCTGGGCAGATGATGATGCCCCGTGGTGCCCATCCTTTCCAGGAGGGTGAAAACCATCTCCCCTGACCTGAAGGAGTTCTTCAGCCAGGCCCGTGCCCTCAGGCACGTCTCCCTGGCAGGCACCAAGCTGCCAGCAGATGCTGTGAGGTGAGGTGGGGCTGGGAGGCCACCAAGAGGAGGGGTTGGCCTGGGAGGGGGACCTCACTTGGGACTTTGGTGCTGAGAAGGTTGGTGGGGAGGATGGATGGGGCTGTGAGAGGCAGAGCCTCCGGGAAGGAGGTCTTCTCCAGCACCCCACTCCCACTGCCTGGGCCGTCGAGGAGGTGCCCTGTGGTGTGTCCTGGTGCCCCTCAGCAGGTCCTGGTTGTTCACACCATGAGGTGGCTTTTCCAGGGCTGTGCTGCAGGGGCTGGCAGACAACACTCACATCAGCGACCTGCACCTGGACCTCAGCAGCTGCGAGGTGAGGGGCACCCACAGGTGCCATCAGCCCAGCCAGGGGGCTCAGTCCCTGCCTGGGAAAGTCCATGCCCTGCCCACCGTGGGGCTGGGGTGACCTTCTGGACTCAGGATCTGCTTGGCAGGGCTCAGCACTTCCCCCTGTGTTGACTCTTGCTGTTTCTTCCAAGCTGAGATCTGCAGGAGCCCAAGTCATCCAGGACCTCATCCCTGACGCCAGCTCCATCAGCCACCTGGACTTGTCTGACAATGGTAGGTCACCTCCTCCCCAGCCAGCAGAAGATCTCCTCCACCTGCAGGTCTTGCCACCACGGGCTCTTTGGCAAAGGTCAGCTCAGCCTCAGCATCTCCTGAGCTTGCAGGAGGCCCCAGGGAGCTGGGCAGGGTCTGCTGCTCTTGCCTGCTTCTCAACTGTGCAACGTTGAGGTGTCACCCATGAAGTCCCTCAGCAGCTGCAGGGGGACAGGCTGCACCTCACAGGGGTGAAGCCACCCAACGGCCAGCACTGGTTTCCTGCCTGAGAAGTTACCACCTCATTAGGCTTTTTAATGGCTTTTGACCCCCCAAAACCCAACCCTCTTGCCTTCCCCCAGGAGAGAAGCCCTCAGGTGTGCTCTTCTCCCTCTGCTGATGTCCTTCCCAGTGTGCCAGGTCTCTTCAGCACCTCCCAGCCCATGGAGGTTGCCTCTCCTCTTGTTCAGAGAGAAAGCATCTCCAGCACTGGGTGTGGGGCAAGTTCTTCATCTTTTCCTGCCTCGGGATCTGCCAAAAATTCTCACTTCACATGGTGTTTGGCACAAGCCCCTTCAGCTCATTGAATCTGGGGTGGTTTCATGGTGCTACCCCAGGGTCTGGGAAAGTTCCTCTGGGCTTGAAACTCTTTCTCACCTCTCTGGAGGAGTCTGCAGCCCCTGCTGCTAAACTTCTTCTGCTGTGGCCTCCGAAGCCACGAAGGAAATCCCACACCTCACCCCTGCCAGCTCTGAATGTCACCTAGAAGGCCCCAAACCTTGAAGCAGCCTTGCTAAGATCTCACAGCTCTCACAGATGGCTCTGGGAAAGCTGACGTGGTTTGGAGTCATTTCAACACCTGTTCAGGCCACAAGTGTTCCAAAAGCTCCCTCTTTTACCCCAGATCTCCAACCAAGCTCTGCCAAAAGGTTCTTCTATTTCTGCCTTTCCCAGTAGAGCAGCTCCAGGTGGGATGGACGGTCCTGTAGGTGGGTCTTGGTGCCTCTTGGCCTCTGCTGGAGCAGCTGAGGATGGGAGTGCAGACCTGTGAGCTGTGAGGACTCCTCCTGTGTTGTCCAGGGTGCTGGTGGGAGGATGGAGCCAGAAAGCAAGTGCCATCTCAAGCTCCATAAGTGCTCTTCATGGCTCAACCCAGCCTTGGCACCTCAAATAGCAGGAGACCCCCCCCCCAGGCCACAGTCCCTCCCAGTGACCTCAGCTCTACCCAGGTCATGGAATCTCAGGCTGGTTTGGGTTGGAAGGGACCTTAAAGACCATCCAGTCCCAACCCCCTGCATGGGCAGGGACACCTCCCACCAGCCCAGGCTGCTCCAAGCCCCATCCAACCTGCCCTTCAACACTGCCAGGGATGGGGCAGCCACAGCTTCCCTGGGCAACCTGGGCCAGGCTCTCACCACCCTCACACCAAAGAATTCCCTCCTCATGTCCAACCTCAATCTCCCTCTTCCAGTTTTAATCCATCCCCCTTGTCCTCTCCCTCCTGCCCTTGTCCCAAGCCCCTCCCCAGCTTTCCTGGAGCCCCTTCAGGCACTGGAAGGTGCTCTCAGGTCTCCCTGGAGCCTTCTCCTCTCCGGGTCTCCTTGGGGAAGCCACGACAAGGAGGAAGATGCTTAGGAATTACCCTGGGCACACTTCTCTACCATCCCATGGTGACAGCTTGTTGGCTCTGCTGGTCTACCTTTGGAGACCACCCAACCACCTGGATGCCACCTCTGTGGCCAGGACTGCTTGGACCACCCCAGTGAGGTGTCTCCCTTCTCTTGCAGGTTTTGACCCCGACATGGTGACTCTGGTGCTCTCCATTGGCAGGAGCAAGTCCATCAGACACGTGTCTCTGGGGAAGAACTTCAACATCAAATCCAAGTAAGTGCCAAGTCACAGCACCCGGGCCAGGAACTGTGGTGATCCCACCACCCACTCCCCATCCAAGCCCCCAGGCTGGTTGGGAATGCCAGGATTGCCCACCCTGCCTGCTCCATCCCAACGGGCAGCCTGGGAACACGAGGGGCCTGTCACCTGCTGCTGGCACAGTCCCCGTGGGACTGCAGGGACTGGGCAGGGAGGACAGGGCTCTGCCAGCTGCCCCCGCAGCCCTGGGGTGCTCTTGGGGTGCTCTTGGGAGGCATTTGGGGTGTTCTGGGGGTGTTCTTGGGAGGTATTTTAGGGTGCTAGTAGGGGGCACTTGGGTTAAGGTTGGGGTGCTCTTGGGAGGCATGTGGGGTGCTCATAGGGGGTACCTGGGAGGACCTGGGGTTGCACTTGGGGTGCTCTTGGGGTGCAGATGGAAGCCCCCACCTCTCCCCCAGGGAAGGGCTGCTGGACGTCCTGCACCGCATCGTCCAGCTCACCCAGGAGGACGACTGTGTGAGTCCACCCTGTCCCCAACCCCCCTGAACCCCCCCTCCCGTGCCATCCCCACCCCTCCCAGCACCAGGAGGGGACAGGGAACCTCCCTCCTCCCCTCCCTCTGCCCCTGGCTTCCCTCTGCTGCTCCTTTCCTCCACCTGCAGCAGCTGCTCAGAGGGAGAAGCAAGAGCTGCTCCCGCTCCTCTGGGAAAGCAGGACCTGTGGCTGGCTCACAACCCCCAGGAGATGCTTGGTGTCCCCTGCCTGCAGCCCAGCTCCCCAAAAAACCCCTCTTTCCTCCCTCCTCCAAACCCGGGGTGCTCCCTGTGCACCCATTGCCCTCTTTTTTTTTTTTGGGGGGTGGGGGGGAGATTCAGCATCACCCAAAACCAGCCCCGGGGCAACAAGCAGCCCAGCATCCCAGGCCAGGGATGGAGACTGTGTCTGCGGTGGTGACACCTCTCCTGATGTGTGTCCTGGCCACCTCCTTGTCCCCTTCCCAGCCTCTCCAGTCCCTGTCTGTGGCCGAATCCCGCCTCAAACTGGGAACCAACGTCCTGCTGAGCGCCCTGGGCAGCAACACCAGCCTCGTCGCTCTGGACATCAGCGGCAACGCCATGGGGGACACGGGGGCCAAGATGTTGGCCAAGGCCCTGCAGATCAACACCAAGCTCAGGCAGGGCTCCCTGGCTGCCCTTTCCACCTGGTGCCAGCTGGTCTTGGTATCCGTGGTCCTGGTGGTGATGCTGGTGCCACCAGAGGAGGCTCAGCATGGCTCCTGGTGGCCATGGACATGGCTCTAGGCCCTTCCTAGCTTCCTAAATTGCCCCTTTTTGGCCACGTTCTGCCCACAAAGGCAAGACAGGGATGTCTGCAGGGGGCAGGAGATGGGGAAGGGTCTCCTAGTCAGGCCTGTTCCTCTGGGGGACATCTGTCCCTGCCAGCAGGATGGTGCCTGAGCATGTTCTCCCTGCCCTTGGCTCCATCCAGGCACCCAGGTTCTTTACAGCTCCTTGCAAAGCCCAAATGTAGGTTCTAAATGGGACTTTTAACCCCATTTCCAGGATTTCTGGGGCCCGGGGGTCAGTCTCAGCCCCCTCTCCCTGGCACCCAGTGGGTGGGCACCCAGCTTGGGGCTGCCTGGGTGCAGGGAGGGCTCACTCATCTCCTTCCCTTTGCAGGACTGTGGTTTGGGACAGGAACAACACAACTGCCCATGGGCTCCTGGAGGTGGCTCAAGCTTTGGAGAGGTAAGGAGGGAGCAGGGTGGTCCTCCTGGCTTGCTACCATCATGCAAGAGCCTCTAGCACCAGGATGTCATCGGGCTCCCCCCAGGGCTTCTCGTCCTCTCAAAACAGCACGTGCATCACTCAGCTGCCTGCAGGTCCCAAGGGAGTTGGTCCATGGCTTGGGCCACCTGCCACCCACTCCTGGCACCTTCATCACCCACCTCAGGGTCTCCCCTGGGCTGTGCCTCCTGCCCCAGCACAGCCCCATGTCACCCCAGGCAGCCCTGGAGAGCACAGGGAGAGGGGTCTGCTGGTGCTGGAGCTGAGATGCTCTTCTCCCTCCCCACAAGAGATGGGTAGGAGTTGTCCACCTGCTGAGTTGCACCATCAGCTCTCATGTTTGGCCACACAGGTTCTCTGGAGACCTGGAGAAAGGGAGGGGTGGACTGAGACCCCTGGGTGGGTGGGTGGTCGCTGCTGGCCGCAGTTTGGCCACCCCCATCTCCAGGGCTGGCCCTTGGGGCAACGTCCGAGGTGTTGGGGGGGCTCTGGCTCCAGGGGGCGAGGCCAAAGCCCCCAGCAGTGCCCACCCACCCCCCATGCCCAGCAGGAATTACACCCTCAAGTCGATGCCCCTGCCCATGAGCGACGTGGCCCAGGCCCATCGCAGCAACCCCGAGAGAACAGAGGAGGCCGTGCACAAGGTGGGGGGATGTTGTGGGGAGGGGGGGACACACGGGGACAGGTGCCACCCGTGGTGGCTGCTGATGGCCTCCTGTCCCCTGCAGCTCCAGGCCTGCCTGGCCAGGAACCAGCTGCGGCGCACGCTGCCCGCCCAGACCTTCCGCCTGCAGCAGGGCTTCCTCACCACCTCTTCTGAGCAGGTTGGCTGGACAATGTCCCCCCGGGGAGCTGCCCTCCCCTCACCCAGATATCTCACGGGAGCTCCTGCAGGAAGCACAGACCCCTTTGCACCCTTCCTGAGGATGAGAGGAGCTGGGTGGAAAGGGTATCTCCTAGAAACCCATGGAACATCTCCTGTGGAGCCAGGCTGGGAGAGTTGGGGTGTTCAGCCTGGAGAAGAGAAGGCTCCAGGGAGACCTTAGAGCAGCTTCCAGTGCCTGAAGGGGCTCCAGGAAAGCTGGGGAGGGGCTTGGGACAAGGGCAGGGAGGGAGAGGACAAGGGGGAAGGGATTAAAACTGGAAGAGGGAGATTGAGGTGAGACATGAGGAGGAAATTCTTTGCTGTGAGGGTGGTGAGAGCCTGGCCCAGGTTGCCCAGGGAAGCTGTGGCTGCCCCATCCCTGGCAGTGTTGAAGGGCAGGTTGGATGGGGCTTGGAGCAGCCTGGGCTGGTGGGAGGTGTCCCTGCCCATGCAGGGGGGTGGGACTGGATGATCTTGAAGGTCCCTTCCAGCCCAAGCCATTCCATGATTCTAACCCTCCTGTTTGCATCCATGCATTTCAGGGATGCTCCAGGGACTGTCACCCCCCCCTCGCCCCGTGGGGCAGTGCTAGGATGTCCTCCTCTGGGAAAGTCATCCCTCGGAGGGTGACAGGGCCTCTCTGCTCCCCAGATGGTGAACGAGATCTGCCTGAGCCTGCAGAAGAACCTGGACGTCCTCGGCGCCTGCCCGGGCGGGGAGGTGGACACTCTGTGTGCTGAGGAGGCCATCAGGAATGCCAACCTCTCTGTCAGTGTGAGTCCAGCCCTGGGGACACCCAGGGACACCTGGGGACACCTGGCAGCTCGCCCAGCTCTGACTCGGGATCGAAGTGTATTGATTAGTTAATGAGATAATTAACCAGCCGTCGGGGGGCGCCAGGATGCTCAGACGGACATGGCTGAGCTCCTGCAGGGTGTTCCAGACCAGGATGGATTTCTGAATCCCCTTCTAGAACAAGTCCCAAAACGTTCTTCATCCCCCCCCCCCCCAACATGTACAGGTGTCTGTGCAGCCCCCCCGGGACCTGGGGGCTCCCGGGGCACCCCCTGGGGAGTGGGTGCTCCAGCTTTGAGCCCACCCGGCACCCCCTGGGTGCCCACGCTGAGACAGACTCCCCAAGTCCCCCGGGGGTCCCTCCTTGGGGCACCCTCACCCCCCCCCTCAGCAATGGGGATGCTCCTGACCAAGGCCACCATGGTGGCTGGGCAGCTCCTGGCACCCTCAGCCTTGGTTTGATCCTCCTGGGTCTGTTTCCTTCTCCCCATCGTGACTTTTCCTCCTCTGCTTCTCTTCCAACCTCCTCCTCTGCCTATTTCCCAACTCTCTTGGTCCTCCTGGGAAGTCAGTCTGGTGGAGATAGGATTTAAGAGGACAGTGCTGATAGTGGAAAGGTGGTGAAGGGGGTGGGAAAGCATCTCCCCTGATGTGGGCAGCAGTGTGCTTGGGTCAGTGGGTGGTGGGGGGGCTGCAGTTGAGGGTCTGAAGTGACACAGGGACCATGAGGGACCAAGATGTTCAACTGTGGCCCTGCAAAGCCAGAAGGTCACTTGGTCTCCTCAGCTGATGGAGCTGATGCTTCTATGGCTGGGCATGGAAGGATGGAAAGCAAGGATGAGGAGGCCACGGAGATGATGGGAGGGCTGGAGCAGCTCTGCTCTGGAGCCAGGCTGGGAGAGTTGGGGTGTTCAGCCTGGAGAGGAGAAGGCTCCAGGGAGACCTGAGAGCACCTTCCAGTGCCTGAAGGGGCTCCAGGAAAGCTGGGGAGGGGCTTGGGACAAGGGCAGGGAGGGAGAGGACAAGGGGGAAGGGATTGAAACTGGAAGAGGGAGATTGAGGTTGGACATGAGGAGGGAATTCTTTGGTGTGAGGGTGGTGAGAGCCTGGCCCAGGTTGCCCAGGGAAGCTGTGGCTGCCCCATCCCTGGCAGTGTTGAAGGGCAGGTTGGATGGGGCTTGGAGCAGCCTGGGCTGGTGGGAGGTGTCCCTGCCCATGCAAGGGGGTTGGAACCTGCTCATCTTTAAGGTCCCTTCCAACCTGAACCACTCCATGATTCCGAGACCTCCCTTCCCGCGGCAGATCCTGCCCCTGCTGTACGAGGCCGGGAACACCCCGCACCAGAGCAGCAACCTGCAGCACAAGCTGGAGCGACTCACCGAGGAAGCCTCGCAGATCTGCAGCCAGGAGATCCAGGTGGGCAGCCACAGGGAGCTGCCAGCAGCACAGGATGCTCCTCAGCCTCGGCCCGAGGATGAGGGACGTGGTGACTCCTGGAAAGCACAGGAAGATGCCCCAAACCTCCCCTTTCCTCCCCAAACTTCAGGCCATGATGCAGGCAGTGCTGGACACGGTGCACGACCTGTGCCCAGCCATGGTGCAGAAGAGCAGGGTCAGGGACCAGCTGGTCAACGCCATGTCAGAGAGGATCTACCTCCAGGACCACCTCAACCTCAGCACCGTGCTGGACCAGATGGTCACTGATGTCTTCAGCAAGCTCAAGTGGGTGCCAGGCCCTTCGTCCTTCACTCCCAGGGCCAGATTGGGATTCTGGGGGTGGGGGGGTCCCAACCAACTGCTCCCCCCCACTGTGGGGTGGGGGTGTGCTGGGTCCTGCTGCAGTGTTCCCCCAGCTGTGGCTTGGCTTCCCACTTGGATCCAGTTCAGATGTGTCCCCAGCCAGCTGGGAAGCCCCACGGGTGATGTTCCTGCAGGGACACTTCCATGACTGGCAGAGGGAAGCCCTGAGCATCAACGAGGGGCTGCCTCCATCCCAGCATCTTGTCCCCAGGGGTGTCCTGGGTGCCCCTCTGGGTGCCACAGCCTAGCACCCACCTCCCTGGCAAGACTGTCCCCGCGGGGCTGTCCCCATGGCTGGCCAGAGGTGGTGGGTGCTGGCCCTGACACCCCTCTCTGCTCCCAGTGAGATCAAGCTGTCTGTCACAGCCGCCGCAGCCGACTGCATCGTGGATGCTGTGCTGGGAGACCTGACAGCTGCCCAGTGCAAACTGGTGAGTGCTGCCAGATGGGGACATGGGACTGGGATGTGGGATGGGGGGCCTGGATCTGCCCTGGCATTGCCCGGTGCTGCTGCTGCTGCAGGTTTGCTGCCCGGCAAGCAGGGCAGTTCCCACCTGGGCTGGTTTTCCTCCTGCCTAATCCTCTCCCGGTGCCCTCCCTGTGGCATTAATGCCCAGAGGGGTGCTGGGGGGGTCCCTGGGGTGCTGGGGGGGGGTGCCAGGGGGGTGCTGGGGGATGCCAGGGTGAGCCTGGGCACAGCGGCCACTCGTGCCCCAAGGCTTTCCTCCCAGGTAAGCCCAGGTAATCCTCTCCTGGTGCCCTCCCTGTGGCATTAATGCCCAGAGGGGTGCTGGGGGGGTCCCTGCAGTGCTGGGGGGGTCCTGTGGGGTGTCAGAGGGGTGCTGGGGGGTGCCAGGGTGAGCCTGGGCACAGCGGCCACTCGTGCCTCAAGGTTTTCCTCCCAGGTAATCCTCTCCTGGTGCCCTCCCTGTGGCATTAATGCCCAGAGGGGTGCTGGGGGGGTCCCTGGGGTGCTGAGGGGGTCCTGTAGGGTGCCAGGGGGGTGCTGGGGGGTTCCAGGGTGAGCCTGGGCACAGCGGCCACTCGTGCCTCAAGGTTTTCCTCCCAGGTAATCCTCTCCTGGTGCCCTTCCTGTGGCATTAACGCCCAGAGAGGTGCTGGGGGGAGGTGCTGGGGGTCCGTGGGGTGCCGGGGGGATGCTGGGGGGGTGCCGGGGTGAGCCCGGGCACGGCCCCTCGGGGCAGCAGCCGGCTAATCAGGCCTAAATCCGCTGGCAAATCCCGGCGGGCAGGGAGCGGAGCTGGAGCGCACAGGGCAAGGCGGCCGCTCTTCAGCCCCCGGGGATAATTTAAGCACCTTGCTAATGGTTTTAGGCGCAGAACCTCCCCGGGCAAGGGCTCGACCTCCCGGCGCTGCTGCCGGAGCCGCCTGAGGACGATGCGAGGGGCAGGAACCCCGCGGCGCTGGCGGTGGAGGAGGTAGGGCCGGGCGCTGCCCCTGATCCGCCTTACCGGGGGATGATGCCGGGCTTAACGAGGCTGCCCACCCCCCCCGTCCCCGGGGCCCTGCCCCCCCGCACCCCTCCCTGGGTGGGAATTAGTGGCGGGGAAGCGGGACCTGCTGGCCCCGCGTGTCCCTGCGTGGCCGTGGCCGCTCCGCGCAGCCCCGCCGGGACCCGCAGCGCCTGCGGCTCTGCCTGGGAAAGCCTCTGGGCCGGCAGCTTGGCTGGTTTGGGTGCCCCGTCAAGATGAGGGGACTCGGCCCTGGGGGTGCTGGAGGGTCGGGAGGCACCTGGGGGGGCTCCGGCTGCCCCTGGCTCGCCGCGGCCACCGTGTCACGGCCGCAGCCGCCGCCGTCCCTCTCTCCCTGCAGTGCAGGATGGCCCTGCGGAGGAGGAACAAGCACTTCAGGAGCATTCGGCCCACGCCGACCGTGAGAAGTAAGGTCACCTCCAGCCTCCTCTCTGTCCCGGCTCCGGGTGTGCCAGGGCCAACCTCTCTGCCCGGGCACAGCGGGGCCGGGGGCACCGAGGGCAGAGCCCTCCCGGGATCCTGCTGCTCTGCTCCTGGCAGGGCTCTGATCCCGTGGGAGAGGCTCTCCTGGTGCCGTGGGGTGGGGCTGCAGGCAAATCGCACCTGGGGCGTGTCCTTGGGTTGGTTTTTTAGGGGGGGGGGTCAGCTGGCTAAGTGGTGTGGGGGGGCAATGCCCTGAGCTCCCTCCCCACAGAGCTGGGCAGGGTTCGTCGGTGACTGTGGCTGCTGTGGCATCTCCCCCCACCATCCCAGGGATCACCCCAGGCTGGCACATCACCCACCCACCCAGCACCTCTCGGGGCCGAGGTGCTGCCCACGGGTGCTGCCCCAGGGAGCCCTGTGTGCCTGGGGGGGGGCAACGAGAAGCTTTGTGGGGCTTTGGCTGTGCTCCTCATTTGGCTTTGCCTGAAGCAAAGCTCGTGCTGAACCCCAGCACCTGGCACCCAGGTGTCCCCAAGGGACCCCCCATGTCCCCGAGCCCAGCACCATCCTGACCTCAGTGTCTCTCATCCCAGCACCATCCTGACCCCTGATGTCCCCAAACCCAGGAGAATCCTTACCCTGATGTCCCCAAGCCCAATGCCAACCTGACCCTGATGTCCCCAAGCCCAGCACCAACCTGACTCTCTTGTCCCTCATCCCAGCACCATCCTGACCCTTATGTGCCTGATCCCAGCACCATCCTGACCCCAATGTCCCTCATCCTAGCACCATTCAGACTCTTGTGTGCCTGATCCTAGCACCATCCTGACCCCTGATGTCCCCAAGCCCAACACCATCCTGACCCCAATGTCCCCAAGCCCAGCACCATCCTGACCCCTGATGTCCCCAAGTCCAGCACTATCCTGACCCCTGATGTCCCCAAGCCCAGTGCCAACCTGACCCAGATGTCCCCAAGCCCAGCACCAACCTGACTCTCTTGTCCCTCATCCCAGCACCATCCTGACCCTTATGTGCCTGATCCCAGCACCATCCTGACCCTGATGTCCCCAAGCCCAGCACCATCCTGACCCCAATGTCCCTCATCCTAGCACCATCCAGACCCTTGTGTGCCTGATCCCAGCACCATCCTCACCCCTAATGTCCCCAAGCCCAGCACCAACCTGACTCCAATGTCCCTCATCCCAGCACCAAGCTGTCTCCAAGTCCAGCACCATCCTGACCCCTGATGTCCCCAAGCCCAACACCATCCTGACCCCAATGTCCCCAAGCCCAGCACCATCCTGACCCCAATGTCCCTCATCCCAGCACCATCCTGACCCTTATGTGCCTGATCCCAGCACCATCCTGACCCCTGATGTCCCCAAGTCCAGCACTATCCTGACCCCTGATGTCCCCAAGCCCAGTGCCAACCTGACCCAGATGTCCCCAAGCCCAGTACCATCCTGCCTCTCTTGTCCCTCATCCCAGCACCATCCTGGCCCTTATGTGCCTGATCCCAGCACCAACCTGACTCCAATGTCCCTCATCCCAGCACCAAGCTGTCCCCAATGTCCCCAAGCCCAGCACCAACCTGACTCCAATGTCCCTCATCCCAGCACCAAGCTGTCCCCAATGTCCCCAAGCCCAGCACCACCCTGATAACCAGGAGGACAGGAGCGCTGGGTAACGAGGAGCTGCCCGCGGAGCAGCCCGGGGTGCAGCTGTGGGTGCTGCTCTGCTCGCTGCCGGCAGAGCGTGCGCGGTGGCGGGGTCAGCTCAGTCCCTGCCGGAGCACCCCCCGCCTCACCCCCCCGCAGCACCATCCCCCGGGACCACCGCAGGATCCCCCCCCCCCCCCTGGCTCGGCCCCACGGCCGCGGGGAGCTCCCGGCACCTCCCGCCGGCCACGCGTGGGCGAGGCTGCCTCCACGATGCTGCTGCTGCTGCTGCTGCTGCCGCCGGTGCCGGGGAGGCCCGGCCAGGCTGGTTCCCCACCGCGGCTCTCTCACCCCTCGTAGGTGTCTCGGAGCTGGACCCCGCGGCGGGCAGGGCCGGCATCGGGCTCCGAGCTCACCGGGCGCCGCCGTCACTCAGCCCGGCACGC
Organism: Apus apus; assembly: GCF_020740795.1. NCBI lineage: Eukaryota > Metazoa > Chordata > Aves > Apodiformes > Apodidae > Apus > Apus apus. Next base: position 19,719,630 of record NC_067292.1, on the reverse strand, counting down.
CCTGCTGCCTCCACAAAGGATGCGGAGCCGGAGAGCGGCTCGTTCCCCGCCAGCCCTCCTGCCGCCACCGCCGGAGCCCTCATGGACCTGCCGACCACCGGAGCCCTCACCGACCTGCCCACCAGCGGCCAGAAGCTGCAGCATTGCACCAAAGCCAGGCCCCGGCCCCAGCGCCGGCACAAGCAGCCGCCCAGCAAGCCCGAGGTGGGGCAGGGGACCCGGGGGGGGGGGCGGTGGGCGAGGTCTGGGGAGGAGGAGGGTGGCTTGGGGGTGATTTTTATTGTTTGGTTTTGTTGGGTTTTTTTTCCCCCCTCTGGTTTTGATCAATGGGGTGGCTTCTCGCCGTCGCTCTGTTGGTGCAAGGCAGGAGAAACGAGATGCGCGCGGCCCCGGCTGGGTCCTTATCCCGCATTTCAGTCGCTCCCGAAGCCCCCCCCCTCCCGCCCCCCTTGGAGGAGGGGGGCAGCCCGAAAGGATGGGCAGGGGAGCTGGGCGGGGGGGGTAGGTGCGGCAGGGAAATCCTCCATCCCTTTTCCTGCTCCATCCCTTTTCCTGCTCCGTCCTTTTTCCTGCTCCATCCCTTTTCCTGCTCCATCCCTTTTCCTGCTCCGTCCTTTTTCCTGCTCCATCCCTTTTCCTGCTCCGTCCCTTTTCCTGCTCCATCCCTTTTCCTGCCGCCGGCTGGGAGATGCTGAGCGGTGGGAGCCGGCCGGGGGGGGGGGGGGGGGGGGGGGGGGGGGCGGGGAAATGAAAAAACCCGCAGAGTTTGGGTGCAGGGGCCGGCACGGCCGGGAACGGCTCCGGGAATGGCTCCGGTTCCTCTCTCCTCCTGCACCCAATTTGCTCCCCCCCACCCCAAATCCCACCAGGCCCGAAGCACCAGCACCCACCACAGCTCCAGAGGATGCTGGGGGTCTCTGCTGGCTGGGGGAGGGGTTCCCCTCCTCCCCATCCAAAGGGGGTCCTGCCTTCCTAGCCCCCTTCCCAAAGGAAAAGTAACTTTTGGGTGCAGTCAGGGGAGATTCTGGCTCCATCGGTGTCCCCAGGGCTGGATCCTGCTGGCATCACTTTGTCCCCATGTCACCGTGATGCAGCTGGATCCCTCCGGCTTGTCCTTGGATCGTGGTGGGACTAGGGCTGCTCTAGGGTCAGAGGAGAAGCAGGAGCTGTTTCCCACAGGCAGGATGGATGCTGAAGGCTGGCAGGGCCTGGGGACTGTCACCTTGGCACATCCCTTGGGCTGGGCATGCTCAGCACCCAGGGCTGGCCAAGCCTTGAGCTAGGATGGGGTTTGATGGATGTGATGTGACAGGGAGGGCTGATCTTGGGTGGCTGGAAGGGCTCCTGAGCAGCATCAATCCAGCCGTGATGAAAAGTCCTTGTGGATTGAAATGCCAGTGGTGGGGAAGTGCCTTTCTCTCTGCCACTGGAAGCCACCACCATGGGGCGAGGAGGGTACCGTGGAGGAGGGCTTGGCCATGGCATGGAGTGCTGTGCTGTGGAGATGGAGCTGGAGGCCTTCATGCTGGCTGTGGTGGCACCCCAAAACTGGACTTAAGGGTGGGCACCAGCCTGAAGGATGGAGATGGGGCTCCATCACCTGCCAGCAGCATGGTGTCCCTTCCTGGGGGCTCAGATGGAGGCAGCATCCCTGTGCCCATGGGGCAGCAGGGGCAGAGACCTTGCTCAGCTCTAGGAGGGTGTTAGCAGGGTTTGTCACCATGTGTCATCAAGGAGGGTTGGAGGTGCCTTACCTGTGTAACATGTGGGTGCCTGAGCCTGTAGGGATGCCAAACCCCAGCCACTGTGCTGGGGAGCCACCAGCACCCTAGGGGTGGCACCCAGGGGGCTGGCAGCTGAGCTGTCCTGCCTGCACAGGCAGGGACAAGGGGCTGGCAGGAGCCTGGGGTGGGCAGGAGCTCCAGGGATGGCCCAGGTATCCAGCGGGGTAGGAGCTGGGATGCAGCAGATAACACCCTGGTCTGGCTTTTGAGCTGGATGTGCAGTGACCAAGGGTGCCAGCACCCATGTGTGGGTGCACAGGTGTGGGTGGGGGTCTCTTTCCTCCCAGGCTGATGACTGTGCTTGCCCACAGGTGCAGCCCGTGGCCTGTGAGAACAGCGAGGACAGGAGCATCACCCGCGTGGACGAGGGGCTGGAGGAATTCTTTGCCAAGAGGCTCATCACACAGGAGCTGCTGTAAGCTTGGGGGGGTGCCTGGGACCCCTGCACCCACCCAGACCCAGAGAGACAGCCCCCTGCCCACCACCTTCACACACTGCTGGTCCCAGTGCCAGAGGGATGGCTGGGGAAAATGACCATCCTCACAGCAGCACCCAGCTTATGTGTGTGTCCCCCCAAGGTCAAGGCAGATGGGACAAGACTGGGGTGCAGCCATAGGGTGCAGGATGCAGCCAGCCCCCACCCCACAGGCCTGGGGAGGGGACTGTGGGCTCTGTCCCACAGCAGGGAGGCAATGGGGCAGCCCCCACGTTAGGGCTCTTGCCATGACAGCCTTGTTTCCAGTGGAGGAGGAGTTGAATCCATCTCTTTGGGATGAGCAGGGGGAACAAATGTGACCTAGGCAGCCTGGAGCTCACTTTTCCCAATGCTTCACCTCTCCCCAGCCCTACAGCTCCAGAGACCTACCCAGGATCAGCCCCTCTGGCCCCTTCTGGCTCCCGCACCTTCAAGAAGAAAATTGGGAATTTTTTTGCCTTCAAGAAACCAAAGTCCAGTCGGGGCTCGAGGTGTGAAAAGGAGCCCGAGGGCGGCCCCAGGAGCCGGCGCTCGATGCTCAGTGACATTTTACGTGCCCCCAGCAAGGCGGGCGAGGGGAACAAACCCCTGAGTAAATCAGAGGAGCTGGGGCTGGCGGCCGAGCCCGAGCACTGCCAGACCCCCGACTCGGCCCGCAGGATCCGGCCCAAGTACTCACGGGAGGGCAAGTCCCAGTCACTCATCTTGCTGCCCGGGGAGGATGAGGATGCCCTGGGGGTCAGGCATGACAAGGTGAGCACTGTCACCAAACCAGCTGGCTGGGTGGGTGCTGCTTCCATCCAAGGGTGCAGGTGCTGGGGACAACCGGGCGCCCCGGCGGGATGCGGGGATGGCGGAGCGATGGCTGGGGATGTCCCCGCTGGGTTGTGGCTATGCCTGCTCCCCAGGAGGCACGGTGGGGTGTAGGGGAGCTGGGTGCCCCACGGGTGGGTGCTGTGGGTGCTGTGCCCTGGCAGGGCTGTGTCTGACCCGCAGAGGAGGCCCCTGGAGAAGAGCGAGGCGGAGCTGCCCGGCTCCTTCGAGCAGCGCCTGCAGGTCATGCTGCACCGCATCGGCGTCGCCAAGGGCCCGGCCCCCGAGGGCAAGAAGCAGCAGGTGGGGAGCAGCTCCGTGGTCAGGATGGACCCTGCACCCCATGGTGGTGGTGTCCGTGGGCTGGGGGTTCACCATCTGGGTCCCGGCGCTGCGCCGTCACTGCCTCTGGCCTCTGTCCTGTCATCTAACCCTCTGCAGGGGGACCAATATGTGGGCTCCTATGTGCTGTCTGTCCCTCCCTTCCCTGCCTTGCCCCCATCCCCTCCACCCTGCCCAGCAGCACCCTGCCCTCTGCCACCCGTTGTCCCTGAGGTCACTGCCACTCTGAAATCCCCCCCCCCCCAACTAGGTTTCTTTCCCCTTGCAGAGCAAAGACAACGAGATCAAGAAGGCTGGCTCAGATGGTGAGGGGCTGCATCCTCCCCACCCTCACCCATGGGTGGGAGTGGACACGTTCCTGCCGTGTCACCCTCCATCACTGGGTGCTGGTGGCACCGGGTGGACCCCAGTGTGCTGATGCTGGCTGGTGGCTTGTGCTTGCAGGGGACATCGTGGACAGCTCGGCAGACTCTCCCCCCTCGCTGAAGGCCCGCACGCACTCCGTGTCCACAGGTGGGTCACTGCTGGGTGCCAGGGGGTCACCTTGGTCCCCAGGGCAGGAGGTCTGTCCCCTAGCCTCTCTCCACGGGGACCAGATCCAACAGTGACTGGTGGGCAGCTGAGTCCAACCTTCAGGAGGGTGCCCTGCACCCATCAGTGCCCAACCCTGCTGATGGCAAATGGCAAACCAGCCCGTTGCCCAGTCCCTGGGGTGGCTGCAGGCTGGGTCCCAGCACCCAGAGCCACCCCAGCCCTGTCCTGCCTTCCCCCCTAGACGCACCTTTCCGCAGCCCAGCTGCCACCACGGAGCCCAGCACCGACCTGGCCCAGCCCCGGCCAGCCTGGAAAGCCCTGGGCAGGCAGGTGCCCACCGAGCCGCCCACCAGCGGTTCCCACCCGCTCCGGCATTCCCTGCTCCTGCCCGAGCCTGCCGGGATGCCAGAGCCCGGGGGCCGGGAGAGCTGGAGCAGCAGCCTGCCACGGCCGGGCAGGAGCACCCCAACAGCTCTGCCACGGAGGGTCAGCCACGGGGGGGAGGCAGGTGCTGGCAGCCCCCTGCCCACACCGCCCGACGCCGAAGGTAGGGATCCGTGAGCTGCCCGTGGGATCCCCCATGGGATCCCTCATCCTGCTGCTGGCATGTTCCTTCATCTCCTTGAGGATGGGTGGGATGTTCCGGTGGGATGAGATCTGCCAGGAGGTTGGGGTGCTGCAGGCTCCCCCCACCCCAAAGGCATCTCTCCCTGCTGCTTTTCCAGACAACCGGCTGGCGGCACCGCAGGGGAGCGGCCGCCGAGCTGTGTCTGTCCATGAGGAGCAGCTCCGGGAGCCCGAGTGCCCGGCGGAGCTGGGAAGTAAGTGGGGGCTAGGGCGGGGACCCCCCCATCACGTCCCACACTGGAGGGGGGCAGGCAGTGCCATGGTGACATCCCAGCAGCCTGGTGGTGCCACCTGGGCTGCCCTGAGGAGGTGCCGGGGTGGGACCTGGCTCTGGGATGGGCTCTGGCAACAGAGCTCGGGGGCAGAAAGGGGTTGGGAGCCTCCCCCCCCCGTGATGCGGGGCTGGTTTGTTTGTGCCCCCCCCGCCCCCGTGATGCGGGGCTGGTTTGTGGCCTCCCCGGTGATGCGAGGATGGTTTGTGCCCCCCCCCATGATGCGGGGCTGGTTTGTGCCTCCCCCCCGTGATGCGGGGCTGGTTTGTTTGTGCCCCCCCCATGATGCGGGGCTGGTTTGTTTGTGCCCCCCCCCCCCGCCCCATGATGCCGGGCTGGTTTGTGCCCCCCCCCCCCCCCCCCGCCCCCCCCCCCCCATCCTCCCCATGATGCGGCGCTGGTTTGTGCCCCCCCCCCCCATGATGCGGGGCTGGTTTGTGTCCCCCCCGCCGTGATGCAGGGCTGGTTTGTGGCCTCCCGTGATGCGGGGCTGGTTTGTGCCCCCCCCACCCCCCCCCCCATCCCCCCCCCCATGATTCGGCGCTGGTTTGTGCCCCCCACCCCCCCATGATGCGGGGCTGGTTCGTGTCCCCCCCGCAGGCACCGTCCCCCTGCGGCTGCGGCGCTCGCCCGTGTTCAGGCGCAGAGCCAAGCACGAGTCCCTGCCGGAGCCCCCCTTGGACGCTGCAGGTGAGAAGCCCCCTCCCCTCCCCTGCACCCCTTCCTACAGCAGGAGTTGGGGTGCCGAGGGCTCCCCCCGTCCTCACACCCGTCACCTCTCCAGGTCCCACGCCGCAGGACTGGCCCCGGGCTGGGCTGGAGGAGCCGCGGGCAGGAGCGGCCACCGAGGGCGAGCGGCCGCAGGTCCCGGCACAGAGCGGTGCGAACGCACAAGACCCCGCAGCCCAAGGGTCGGGGCTGGGCCGGGGGGAACCGGCCCTGGGCCTGTGAGAGCCCCGCATGGCGCTGGGCTGGACCCGCACCCCCGGCAGCGAGAGTGCGGGGGGAGCTTTGGGGTGCGGGGAGCAGAGCCGGGGTGCGGGGAGCAGAGCCGGGCTGCTCCAGGGACACACGAACCAAGGGTGGCACCGGCCAGCTCTCGCTGCGGGGACAGCCGGGCCACCAGCATCGCTCGGGAGGAGCGGAGCCCCCGGGATGGTCTCCCCACCCCGCCCCCGGGATCGCTCTCCCGGGCTGGCCGAGCTGGCCCCGGCAGCAGCGGGACCCCCCACCAGCGCTCCCAGGGTCCTCCCGCCTCTCCAGCTCCTCCCCCCCCGGGGGTCCCGGCGCCCCCCCCCCTCCGGCTCGCAGGGCTCCACCAGCGGCCCCGCCAACCCCCGCAGCTCTGCCAGCGCCTGCCTCGCTGTCCCCGCAGCCCCCCGGTGGCACCGGCGTGTCACCCCAGCACCCCGAGGCTTTTCTCCTGTGCTCCTCCCACCTCCTGCTCCGGACCAAACGCGTTCCTCACACAGATGTTTACGACAAAACAACCAGATGCTTATTTTATTTCCCCTCTCCCCCCTCCCCCCCCCCCCCCCCTTTTTTTTTTTTTTTAATACAAGAGCTGTGTATTTAAAAAATATACAATTTTTATTTTTAATTCCTACAGCATAAACCCTGCGGGATATTTTTTTGTAACAAACGATGCAGGACCCTACTTGAAACCTATCAATAAAATGTCCAAACCTCCTGAGCTGCCTTGGGAGCAGGGATCAGGTCGTGGGGCCTCTGCTGCCAGTTCTGGTGGCACCAGGTCACCTCTCGTCCCCCCACTCGCCAGGTCAAAGTGTTTGGAATGGATGGAGAGGGGGGGAGGACACCTGGCTCATGCACAGGCACCCTGGAATGGTTGATTTGTTTCCCCTGTCAGCACGGAGGGTGCTGGCCTTCAACAGGTCATGTCCCCAGCACCTCTGGTCCCCACAGCTAGGCCAAACCACTCAAGCAGTCCCCTGGGGGTCAGGGGTCCTGGTGTGTCCTCCATCCTTCCCCCAGCTGCTTTTCCCAGGCAGCCCTGAATTCTTGTGGCTCAACCGGTGAAGAGGAGGGGCTGGGCTCAGGAGTCCACCTCCCTGTCCGTCAGGATCCAACACGCCCACTTCAGCATGGCCTTCGAGATCCTGCAAAACCAGAGGAGCCAGGGTGAGACAGGAGCCAGCTGAGGACACGCCAGGGCTGCCCGGTGACAGGGGTAAGGCTCGGTGACCCCTGCATCCCCTGAGTGCAGCCACGGGGGGGACACAAGGACGGCCACCCCTGCACTGACCTGATGGATCGTATCTGGCGGCAGAGCTCGGGGCTGGGCGCCTTGTACCTGTACTGGCTTGGCTTCTCCTTCACGTACTGCAAGAAGCAAAGAGGGGGGGTGAGCTGGTCTGCCCCAGAGCACGACCCCACTACGAGACGCCAATACACTCGGGGAAACTCCAGGGTCTCTCCCTCAGTTGTTTCCTCTTCTTCCCATCTCCTTTTACCCAGAGAGCTGGAAGATCCTCCAGCCAGTGTTGGTTCCCACCCAGCTGGGGTTCAGCCACATCTTCACCCAGTGCCCCAGATCCTCCTTTGGGAGTTCTGGAGCCACTATCTCCAGCAACAGCTGCCTTCAACTGCCCAGCCCCAGCAGCCAGGTGAGAAAAGGCCACTGACACCAGTGGTGAGGGGGACACACAGAGAACCTTCCCAGGGACCCCACCCCAGGGGACTCCACCAGCTGCTGCATGTTTACCGGCGGCAGAGCTCTGCGCTGCTGTGGCCTGGAGCTGGGACCACTGGCTGGAGATGGTTGTTCCTCCTCCTCCAGCTCCTCTCCACGCTGCAGCCCTGTCTCTTCCCTTCTGCTCTTCTTTGCTCCCCACGTGCTCAGGAGTTCTGGCCTCCTGCCTGCGTCTCTCTCAGGAGCACCCTGGGGACGCTGCTCCTCAGGGAGGGTTGTGAGCACCTCATCTCCTCCCACCAGCTTCCTCTTGGCACCCACAGCATCTCCTCCCTGGGTCCTGGCAGGAGCAGGACCGTGCTTCAAGGGATCTGGAGGGAAAGCTGTGCCACTGGAGTCTGCCTGCTCCCTCTGAGGCATCCCACCGGGCAGGGCTGGCGCGCGGCTGCTGGGCAAGACGGGAAACACCGGAGAGAAAGATGGCAGGGGGGCCTGAGGGGCCCCCGAGACCTGCAGGCCTTCAGCAGGGCTGGGGGCACGGCTGGATGGCTCCACCTGGGTGGTGCTGGTTTCCACCGGGCTGGTGTTGCTGTGGGGGAGGAGCAGGGAAGGGGAGGAGGTCTGCAGAGGCTCTCCCTGCGGCAAACCCTCGGCTGAGTCCTGGCTGCAGGGTTCCAGCAAGTCGGGGGTGTTGCTGTCAGCAGCCACATCTTCCTTAGTCTGCTGTGAAAGGTCATCTTGGCAGGTTTTCTCTGGGAAAAGAAAAGGCCTGGTCAGCTGGGGCTCGTGGTGGGACCTGCCATGGTAGGTTGGGCAGGAAGAGCGTTGAAGCTGGAAGGATGCAGGCACAGGGCTGCTTCCTTTGGGGCAAACCAGACCAGCTACGTGGTGACACAGAGGAGAGGGGGGTTGTCTCCTGCCAGCAAGGCAGCCTGGATGCCCTGGGGCACGGGGACTCACCATCTGAAGAGTTCAGGGTCAAGGATATCGGGGGAAGCTGGTTCCAGGGGTTGTCCAGGGAACCCTCCGAGGTCTCCGACAAGGCTGACGACTCCGCGGCTGCAACAGTGAGTTGGGGGGTTGGTTTTGGCACAGAAAGCAGCTGCCTCCTCCCACCCCTGCAGCTGCTGTGAAGAACTGTGCATGAGGTCTGGGGCAGAGGTGGCATTTGAGGGAGCTCTGAGAGCCCTTCCCAGCCCAAACTGGGGCATGTTCCTGCCAGCCCTTCCACACCCTTGGCAGGCGGCAGAGAGGCAGATGTTGCCCAGAAAGCAGGCAGGCAGGAGATGACTTTCTCTGACACCCTGCACTGCCCTGGAGAGCAAGGCCCTTCAGCTCCTCCTCTACATGGAGCTCCTGAAGGTACTTGTGAAGCAAAGCTTGGTGACACCAAGCCCAGTGAGGTGACACAAGCCCAACTCAGGGCCAAACCACAGCCAGCCAAGAGCCCACGCTCAGGCAGGTGACTCGGGCCCCGTGGTGGCACCCAAGGGACAAAACAATTTGTTGTGCTCCAAACACCATGAAAGGGAGCTGCTCAGCTGCAGGAATGGGGATCACTGCTGGTCTCCCAAACACCTGGCCATGCCAGTACCTCCTCTTCTCAATCCAAGGAGAAGATGGGTTGAGCCAGCATCAGGGTAAAACGCTATGTGGCTGCACGTGATCCGGACGAGACAGGACTCACGGCTGACTTGGGACGTAACTCTCATGTGGCCTAACGTGGTCCTGTCCTCCTCACTCTTCCCAGGAGCTGCTTCACTTGTGTCTGCAATGAAAGCACCCCAGCACGGTGAGCAGCCACAGCAAAGTCTTCTCCCCACCTCAGGGAGACCCTTTCTTTCTCAAGGTTGGAGGGCCAGTCACCTGCCCGTCCCGCAGATGAAGCCACCACACTGACCTGCCTTGGAAGCTTCACAGGTAACTACCTCCTCCACAGGAGTGGTCACCAGGGCATGGGCTGGGACCATGAAGATGTCCTCACCCCGCTGAAATGAGACACAGTCCATGGGTTTCACTGGCCAGTCCCGCTCAAGCTGGTATCTGGCCACCATCTCGTTGCCCACCATCTCCTTGACCACCCCCAGCAAACCTCCAGCTCTTCCCTGTCCTCCTCCCACCTCTCCAGAGCAGGGTCCCCACAGAAGGCAGTCTCAGCAGGCAGACCAACCTCTTTCTTGCGCTCTGCCTCCCACGGGGTGACAGGAACCTTGTCCTTGACTGCCACCGGGGTGTCCTGGGGCATCCCTAAATCCAAGCATTGCTCAGCGTTTTCCTTCAGAATGTCCAGCTGGTTCTCTGCTATGGCATCAATCAGCTGAGAGATGGATGGCTCTGGAGTGGGAACACTAATGTCAGTGGAGAAGACACCTTCCTCTGGGCAAACCTCCCTCGCACATGCTTTTCTACTCTGCTGCAATGACTGTCACGTGGACTGAAATGTGTGGAAACACACAAAGTTCTGCATTTCTTCTTCTAGGAACTATCTGGCACAGGTTGTTCCCATCCCTGGCAGTGTTGAAGGGCAGGTTGGATGGGGCTTGGAGCAACCTGGGCTGGTGGGAGGTGTCCCTGCCCATGGCAGGATGGGACTGGATCATCTTTAAGATCCTTCCAACCCAAACCAGTCTGGGATTCCATGATCTTTCCTTTCTCCACACGGGTCCTGGAGCAGCAGCATGAGCAGGGGTGTGCAATGGCCCCAGAGCTTCAGCTGGCAGCACCACCTTGTCCTGCTTTGGGCCTAGCAACGCTGACCTGGGAGACCTGGTCACGTTTGTGCTACCTCTGCCTAACATAGACCAAGCTCAGGAGAGGCAGGAGCCCCACCAGGCAACCAGAGCATCACCTGCCCCCCACAGCCCTTTACCTGAGCTGGGAGCATTCTTCAGAGCAAGACTCCTCCTGCAATGACCAAGGAGAAGACAAAGCCAGGTTAGGGCTGGGGCACGTGCAGGCCCTTTGCAGCTCTTGCTCACAGATGGAACACCCTGGCTTGGGAAGAAGTGGCTTGTGGAAGTAGTGGACTCCTCAGTGCTCTATCCCAAGAATACCCATCTGGGGAGCCCTGTTCCTGGAGATGGACTGAGAGACATCCCAGAGAATCTCCAGAGCTGGGGATTCAAGAATGAAGAACAAGCTGTGCAGGGTTCACCCACCTGGCCACGCTGCCCAAGGCTGGAAGGAGCAAGTTCACCAGGGGTGTTTCCTCCCAGCTCTGCCAGCTGGGTTGGAGAGCCTGGAGTGTCATCAGGATCTCATGGCCTGCTCAGCCCTGTCTTGTCATGGGACAGGGGGGCCCCACAGGCTGACCAGGACCTGCCCCCACCCCAGGCCAGCCTGCTCTACCCACCTCACAGTGCCTGGGTCTCCCAGCCCTCTACTCACAGCCAGAGCTCCTTTATCTTCTCCAGCACAGAGGGTTCCTGGTTCCTGCAGCAAGAGAGAAGCCGGTTACGGATTCCCTCCACATCCCCACCTTCCCTTACAGCTTGGGAAGGAGAGAGCTCCTCTTGCAAAGAGCTCTGAGTCCCCAGCACACCCAGGACTCCTGCTCTGGGGAGAGGAGGAACCACCCCAAGAACTGACCCCCCAGCTACCCCCAGGTTGTACCCGTTGGGCGAGTCCAGCCTCTGCCTCTCCATGGGCAGCACGATGAACCGCTGCGCCGTCAGGTAGAACTCACAGTCCTCCTGTGGGGAGAGCAGAGCCCGTGAGGTCCCTCTGCCAGCCCCACCACCCCCAGGACCACCCACCCCAGCTCTGCCACCAGCCCTCCTACCAAAGCAAAGCCCCCCCCCCCAAGGGATGACCTCCCCCTCATCAGCTGATGGCTCCCCGAGAGCCGCAGGGTGGGCTGGGCCTGCCCGTGGGCACAGGGACACTCCTGAGGCAGCTCTGCCACCAGTGGGTCCACACAGGTCCCTAGGGGAGGTAGAAAATGGCCTCAAGTTGCACCAGGGGAGGTTTAGATTGGATCTTGGGAACAATTTTTTCCCCAAAAGGTCTGTCAGGCCCTGGCCCAGGGCAGGGGTGGAGGGATTTCAAAGCCCTGGAGGGATTTCAAAGCCCTGGAGATGTGGAGCTGAGGGACATGGGGCAGTGGTGGCCTTGGCAGGGCTGGGGGAAGGGTTGGACTTGATGACCTTAAAGGGCTTTCCAACCAAAATATACAATGAGACTATGAGATGCCCCCATGGAGGCCTGATCTCCTGTCCCAGTGACCAGGCCAAGCTGTCCTTGCTGCCACAGACCCTCTCAGGAGCTGCACATGGAAGAACAAAGAAAGGCCACTCCTTGCCTGCCTCCAGCTCCCAGGAGTAGCTCCGAGCAGGTGAGCCAGGAGGGAGCAAGGCAAGGACAAGGAAGGAGCTGGTTCCACTCATCAGAGCACTCACCAGCTTGGGCTCCTCCCGGAAACACACCGTGTAGTTCTGCAAGACGATGATTCTGCAAATAAGGCTGGAAAGCCTGAACTGCATGTGGGCACTGGGAAAAGAGCAGAGCAGGAACATCTTGGGAGATGAAGAACACAGCTGGACCACCTAGACACAGGGTGGGGCTCCCCAGGCAGTGGTGCCAGCCACACTGGGACACACTGGCACATGTCGTAGCATGAAGGACCAAGGGCTTCCCATTCTGCAGCTTCTTCCTGCTGCTTCTCTTTAGTTCCCAGCACCCCACCAGTCTTGGGGGTGTCCAAATGGGGAAACTGAGGAAAGCACTGCAGGAGCAGCTCAGGCTCCCATGGTTAATGCTCTGGCTCCTTTCACCAAGGCTCTTTGTTCCTTTCTAACCACGTCTCCATGGCATTGACCCCCACCCATCCCAGCCAGTCCAGCCTGGAGAACTGCCATTCCAGCTTTCTTCTCCTGGACCTCTTTCATGCAGGCTTCCCACCCTGTGGCTGCTTTAGCTTAACCCAGCCTGAACCACGCCCAGGCAGGAGCCCCACTAGCAGCTGTGCAGAACTGCTGTCCCCACCAGGGCCCGGGGCTGGAACTCACTTTTCCTCTGCCCGCAGAGCTTCGGATGCAATGACCACTCGGATGTAGTAGGACCCATCTGAGACGTGTAGGACAGCATCTTGGAGGACCCCGGGTTGGTCTGGAGCTGTTGGGTCACTCAAAATCTATCAAAGGGTTGGGGAGGGGGATAAAAAAAAGACACGTCACTGACAGATGCCACCACGAACAAAGATAGAGCATAAAATCACAGAATCCCAGACTGGTTTGGGTTGGAAGGGACCTTCAAGATCATCTAGATCCAACCCCCTGCATGGGCAGGGACACCTCCCACCAGCCCAGGTTGCTCCAAGCCCCATCCAACCTGCCCTTCAACACTGCCAGGGACGGGGCAGCCACAGCTTCCCTGGGCAACCTGGGCCAGGCTCTCACCACCCTCACAGGGAAGAACTTCCTCCTCATGTCCACCAGGCCTGGCTGAGCTCTGAAGAGTCCAGGTCATCATTTGCTGCCAAGCCAGGTGGTGACACTTAACCCAAGGCCAAGGGGTCTGGTACATGCCTGTGCCTCCCAGATGGAACAAAACATGAGACAAGAGAGCAACCCAAGGTGGGAGAGGAGCCACAACCAAGCATATTTTTACCCAAACCAGCCCAACAGCAGGAATCCAGGTCTGGGACACGTGCTCCACCATGAAGCAGAGAAGAGGAGAGGAGCAGGAAGCACCAGCATCATTCCCTTCTTCTGGATGAAGGTTCCTAGTGTAGCAACCCTAAGCCATGGTCATGCTGGGGCAAAATAACCCCCGAGGGAAGCAACAAATTGTACCTCCAAGTCTCCAACCTGCCTGCTCCATGGGCTGGGAGCTGTGGATCTGTCCCAGCCTGTCCTAATCCCTACAGCCCTGGTCTTCTCCTGGCACACAACCTACAGTCTGGTCACATACAACATGTACACGGTTCACCTGACTGGTGATGCTGGGATGCAAAGAGAGGACATTAAATTGCATTCACAAAAGCCACCTGCTTCTGTCAAGGCTGCATCCATGGTCTTTCATGGCCCACCACACTAGAAAGACCAGCTGTCATCAGCTGGGACCTCCTGACAACAAGAGCTGGCCAAACCTAGGGCATGAACTCCCCCTACAAGCCAACAAGGTTGGCTGCTGGGCTGAAGGATGCCCATGGCACCAGGATCCTGCTGCTGCTGGTATCACAGCTCAGTCCCTGCTGGCTGTGTCCCCTCACCCTGCTGGGGTCACCCAATGTGCAGGTGACCAGTCCCACCACGTGCTCACTCACTACAGGCAACTCTTGATTCCCAGAGGAGGCAGAGCTGCAAGAGGGAACCAGTACCAGGACTGGGTAAAAACAGGATACAAAATAGAGGAGGAGGTTTGGAAATTAGAAATCTGAAACAGCTTGAGAAGGTAGGCATGGCTGGGGCAAGCAGGAGAAAGGCTCTGCTGCTCCAGATGTGCTCCCAACCTTCATACACTGAGGAGGACTCAGGTGGGTGTAGGTTGGAGAGTGGTAACATTGAGGGAACTTGAATCCTGGGGTCAGGTCTGGGCTCCTCAGGACAAGAAGGACTTGGAGGGGCTGGAGCGTGTCCAGGGAAGGTCAAGGGAGCTGGGGAAAGGGCTGGAGCACAAGTCTGAGCAGGAGCAGCTGAGGGAGCTGGGGGTGTCCAGCCTGGAGACAAGGAGGTGAGGGGAGACCTGCTGGCTCTGCAGCTGCCTGAGAGGAGGTTGGAGCCAGGGGGGTTGGTCTCTGCTCCCCAGGAACAAGTGATGGGACAAGAGGAGATGACCTCAGGTTGTGCCAGGGGAGGCTGAGATTGGATCTTGGGAACAATTTCATCATGAAAAGGTCTGTCAGGCCCTGGCCCAGGCTGCCCAGGGCAGGGGTGGAGTCCCCATCCCTGGAGGGGTTTCCAAGCCCTGGAGATGTGGAGCTGAGGGACACGGGGCAGTGGTGGCCTTGGCAGGGCTGGGGGAAGGGTTGGACTCGATGATCTTGAAGGTCTTTTCCAACCAGAACAATTCTGTGATTCTGTAACTCTTCTGATTCATCCCTTGAGCCCCAGGGGGGACCCACTCATTCATTGCTGGGTCTTCTTCAGCCCAAGCACAGGAGATCTGTGTGGGAACAGGACTGGGCCAAGCAGTACAGAACTAGTGTCTTCACCCCTCATGCCTTCAGGTGGGATGGGGAACAGGAGCAAAAGGTCTTTTCCCCCCCTCACTGTCTTTTTTTGCTTCTGCCCATCTCATCTCTCCTTCCATCTAAATGACAACATCCCTTTCTCCTCCCTCTGGTGAGGAGACACCTGACTTGCCTCCAACACCTCGTCCACAGCAGACTTTGGGAGATTGCTGCCCATGGTGGGGTGCTTCTACAAGCACCCAAAGGCTGCAAGAGACCAGCAAACCAGATCCCAGGAGCTGGGTCTCTTCAGGATCCGTGTCATGACCTCCAGGCAACAGGCTCTCCCAGAAGAGCCAGCATCCACGGGAGAACGAGCTCATGGTCCCACCAAGGCTCCCAGACAGGCCAGGCTCCAGACACCTCAGCAGCTCCTGCTCCTGCTTCATGCTACCCACTGACAGAATCACCCATCAACTGGGGTGCTGCAAGGAAGGACAGGAGGAGAAAGAAGGCAAGGCAGCCTGTGAGGCCAGGAGGGAAGCAAGACGACCCTGGAGACCACGAGCGCTCTGGACGAGAGCAGGGCACCCACACCAGAGGTGCAAAAATCAGCAGAAGCCACCAGAAATGGAGGAAGCAAAGCTCTTCCACCTCCAAAAGCCCAGTAACCCGGGACTTTGAGGAGGCAGGGTCACCCCCCCACCAGCACTGCCTCTGCAACTCGCAGGCGTTTGGATCCCAAAGGCTGCTGGGGCACCGTGGGACAGGCCCTGTGGTACCCACCCGCAGGACCTGCCCAGCCAGAAGGTCCTCGGTGCAATCCTGCTGCTCGTAGTTCACCAGGAGGTTCACAATCCAGGGCTGCAGGACATAGACTTTGGGAGAGGGCGTGTCCTTGTTCTCATACACAAACCTACGGGAGAGGAGACGAGGCACCAGGTCAGACCAGCAGGACGCTCTGAAGCTCCGGGGGTGGCTTTACAGCCCGAATCCCAGGGCTGGCTCAGGCCCAGGGCAGAGCTCCTTGCCTCTCCACAAGGACACCCAGCCAGAGGGAACCGTGCTGGGGGCCCTGTGCTGCTGGGGGAGGGTAGGGTCTGGGGGACAGGAAGGGGTTTGGGGGACGGGAAGGGGTTTGGGGGACAGGAAGGGGTTCTGGGGACAGGCAGGGTTGGATCAGGCAGGGGTTTTAGGGACAGGAAGGGGCTTTAGGGACAGACAGGGGTTCTGGGGACAGGAAGGGATGGATCAGGCAGGGGTTTTAGGGACAGGAAGGGGCTTTAGGGACAGACAGGGGTTCT
This sequence comes from Apus apus, assembly GCF_020740795.1. Classification (NCBI taxonomy): domain Eukaryota; kingdom Metazoa; phylum Chordata; class Aves; order Apodiformes; family Apodidae; genus Apus; species Apus apus. The sequence goes on along the minus strand of NC_067292.1, from coordinate 19,703,715 downwards.
GGGGACAGACAGGGGTTCTGGGGAACAGGCAGGGTTGATCAGGCAGGGGTTTTGGGGACAGGAAGGGGCTTTAGGGACAGGCAGGGGTTCTGGGGACAGGAAGGGATGGATCAGGCAGGGGTTTTAGGGACAGGAAGGGGTTCTGGGGACAGACAGGGGTTTTGGGAACAGGTCGGGGCTTTAGGGACAGGCAGGGGTTCTGGGGACAGGCAGGGGTTTTGGGGACAGGCAGGGGTTCTGGGGACAGGAAGGGATGGATCAGGCAGGGGTTTTAGGGACAGGAAGGGGCTTTAGGAACAGACAGGGGTTCTGGGGACAGGCAGGGGTTTTGGGGACAGGAAGGGGTTTTGGGAACAGGCAGGGGTTCTGGGGAACAGGCAGGGTTGATCAGGCAGGGGTTTTAGGGACAGGCAGGGGTTTTAGGGACAGGCAGGGGCTTTGGGAACAGGCGGGGGTCCCAGGGACAGGCAGGGTTGGATCAGGCAGGGGTTCTGGGGACAGACAGGGGTTTTGGGAACAGGCAGGGGCTTTAGGGACAGGCAGGGGTTCTGGGGACAGGAAGGGATAGATCAGGCAGGGGTTCTGGGGACAGGAAGGGGTTTTGGGAACAGGCAGGGGTTCCAGGGATAGGCAGGGGTTGGATCAGGCAGGGGTTCTGGGGACAGGCAGGGGCTTTGGGAACAGGCAGGGGCTTTAGGGACAGGCAGGGGTTCTGGGGAACAGGCAGGGTTGATCAGGCAGGGGTTTTAGGGACAGGCAGGGGTTTTAGGGGCAGGAAGGGGCTTTGGGAACAGGCAGGGTTGGATCAGGCAGGGGTTTTAGGGACAGGCAGGGGCTTTGGGAACAGGCAGGGGCTTTGGGAACAGGCAGGGGCTTTGGGAACAGGCAGGGGTTCTGGGGACAGGAAGGGATGGATCAGGCAGGGGTTTTGGGGACAGGAAGGGGCTTTAGGGACAGGCGGGTGTTCTGGGGAACAGGCAGGGTTGATCAGGCAGGGGTTTTGGGAACAGGCAGGGGTTCTGGGGACAGAAATGGATGGATCAGGCAGGGGTTTTAGGGGCAGGAAGAGGCTTTGGGAACAGGCAGGGTTCCAGGGACAGGCAGGGTTGGATCAGGCAGGGGTTCTGGGGACAGGAAGGGATGGATCAAGCAGGGGTTGGATCAGGCAGGGATGGATCAGGCAGGGATGGATCAGGCAGGGATGGATCAGGCAGGGATGGATCAGGCAGGGATGGATCAGGCAGGGGTTCCGGGGGCAGGCAGGGCCCGGGGATGGGAAGGGCTGGGGCAGGCAGGGCTGGGGAGGTGTCCCCGCTCTCACCTGGCCCCCGCCGGGCCCGCCCGCTCCCCGGTCCCGCCGGCACAAGCGGCCGCCGCCGCCATCGCCCCGCGCGGCGCGAGAGGCCCCGGAAGCGGAAACGCGGCGGGACCGGATGCGGGGCGGGGCGGGGCGGGGCGGGGGTCGCTGCAGCAGCGGGTCCCACCGCAGCCCCGGCCCCGGGCCCCGGCCCCGCTGCGGCCCCAGCTCGAAACCCATCGCCATCTGCATCCCCAGCTCCAACCCCATCTCCACCCTCAGCTCCATCCCCAACCCCATCCCCATCCCCAACCCCAACTCCATCCTCAGTTCCATCTCCATCCTCAGCTCCATCTCCATCCCCAACCCCATCCCCAACCCCATCTCTATCCCCAACCCCAACTCCATCCCCAGCTCCATCTCCATCCCCAACCCCATCCACATCCCAACCCCATCTCCATCCCCAACCCCAACTCCATCCTCAGTTCCATCTCCATCCCCAACCCCATCCACATCCCCAACCCCATCCGCATCCCCAACCCCAACTCCATCCTCAGTTCCATCTTCATCCTCAGCTCCATCTCCATCCCCAACCCCATCTGCATCCCCATCCCCAACCCCATCCCCAACCCCATCCCCATCCCCAACCCCATCTGCTTCCCCAACCCCATCTGCATCCCCATCCCCAACTCCATCCTCAGTTCCATCTCCATCCTCAGCTCCATCTGCATCCCCAACCCCATCCCCAACCCCATCTCTATCCCCATCCCCAACCCCAACTCCATCCCCAACCCCAACTCCATCCCCAACCCCAACTCCATCCCCGGCTCCATCTCCATCCCCAACCCCATCCACATCCCAACCCCATCCCCAGCCCCAACCCCATCCCCATCTCCATCCCCAACCCCAACTCCATCCTCAGCTCCATCTCCATCCCCAACCCCATCTCCATCCTCAGCTCCATCTCCACCCTCAGCTCCATCCTCAGCCCCAGCCCCAGCCCGGGGTGGCTGTGGGGTTCCCAGATCCTCCATGGAGACACACCGGTGGGGCTTCTCCATGGCCTTCAGACACAGCAGGAGCTCTCCTGGAGAGGGATCTCCAGGCCTGCCCCAAGGCTCCTGTATCCACCAGGCAAAGGTTTTATGGGTCAGGCAGCTGGGATTTCAGCCCACCCAGTGCCTTGTGACTGCAGGGACGAGGCGGGCAGCAGCTGGAATGCCCTGGGACTGGCTGCCCATCGTGTGCTGCAGGTGTCCCTTGATGCCCAGCCCTGCCACAGTCACCCCAGGGCTCAATCGAATGTTGTCCTTTCGCACCCTTAAAACTGAAACACTAAAGCTGTTGTTAGGGCAGAGTCCCAGGGAGTGGCTGCTCTGGAGGAGCTCCAGGCAGCCCTGTTGTGGTGGCCAAGGGACATTCGCCTGTCCTGGCTGAGCCCGGCTTTGGTGTTGGACAAATTAAGGCCGACAAGCAGCAGTGTGCAGGGTCAGCAAGTCCAGCCTTGCCTGCCTGACCTTGGGCAACGGGAGGGACACAGCCTGGTGTCCCACGAGGGACAGCGGTGGTGGGAGGGGACATCTCAGTCCAGGAACAAGGGTAACATTGACTCGGAAAACGGTGGCTCCAGTTTGGTAGAGCTTGGAAGGTACAAAGAGCAGCTTCCCAACCATCCAGCCCAGAGCATTCCCTGCCCGGACAGGACACTTGGCTTCCCTGCGTCATTCCTTGGCTGCCGGGAAAGGTAGATCATGGGTATGGAGCACAGCCAAGAGACCGGGGCACAGGCAGAGAACTGCCTAGAGCCAGGGGCTGATGCAAGGCCTCGCGGGAAGGCGTGAGATAACCCGGCAGCGTCAGGGTGAGCACAGTGAGGTGGGGAGGAGAAGGGACATGGCCGGGTTCCGAGTCCCGTCCGTGCTGGTGAGCGGGGCCAACCGCGGGATCGGGCTGGGGCTGGTCCGGCAGTTGCTGGGGCTGCCAAACCCCCCCCAGTGGGTGTTTGCAGGTTGTCGGGACCCCAAGGGGCAGCGAGCGCAGGTGAGGCCGGGCTGGGCCGCAGGGGCTGTGCTGGGGCCGGGAGCACGGGGGGCCAGGGCAGCAGGTTGGGGCAGGGAGGGGGTTTGCAAAGGGCTGGAGCTGCAGCCGGGCCCCCCGGCACAGGGCAGCGGCTGGGGACGGCCGTGGGACCAGCTGTGCTGGGAGGTGCCCAGGCTGGCGGTGCCCACGCGGCCCCCTCTCTTGCAGGAGCTACAGGAGTTGGCCTCCAAGCACCCCAGCCTGGTGGTCGTTGCGCTGGGTAGGTGCCCCGAGGTGGGGTCCCTCTCCCTGCCCCCCCTGTGCCCGGGCACTGCGCACACCCTGGGAGCCAGAGCCAGGAGGGAGCAGCCCTGAGGGGCCGGTGCCTCTGGGGACACCGGGGGCTGCTGTCCTGGGGGACACCGGGGGCTCCGAGCCACCACGGGCACACGGGCACTGACCTCCCCGTGTCTGCTCTGCAGAAGTGACCGACCCTGCCAGCATCAAGGCGGCTGCAGCCAGAGTGGGGGAGAAGCTGGGGGGCTCGGGGCTGAACCTGCTCATCAACAACGCTGGAATTGCCAAGTTGACCTCATTTGAAACAGAGACACTGGAGAGCATGACTGAGATTTACACCACCAACACGATTGGGCCCCTGCTGCTGAGCCAGGTCAGACCCTCACCCAAGCTGGTCCTGCCTCAGCTCCTGTGCCAAATGGTCTCTTGCCCAACAAGCAGCTCATGGAGCCATGGGCTGGAGCTCAGGAGCTGGATTCAGCCGCTGGGGCAGTGGGAAGAGAGGGGAGGATTCCTCTAGGCAGAAGCTGGTCCCCTCCCCTGTGCCAGCTCCATGAGTGCCCCTGTCCCCTCCTTCTCCTGGCAGGCGTTCCTGCCCTTGCTGAAGAAGGCTGCCCAGGGGAGCCCGGGCTCAGGGCTGAGCTGCAGCAAGGCCGCCATCATCAACATGTCCAGCGCTGGGGGCTCCATCACTTCTCCTCTTGGTTGGGAACTGATGCCTGTTGTCTCGTACCGCTGCAGCAAGGTACTGCCGTGCCAGGGCCAGATTCCCCTGCCCGGGGCTCTGCCCGTGTCCCCTCCCGTTGCCAGCCCTGCCCTGTCTCCCCGCAGGCTGCTCTGAACATGCTGACCAGGTGCCAGTCCCTGGGGTACCGGGAGCACGGCGTCCTCTGCCTGGCTCTGCACCCCGGCTGGGTGCAGACCGACATGGGCAGCGCAGCCGGACTCACGGTAGGAGTTTCCCCCGTGCCGCCACGTGCTGCTCTGCCAGGGGAAGGAGCTGCTGCCCTGAGCCCTGCCCAGCAGCTCCCTGCCTGCCCCAGCCCCTCGGCTCCCTGCCCGGCCCCTCTGCCCGGGGCTGGCAGCTTTCCCCTCGCTCCCCCCGCGCTCCTGCCCCGGCCCGGCTGCTCCAGGGCCTGACCCAGGGGCTGCCTCTCCCCTCTGCCCCGCAGCCCCCCTTGACGGTGGACGAGAGCGTGCGAGGGATGCTGAAGGTGCTCTCCTCCCTCTCCGAGAAGGACACCGGCACCTTCCTGGACTGGGAAGGGAAGGTGGTGCCCTGGTGAGACCCCGGCATCCTGGCAGCGCCTCAATAAAGCCCTTCCCGAGAGCCCCCGGCTCTGCTCTGCCCTCCTGCTCCTTCTCCCGCCTGTGCCGCTGCCCGCAGGCGCCCGCCCGCCCCGCGGGGCCGCTGGGTCCCCACGCGTGACACCCGTGGGGCCCGGAGCCCCCGGGACGGCCCCTCCGGAGGCGCAGGGCCCGGGCACAGCCGCTCTCCTGGCAGCGGGGCTGTCCCAGGGCTGCTGAGGAGGGAAGGGATGGGGTCCTGGCTGGCCCTGGGCTGGGGGTCGCCGGCCGCAGGGCTCTGCCGTGTGGGGACACAGGGCTCGTCTGGGTGATGCCAGTGCCCGTGGGGACAGCCTGGGGCTGAGGAGGCCTGGCCCACGGGGACACGTCCCCAGGCTGCAGCGATGTCTTCTCCAAGCCCCCTGGACCCGGTGCTGGCCGGGCTGCCCTGGCCTTGCTGCCCTCCTTGCCCCTGAGCGGCCCCGCGGCTCCGGTCCCACACACCCCGAGGCGCCAACGTCAGAGCTGCCCCTGGGGCTCCAGGACCCAGTGCCCCCGTGTGCCCTGAGCGGGAGCGCAGTGGGGGCTCAGGGGGGCAGCCGGTCCTGGGGACCCTCCCCTGCACAGCCCAGGACCTTCTCCACCCCCCGTCACGCTGGATCCACGGGCCGAGGCCGACGGCCCCAGGTTCACCAAGGCCAAGTGCCGGGTCCTGCGCTCGGCTCCCAACAACCCCCGGCCGAGCTCCAGGCTTGGGGCAGAGCAGCTGGAAAGTGCCCGGGGGAAAAGGACCTGGGGGAGCTGGTTGACAGGGGCTGAATATGAGCCAGCGAGTGCCCCTGTGGTGAGAAGGGCACCAGCCTGGGTAGGAAACGGAGGGGCCGGTAGCCCAGGGCAGGATTTGTGCCGCTGTGCTGGGCACAGGATGCCCTTGTCCTGGGCCTCGTCACCAGGCACCTGGTCACCACGTTCTGGGCAGTCTGGAAGAGGCAGCACCGTGCAAGCACAATTTGGGGTGCGGGGGGCAGGAGAGGGGATGTTTTCTAGCCAGAAAATGGCCGTGGGAGCGGGAAATGGGGCTGTGCCCAGTGCTCGGTCATCGGCGCACCCAGCACTTTGACAACACCCTGAACTTGCACAGTTCACCCATTGAACTGCAAGAGCTGCAAAGGGAGGTGCAAGAAGGCAAGTCAATTTGCCAAGTGGGAAGGCAAAGAACCTCTCCCAGTGGCCACCTGAGTCACGACCTGGTGCTGCAAGGACAGCCCATCCAGCCCAGGGACACCTGTGAAGCTGCACAGGCCAGCGGAGCCCTGGGGCTCCCCACATCCCTCCCACACGCTGCTCCCTCCCTCCCTCCTCAACCTCAGCAGCTCCTCCTGGCCAGCCTGGCCGGTAGCTCCTGGATTTCGGGGCCAGGGGTCCCAAGGTCAGCAGAGTTGGCCTGGAGAAGCCAAGTGATTTTTGCCCGTTGGTGCGGAGGGCTGGCTCCAAGCCAGGAACGGAGTCCAAGGGTCCCAAGCTCTGGAAGTTTTACCTGGAGCCAAGGCTTGGTGCAAGCCCCGAGTGGGTGGGGTGAAGCACGATATAAAGAAGCTCTGAGGAGCTGAGCAAAGCAGGGAAGTAGGAGCAGAGGGAGGAGAAGGGACATGTCAGGGCTTACTGTCCGCTCGGTGCTGGTGAGCGGGGCCAACCGCGGGATCGGGCTGGGGCTGGTCCGGCAGTTGCTGGGGCTGCCAAACCCCCCCCAGTGGGTGTTTGCAGGTTGTCGGGACCCCAAGGGGCAGCGAGCGCAGGTGAGGCCGGGCTGGGCCGCAGGGGCTGTGCTGGGGCCGGGAGCATGGGGGGCCAGGGCAGCAGGTTGGGGCAGGGAGGGGGTTTGCAAAGGGCTGGAGCTGCAGCCGGGCCCCCCGGCACAGGGCAGCGGCTGGGGACGGCCGTGGGACCAGCTGTGCTGGGAGGTGCCCAGGCTGGCGGTGCCCACGCGGCCCCCTCTCTTGCAGGAGCTACAGGAGTTGGCCTCCAAGCACCCCAGCCTGGTGGTCGTTGCGCTGGGTAGGTGCCCCGAGGTGGGGTCCCTCTCCCTGCCCCCCCTGTGCCCGGGCACTGCGCACACCCTGGGAGCCAGAGCCAGGAGGGAGCAGCCCTGAGGGGCCGGTGCCTCTGGGGACACCCGGTGCTGCTGTCCTGGGGGACACCCGGTGCTGCTGTCTCTCCTGCCCGTGTCCTGCCACAAGGGCGCATCCCTGATGGATCGCAGGGGCCTCCTGTTCCCTGGATCCATGTGGGGTGGTAGCCACCTCAGGGACGCTGACCTCCCCCGCGTCATCTCTGCAGAAGTGACCGACCCTGCCAGCATCAAGGTTGCTGCAGCCAGAGTGGGGGAGAAGCTGGGGGGCTCGGGGCTGAACCTGCTCATCAACAACGCTGGAATTGCAAAGTCAAACTCACTTGATTCGGCAACGCCTGAGGACATGACCCAAATTTACACCACCAACACCATTGGGCCCCTGCTGCTGAGCCAGGTCAGACCCTCACCCACAGCACTGCTGCAAAGCTCTGAGGAGCACCTCTACCTGTGGTCTTGATCTGAGCAATCCCCAGGGAGCACAAGAGGCTCCATGGACTCTCAACAAGCAGCTCATGGATCTGTGGGCTGGAGCTCATGAGTTGGGTCTGGCTGACTGGGGCAGTGGGAAGAGGAGGCAGGATGCTCCTGTGCTGGTGCTGATGTTGCCCTTCGGGAAGGAGAGGCTCCTCTCCCCTGTGCCAGCTCCATGAGTGCCCCTGTCCCCTCCTTCTCCTGGCAGGCGTTCCTGCCCTTGCTGAAGAAGGCTGCCCAGGGGAGCCCGGGCTCAGGGCTGAGCTGCAGCAAGGCCGCCATCATCAACATGTCCAGCATTGGAGGATCCATTAAGGAAATGTATTTATGGGATCTGGCCAATTATCTCTCGTACCGCTGCAGCAAGGTACTGCCGTGCCAGGGCCAGATTCCCCTGCCCGGGGCTCTGCCCGTGTCCCCTCCCGTTGCCAGCCCTGCCCTGTCTCCCCGCAGGCTGCTCTCAACATGCTGACCAAGTGCCAGTCCCTGGGGTACCGGGAGCACGGCGTCCTCTGCCTGGCTCTGCACCCCGGCTGGGTGCAGACCGACATGGGCAGCGCAGTTGGACTCACGGTAGGAGTTTCCCCCGTGCCGCCACGTGCTGCTCTGCCAGGGGAAGGAGCTGCTGCCCTGAGCCCTGCCCAGCAGCTCCCTGCCTGCCCCAGCCCCTCGGCTCCCTGCCCGGCCCCTCTGCCCGGGGCTGGCAGCTTTCCCCTCGCTCCCCCGCGGCTCCTGCCCCGGCCCGGCTGCTCCAGGGCCTGACCCAGGGGCTGCCTCTCCCCTCTGCCCCGCAGCCCCCCTTGACGGTGGACGAGAGCGTGCGAGGGATGCTGAAGGTGCTCTCCTCCCTCTCCGAGAAGGACACCGGCACCTTCCTGGACTGGGAAGGGAAGGTGGTGCCCTGGTGAGACCCCGGCATCCTGGCAGCGCCTCAATAAAGCCCTTCCCGAGAGCCCCCGGCTCTGCTCTGCCCTCCTGCTCCTTCTCCCGCCTGTGCCGCTGCCCGCAGGCGCCCGCCCGCCCCGCGGGGCCGCTGGGTCCCCACGCGTGACACCCGTGGGGCCTGGAGCCCCCGGGACGGCCCCTCCGGAGGCGCAGGGCCCGGGCACAGCCGCTCTCCTGCCGTCATGGCCCGGGGACCACCCCGACCCTCCTCAGGGCGGCTTCTCCCCCTGCCCGTCTGCGGGGTCCCCCAGGGCCGTCCTGGGGCGCACAAGGGTCTGGGGGTCGCAGGGCCCGGCTGCCCTCTCCCCTCCGCTGGGGGACACTTGGTCGCCGGCCGGACAGACGGACAAACAGGCAGCACGTGGAGAGCTGGTGCTGGTCTCCATGTTCTGGGCCGCCTGGGAGAGGCAGTTCCATTCTGGGTGGGCAGGAGAGGGGACATTTCCCACCCAGAAAACGGCCGTGGGGGTGGGAAATGGGGCTTTGCCCTGGGCTCGAGCATCGGCACAACCTGCCTGACAGGTTCCGTCCTGCTGGTCTTGGTCCCTGTGCTTCCCCTGAGGAGAACCAGGCAGGGGTGGGTGCCCAGATGGGCTCCCCTCCAGGGGCACGGGGCACAGCAGAGCACGCCCAGCACCTCCCTGTCCCTCACCTTGCTGGCATGGCACAGGTACATGGGGACCTCTGTCACCCCGAGGCACAGCCCGATGGAGCCAGTTTGGTGATGTTGATGATGGCAGCTCTGCTGCAGCCCAGCCCCTCCTGCCCTGCGCCCTGTGCCGCCTTCTCCAGGGGCAGCAGAAATTCCTGGGGCAAAGACACCAGTGACAAGCCCCGAGCTTCAGGGTCATCCTGGAGGTCTCTGTCACAGACCATGGCTAAGCAGCTGGACAGATCTCCCCAGCAGAAGGGCAGGAAATAGGGAGGATGGACAAGCTCCAGCCTTTCCTTTCCTCAGGGAAGCAGCGAGCTGGCAGGGCCAGCCCTGGGCAGGCAGGAGCTCCAGGTGTGGAGAAGCAAAGCATGGGAGATACTGGGGCTGATCTGCCTCCCTGCTCCTCTGGTTGGACAGAGGAGAGCCGCAGTCCTGGTCTTGCCCCCATCAGTCTGTCTGGTTCAAGAGAGTGAGAACCCACCGAGCTGAGGGCACCTCTGCCATGGGGAACATCTCGCCAAGAAGGAGAAACCCAACAGGTCCACAACCTGGCAAGCTGGAGCAGCCCAGACACATTGGTGGCGAAGACAGAGGGCATCTCCTGCCAGGCCAGGGAGAGCAGCATGGCCTGCGAGCTGTGCCCAGTGTTGTTGATGAGCAGGTTCCAGCCCTGGTCCTCCAGATGAGCCACCACAGCCTGCACGGACACTTGGGTGCTGGGCAGGTCCACTGTGTCAAAAAGCAAGGTGGAGAAGAGCCCCAGTGGGACACAAAAAACGTGCTGGGGCTCATTGAATCCCCCTTATCCAAAAAGGAAGCACCAGGCTCAGGAAGTCAGGGTGTTCAACACGTGGAGGTGAGCAGCAGGTTGTCCCTCACCTCCTGGTTTCACAGCCATAACCACATCAAACCACGATTCATCTCCTTTTTGGTCACAAGGAGGCTGCTGGTAAGAAGAACTTGGCTGTATTTCCTTTCTGCACTCAAGGAATTGATCTTTTCTGGTTGGTATCTTCTCTTGCCTGATCGTTTAGATCTATTTTGGCCTTGGTAACAATTTGTGCTTCAATTGATCTTCCCCAACACAACTTCCCACAGCTTTTTCAGCCCTTTGCAGGCAAAAATTCCTTCCCTTTTTTTTTCCTTTCCTTTGGGTTGTTTTTTTTTTTCCCCTTGACATCGTTACCCACGAGGGTTTGGAGCTGCCAGATGAGCTGAGGTTGAGTCCAAGTCCTAAAAGATTTGGGGTGTGGCCTGCAGGGTTTATTTGCAGGTTCTGAACCTCCCCATCTTTATCAAGGTCCCAGCCAGGAGGTGGGGAGGACCCCCCTGAAATGGGGCTACCAGGGTTTCCAGGTCCTTTTTTGTCACTCAACTATTGGTACCAATGTGTCGTTCTGCCCGGTCTGGTTGCAGGATTTGTTAGCTGGAGCAACAGGAAGGGTATTTTTGAGGGTTGTGTTCAGCTTTTGGGTTTCCCTCTTAGGAGGTGCCAGGTGTTCACCCCGTGGAAGTGGCGTTGTTTGTTCCAAAGGGGTCACCCAAACCTCCCCAGGATCTGAAATGGGCTGGTTAGGCCAACATTCAACTTCATATGTTGACTTTTAATCACAGGGTCACAGCATGTCAGGGGTTGGAAGGGACCTCCAGAGACCACCGAGTCCAACCCCCCTGCCAGAGCAGGACCAAAACCAGGGCAGGGCACTCAGAAAGGCATCCAGACCGGTCTGGAAAGTCTGCAGAGAAGGAGCCTCCACCACCCCTCTGGGCAGCCTGTCCCAGGGCTCTGTCACCCTCACAGCAAAGAAGTTCTTCCTCATCTTGAGGTGGAACTTCCTGGGCTCCAGTTTGAATCCATTGCCCCTGATCCTGTCCCAGGGCACAAGTGACAAGAGCTTGTCCTGCCTTCTTGCTGCCCTCATGTACTGATAGACATTCATTAGATCCCCCCTCAGTCTTCTCCTCTCCAGACTGAACAGCCCCAGGTCTCTCAGGCTTTCCTCCTCAGGCAGGTGTTCCAGTCCCTTCCTCATCCTTGTAGCCTCCACTGGACTGTCCCCAGCAGATCCCTGTCCCTCTGGAACTGGGGAGCCCAGAACTGGACACAAGACTCCAAGTGAGGTCTCACCAGGGCTGAGTAGAGGGGGAGGAGAACCTCCCTCCATCTGCTGGACACACTCCTCCTGATGCACCCCAGGATCCCATTGGCCTTCTTGGCCACCAGGGCACATTCCTGTCCCATGGATCACTTGTTGTCTCCAGCAGATCACCTCCTGGCCTGGCCTGGTGCATGTTGTTGCTCCTTCCCAGGTGCAGGGCTCTGCACTTGCTCTTGTTGAACCTCATGAGGTTCCTCTTTGCCCAGCTCTCCAGTCTATCCAGATCTCACTCGAGGGCTGCCCAGCCTTCAGGTGGATCAGCCAGTCCTCCCAGCTTTGGAGTGTGTCTTGGCTTCCTGCACACGTTTCTGGACACGTTTTTTTGGGTGCTAATCTGGTGACCCTTCTGGAGGGGGGGGTTGCAGAGCTGGTTTGCTTTTTGGCAACACTTTGGGCCCCCAAGCTGTGTTTCTGTTCTCACCCTTGGACGAGACAGACCCAGCAAAGGCTGGCAAGGCTGAAGGTTCCCTTCTTGGAGCATTGTGGGCACTGAGGAGCAGCAGAACTACCCCTTCTTACTTGGAATTTTTAAATTCAGGATGGTAAAGGCCATTGGAGTGGGCCAGGACCTTGCTTTGTGTGGCATGGGCCTTTGTAGAGGTGTCCTGAAAATATCTGGGGGGAAGATCTGGATGTGATGATCTGCTGGGGGCTGCTCGGTGTGAGGGGTTGGAGCCTTCATAGAATCATGGAGTGGTTTGGGTTGGAAAGGACCTTAAGAATCATCTAGATCCAACCCCCTGCATGGGCAGGGACACCTCCCACCAGCCCAGGTTGCTCCAAGCCCCATCCAACCTGCCCTTCAACACTGCCAGGGATGGGGCAGCCACAGCTTCCCTGGGCAACCTGGGCCAGGCTCTCACCACCCTCAACATGAAGAATTTCCTCCTCATGCCTCACCTCAATCTCCCTCTTCCAGTTTTCATCCCTTCCCCCTTGTCCTCTCCCTCCCTGCCCTTGTCCCAAGCCCCTCCCCAGCTTTCCTGGAGCCCCTTCAGGCACTGGAAGCTGCTCTAAGGTCTCCCTGGAGCCTTCTCTTCTCCAGGCTGAACACCCCAACTCTCCCAGCCTGTCTCCAGAGCAGAGCTGCTCCAGCCCTTGGGTCATCTCCGTGGCCTCCTCTGGACTCTCTCCAGGAGCTCCATGTCCTCCTTGTGTTGGGGGCTGCAGAAGTGGACACAACAGAATGGTTTGAGTTGGAAGGGACCTTAAGGCTCATCTGGTTAGTCCTGGGATTCTCCAGGACCTGCATGGCCTGCTGCAGGACATGTCACAGGCTGCTGCTTAGTGGCTAATAATGGGACAGGAGTTCAAGGTTCCATCACTCCACCCCCTGTGAGGGATCTCTGAGTCTCTCAGGTGAATGATTAACTGCTCTGAGGGGATGAGCTGGGTCATTGCTCCACAGGCTGTGGGACCAGCAGGTTGGCAGGGCACAGCAGCCAGGTCTGCTGAAGGAACAAACTCCTGTTGCCTTGGAAGAAAGAACAGAATAAAGATGAAATGAAACAAGAAGGAAAGACAGAAAGAAAGGGAAGCCACAGGTCTCGTGCAGCTTGGAGTTCACTTCTAATGGTCCTCTCTGAAAAGTGAATTACAGGGTTTGAAGCCAATTTTGCCTTAAGGTGGAGAAAACCAGCCTGGAGCAGCTTCTCCTCCTTCAAAGTGCTGCCCTGGCTGCTCTCCCTTTTCCTCCCCAACTCCCTGTGGTGTCTAAGTCTGTTTGCCACCTTCTGCTGCTCCCCAGTGCTGCTGAGAAAGGCCACATCTCCTCAGTCCAGGCTGTGGACACCCCAAATAGGAGCACATCTCTGAGATACCACCACCATCACCACCACCCAGTTTCCCCCAGTGAGCCTATTTCTTTTCTCCCTTTTTCCCAAAGGAAAAGCTGCCCATGGCCACCTCCAACCAGCCCCCAAACCAACCCTCCTTCTTAGCAGCCACCCAGGATGGTCACTTGCTGTGCCCTGCCTTGCTGCCCTCTTCCAACCCACGTGTCCCACCCCAAAACTCAGCACTGCATTTAGCACCTCTGGGAACAGAGATGCCTCTCCCACGAAACTCCCTCAGCTGAGGTGTCCAGACCCACCTCTACCTGCCTCCAAAGCTGGTTTGACTGCTTCCAGCCCAAGGACAAGCTCTGTTTGGAGGGGGAAGCCCACCCAGAGGTGCACCCATCCCTCCCTACCTGGCAGGGCTGGAGGTGCCAGCATCAAGGCAGGTTGCCCAACAAAGCTGCTCCTGGTGCCATCCCCGAAGCCAGCAGAAAGCTGGGAACAATTCTGGGTGCAAGGAGGGGAGATTGCTCCATACCTAGCTGGACCAGTTTGATGCTGGGGTGCTGAGCAGCTAATTCTTGCAGGGCCTGGACACAAAGTGATGGAGCAAAGGGAGGAGATGAGAAGTCAGCAGGGCATGGGCAGGTCTCCCAGCCCTGCTCCCAGCTCAGCCAGGGTGGCTGGGGAAGGTGTGGCAGGGCTGTCCCCAGGGAAAGGGGCAGGGTTGGCAGGAGAAAGGGCTGCCCCCATCCTGGGGGATCCCATGGGGAAAGGATCCTATGCAGAAGGGAGCCCACAGGGAAAGGGATCCCATGGAGAAGGGAACCCAGGGAAAGGGATCCTATGGGGAAGGGATCCCATGGGGAAGGGATCCTATGGGGAAGGGATCCCATGGGGAAAGGGATCCTATGGGGAAGGGATCCCATGGGAGAGGGATCCCATGGGGGAAGGGATCCTATGGGGAAGGAATCCCATGGGAAAGGGATCCCATGGGGGAAGGGATCCCATGGGGAAGGGATCCCATGGGGAAGGGATCCTATGGGGAAGGAATCCGATGGGGAAAGGGACCCTATGGAGAAGGGATCCCATGGGAAAGGGATCCTATGGGGAAGGGATCCCATGGAGAAGGGATCCCATGGAGAAGGGAACCCAGGGAAAGGGATCCTATGGGGAAGGGATCCCATGGGGAAGGGATCCTATGGGGAAGGGATCCCATGGGGAAAGGGACCCTATGGGGAAGGGATCCCATGGGGAAGGGATCCCATGGAGAAGGGATCCCATGGAGAAGGGAATCCAGGGGAAGGGATCCCATGGAGAAGGGATCCCAAGGGGAAGGGATCCCATGGGGAAGGGATCCCATGGGGAAGGGCTTGGCCAGCCACTGGCATGGCCATGGGTGAGTGCTGAGGACACGGGCACCACGTCTGCCCCTCCAGCCTCATCCCACCCCGCTGGGTCAGGCACGGCCATGGACCCCACCAGAAGGTCCCTGTCCCCACTGCCAGGCCATCTCCGGACCAACAGCTCCCCTCTCCCACCCACTGGGGGCCACCCCCGTGCCCTGCACCCACCCTGAGACCCTCGGGGTGGTGGCAGGTGGCAAAGATGTGCTGGGGGGCCCAGGGGCTGGTGGCCACCTGCCTGACCAGCTCCAGCTCCATGCCCTGCCACTTTGCCACCCCAAGCCAGCACAGCCATCTCCAGGGGTGGTGACACAGGGCAGGGCCTGAAGAGGAGCTGGGCACAGCCCAGGCTGTAGGTCCAGGCATCCACGGGGATGGCAACTGTGCCAGCACCAGCCCTGTCCCTTGCCTGGACGGGCACACCAAGGGATCCCCTGGTATATGGGGACCCTGTGTCTCCTGCTGTACCCAGTTCCCCACCACTCGACTCCTCCCCAGCTGCCAGTGGCTGATGGAGAAGGGTCACCTCCACCAGGAGCCTGGAAGAGCCTTTGGAGACATCACCAGGAAGTGGAAAACAGGGCCAGATGTGGCTGTGGGCAGTGATCTCCTAGTCTGGGGGTTGAGTCTGGGGTGGTTGAACCCAGATGCTGAGCTGAAGCCCACCCTGGGAAGTGCAGGGAGGGCAGGATGCCCTCAATGCCTTCAACCAATGCCTTCAACCAATGCCTTCACCCAGAGAAGTCCTCCCAGCTCCCTGCAGCCCCTTCTGCCCACTGCTGGGGCTCCAGACTCTTCTCCTTGCTGGAGGACAAGGCTGGATGCTCATCAGCCCAAGAGGTGCCTGCAAAGCCAAAGCTCCCACAGGCCAGACCAGCACGGGGGCATGAGTTTTTAGGAGACAGAAGTGAGAAAGGTGCTAGAAGAAACAAAAGAGCTGCCACGAAAAAAGCCTCAGGTGAAAAGGGAGAATTGGCCCAACCTGAATCCAAGGTGGGGGAGGAAAAAAGAAGAGGAAAAATAACACGGGTGGGTCACATCTGGATGTGCACACAAGGACACATCTGCTGCCCTGCCTGGAGAAGGGGACAGAGCTGACTGTTCCCAGAGTGGTTCCAGGTCTGGCAATCACCAAAGAAATGGGAGATGGTGAAGGGAGTGCCAAGATGTGCTTCCAGGTGACACAGGGCACGGAGAGGAGGAAGCAGGGATGTTCCCTTCCACCTTGGTGGGCAGAGTTTGGCTCCCGTGAGAGGTGAGTGTGCTGGGGGTGGGTTTGGGTGGTGCTGGACTCACCAAGGAGCTGGTGTTAGTGAGGGTGTCACCACCTGCCCCAGCAGCTGCCCTGCACAGACCTGCCTGCTCCTGCTGCCTACCAGCAGCACCCAGAGCAGAGCTCCCATGAGGCAGGGAGGACTGGATTTTTTCCCCCTCTCCCTTCCAGGCTCCTTGGGAAGCACAGAACAGACCCAAGGGAAGAGGGCTGCAGGACCAGGAATGGTGGTGTTGGAAAACACCTCAGAAATGGAGATGGATGGGGGTTATTTCGTGCCAGATGTGCTCTGCATCTCTCCATAAACTGTGAGAAGCATTTGTGGTGCCAGGGAACGGGCCCAGATGGGTCCTGAGGCCAAGGACAGGTTGTTGACACTCTGGCCAGAACGGGTGACCCAAACAAGCAGGCACACCCATGTCAGGTGAATAACAGTTTATATTCCCTATTCCCAAAGCTCCCTGTGTCCCCCCTGGCTGGGCACTCCAGGGTCTCCAGCCCATCCCACGCTTCTAATGACACTGTAAGTTCCCTCCCCCCGTTCACACATCCTATTCCAGCAGGTCACTTTTTACCTTTTAAGGTCTAATCCTGACCTTTCTTGCCCCCCTGGCTGCCTTCCCAACCACCACAATGATCTGTACCTCCCTTAAAGTTGGGATCTTGTGGTTGAAACACGTTAATCAGTACTCGCTCATGTTTGGACAGGCAGAGCAATGAGGGTCCATTGTAATTTTAATTTATCTACCCAAAATTTCTTTTGGTTTGATGAATTTCTTCAGGTTCTTCCTGTTCTTTGAAAGGAGAAACAGAAACGGTGCAAGTTTCTCAGCTTCAGCAAAAGGTGTTTTCTAAGTTTCGTTCCAGTGTTAGTTGCTTTCCCAAAGGTAAATTACATGAAAAGTAGGTTGAATTTGAGTGAGGACATTTTTCTCCTCCTTTGTATCCCTAAAACTTAAGAATCTCTGGAAATCTGCTTCTTACCTAGTGGCTGTGAGTTTGAGGAGCAAGATGGAAGTGGCTTCGTTGGGTCTGATCTTGGCCATCAATCCTGCTCCATGTTCAGATCCCCAGATGGAGCCCAGTTCAGTCCCTCAGCTTCTTGGGCCATAAACCCCCCCAGGTGTCACTGGAAGGTGCAGAGACCTCACTTCTCTTCAACAAGCTATTCCTAACACTAGGGTGTATATAAAATAAAAACCCCAACCATGTGCTTCTAAGACTGGGATGCAAACCCAACGTTCCATTTCTAGCAATCCCAGGTGCCAGAGGCACAGCCAGTGCCCCAGGCAGTGCCCAGCAAAGGACACCCTGCAGGAACCTGCCTTGGAGCAGGGAAAGCACCCAGGGGGTTGGAGGGTGTCTCATCTAAACCACCCCCTTGGCAGCAAAGACGAGGTCTGTGGGGGTAACTGGGCCTGAGGGATGCAGGGGGGGATAAAAAGGAGCCATGGGTGGCTGAGCCAGCCTGGGGCTGCAGAGCTTGTGATACTGTGCCCGTTGGGTGAACGGAGCTCATTATCATGTCATTATAATATTAAAAATCATAGCTTCGTGTCAAAAGGTGAAGGCCCTTCCCCTGGGCCTGGCACAAACAGAGCTGTGACCAGGTTGGAGCTGCACGTGCAGCACTAACCAAGCCCCCCAGGGAGGATGGACTCGGCGCTCGCTGGCCGGGGCGCTGGGTGTGCAGAGATGTTGTGGGGCACCTCATGTGGCCTGTTGGGTGGTGGGGAGGCACCGAGCACCCAGCCGGGAGCAAACCTGCAGTGAAGAGCCAGGTCTCCTGCCCAAACGTCGTCTCTTTGGGTTTCGGGAGCGATCCCACGGCGGGACCTGGGCGGGAAGAGGCAACATGGTTCCTGCAGGGAGAGGGGGCAGGGAGGAGGGGCTGGGGGGCAGTGAGGAGGGGTCGGGGGGCAGTGAGGAGGGGTCGGGGGGGCACTGAGGAGGGGTCGGGGGGGCACTGAGGAGGGGATGGAGCAGTGAGGAGGGGTTGGGGGGGCAGTGAGGAGGGGCTGGGGACAGTGAGGAGGGGTTGGGGGGCACTGAGGCAAGGTTGGGGGGGCAGTGAGGAGGGGTTGGGGGCAGTGAGGAGGGGATGGGGGGACAGTGAGGAGGGGATGGGGGGACAGTGAGGAGGGGTCGGGGGGCAGTGAGGAGGGGCTGGGGGGGCAGTGAGGAGGGGTCGGGGGGCAGTGAGGAGGGGTTGGGGGGGCAGTGAGGAGGGGCTGGGGGGGCAGTGAGGAGGGGTTGGGGGCAGTGAGGAGGGGGTTGGGGGGCAGTGAGGAGGGGGTGGGGGGCAGTGAGGAGGGGGTTGGGGGCAGTGAGGAAGGGCTGGGGGGCAGTGAGGAGGGGTCGGGGGGCAGTGAGGAGGGGCTGGGGGGCAGTGAGGAGGGGCTGGGGGGCAGTGAGGAGGGGCTGGGGCAGTGAGGAGGGGCAGGGGGCAGTGAGGAGGGGCTGGGGGGCACTGAGGCAAGGTTGGGGGGCAGTGAGGAGGGGTCGAGGGGCAGTGAGGAGGGGTCGGGGGGCAGTGAGGAGGGGGTGGGGCAGTGAGGGGGGGCTGGGGGGCAGTGAGGAGGGGATGGGGCAGTGAGGGGGGGCTGGGGGGCAGTGAGGAGGGGTCGAGGGGCAGTGAGGAGGGGTCGGGGGGCACTGAGCAGAGCCCGGGGCCCCTCCCGGCCCCAGCGCCCCCGGCCCCGCTGCCCGGCCCGGGTCCCCGCTGTTCCTCCTGGCACTCCTAACATGGCGGGTCCCTGCCCGGCTTCTGCCCGGCCGCGTCACGTGACCGCGGGGTCCTTGCATCAGCCGGCGGGCGGGAACGGGAGGGAGGCGGGGCTGATCCGGAGTGACGCCACCTCTAGCCAATCAGAATCCGAGAGTCGGTCCGTCCCTGAGGCTGGGCGGGGTTTATCCGGAGTGATGGCACCACCAGCCAATCGGGAGCCGGGCCCGGCGCTGCGGCACGAGGGGCGGGGCGGGCGCTGCGGCGGCGCCGGGCGGCGGTGACGGGAGGTAGGGCCGGGGGGGGGGGGGGGGGGGGGGGGGGGGGGGGGCGGTGTGAGGGGCTGCGGCCCCCGGGGGTCCTGCCGCCCCGGGGGGGTCCTGCCGCCCCTCGGGGGCTCTGCACGGCCCGGCCGGGCCCTCCGGAGACGGAGCGGCGTGGGGCCGGGGCGGGCAGCGGGGGGGCCTGCAGGGGGGGCCTGCAGGGGGGGCCTGCACGGGGGGCCTGCAGGGGCTCCCGCTCAGCCCTCGCCTCTCCTCGGGCGTTCGAGAACGGGAGGTCTCGGGGTAGGGCCCTGCGCTGCCCGGGAGCCCTCTGCGTCCTTCCCTCCCTCCCCGAGTCGTTCATCATCCCCTCGAGCCCTTCATCATCCCCTCGAGTCCTTCATCCTCCTCTCCAGTCCTTCATCATCCCCTTGAGTCCTTCAGCATCCCCTCACTCCCCGAGTCCTTCATCATCCTCTCCCTCCCCAAGTCCTTCGTCCCCTCGAGTCCTTCATCCTCCCCTCGAGTCCTTCATCCTCCCCTCGAGTCCTTCATCCTCCCCTCGAGTCCTTCATCCTCCCCTCGAGTCCTTCATCCTCCCCTCGAGCCCTTCATCTTCCCCTCGAGCCCTTCATCTTCCCCTCGAGCCCTTCATCCTCCCCTCGAGCCCTTCATCCTCCCCTCGAGCCCTTCATCCTCCCCTCGAGCCCTTCATCCTCCCCTCGAGCCCTTCATCCTCCCCTCGAGCCCTTCATCCTCCCCTCGAGCCTTCATCCTCCCCTCGAGCCCTTCATCCTCCCCTCGAGCCCTTCATCCTCCCCTCGAGCCCTTCATCCTCCCCTCGAGCCCTTCATCCTCCCCTCGAGCCCTTCATCCTCCCTCGAGCCCTTCATCCTCCCCTCGAGCCCTTCATCCTCCCCTCGAGCCCTTCATCCTCCCCTCGAGCCCTTCATCCTCCCCTCGAGCCCTTCATCCTCCCCTCGAGCCCTTCATCCTCCCCTCGAGCCCTTCATCCTCCCCTCGAGCCCTTCATCCTCCCCTCGAGCCCTTCATCCTCCCCTCGAGCCCTTCATCCTCCCCTCGAGCCCTTCATCCTCCCCTCGAGCCCTTCATCCTCCCCTCGAGCCCTTCATCCTCCCCTCGAGCCCTTCATCCTCCCCTCGAGCCCTTCATCCTCCCCTCGAGCCCTTCATCCTCCCCTCGAGCCCTTCATCCTCCCCTCGAGCCCTTCATCCTCCCCTCGAGCCCTTCATCCTCCCCTCGAGCCCTTCATCCTCCCCTCGAGTCCTTCATCATCCTCTCAAGTCCTTCATCCCCTCGAGTCCTTCATCATCCCCTCCCTTCCCGAGTCCTTCATCCCCTCGAGTCCTTCATCCTCCTCTCCAGTCCTTCATCATCCCCTGGAGCCCTTCATCATCCCCTGGAGCCCTTCATCCTTCTCTCCAGTCCTTCATCCTCCTCTCCAGTCCTTCATTATCCCCTCGAGTCCTTCAGCATCCCCTCACTCCCCAAGTCCTTCACCCCCCCGAGCCCTTCATCATCCCCCCGAGCCCTTCATCATCCCCCCGAGCCCTTCATCATCCCCTCGAGCCCTTCATCATCCCCTCGAGCCCTTCATCATCCTCTCCAGTCCTTCATCCTCCTCTCCAGTCCTTCATCATCCCCTCGAGTCCTTCAGCATCCCCTCACTCCCCAAGTCCTTCATCATCCCCTCGAGTCCTTCATCATCCTCTCAAGTCCTTCATCCCCTCGAGTCCTTCATCACCCCCTCCCTTCCTGAGTCCTTCATCCTCCTCTCGAGTCCTTCATCCTCCTCTCGAGTCCTTCATCATCCCCTCACTCCCCAAGTCCTTCATCCCCTCCAGTCCTTCATCATCCCCTCGCTCCCTCTGTCACCTGGTGTCCCTGTGGTGATGCAGTTCCTGGCAGGGAAGCTTTCCAGCCATCCCAGGAGTTGACCCTGTTTGAGCAGGGAGGGTGGATGAGGTGATTTCCAGAGGTCATTTCCAGACAACGAGCCTATGATTTAATCACCCTGAATGAGTTTAGGTGTTAGAATCCCCCCCCTCTCCCCTCTGTCCCTGGCAGGACAGGCACAGCCTCTCACTGGGATCAGTGTCCAGGTGAACCTGATCTTTCAAGAACACATGTTTTCAAAGAACAGGTAGTTTGAGCTCAGGGAGCTGGAGGGAGAGGAACTTTGGGTCTAGGTCAGCACCATTTGGGACGAACCCATGGGGAGTTGGTGAGTTGTCCGTGTGGGGGAGCTCAGAGGGTGTTGTCTCCTCAGATTGCACCAAGGTCTTCTCCTCCTGCTTCCTCTGGCCAGCTCTGACCTGCAGCTTCACCATGGAAGCTCCACTAACAGCCAGCCAGATCCGGCAGCGCTTCATTGACTTCTTCAAGGAAAACCAGCACACCTACGTGCACTCCTCCTCTACCATCCCCCTGGATGACCCCACGCTGCTCTTTGCCAATGCTGGCATGAATCAGGTGGGTTTCCCACCGAGGTCCTTACGAACAGCGGTTGAAACCTGCCTGTGGGGGAAAATTATTGTTGTTTCCTCCGTCTTCTGGTCGCGAAGAGGGGGTTGATGGGACTGCTGGAGTCCTCTGTGCTCTCCCAAAACTGGCAAGAGAGGTTTTAGGCTGGTGGTGCAGTGATGGGAGCACTGCCAGCCTCCCTTCCTTGACCCTTTGGACCTCAGCTGGTCCTGGCACAAGTGACCGTCGGCATCTTTAAAGGGTGGTTGTGGCTGGGCTGCCAAAAGGGCTGTGCTGGAGAGCAGCACTCCGTTTTCTCTGACTTTTTTTCCTGGTTAGCTGGGAATTAGCTGGCTTAACGTGGGTCCAGGTGGCCAAGAAGACCAACAGCATCCTGGTTTGCATCAGGATTAACGGGGCCAGCAGGAGTAGGGAGGTGATTGTGCCCCTGGGAACTGGTGAGGCCACACCTCGAATCCTGGGGTCAGGTCTGGGTCCCTCAGGACAAGGACACTGAGGGGCTGGAGCGTGTCCAGAGAAGGGCAAGGAAGCTGGGGAAGGGGCTGGAGCACAAGTCTGAGCAGGAGCAGCTGAGGGAGCTGGGGGTGTCCAGCCTGGAGACAAGGAGGCTGAGGGGAGACCTGCTGGCTCTGCAGCTGCCTGAGAGGAAGTTGGAGTGAGGTGGGAGTTGGGCTCTTCTCCTAAGTAAATAACCACAGGATCAGAGGAAATGGCCTCAAGTTGTGTCAGGGGAGGTTTAGATTGGGTATTAGGAGGAATTTCTGTACTGAAAGAGTGGTCAGGCCCTGGCCCAGGCTGCCCAGGGAGGTGGTGGAGCCACCATCCCAGGAGGTGTTCAAAAGCCATCTAGATCTGGTGCTTCAGAACATGCTCTCGTGGGCGAGGCTGTGCAGTCTTTTTGTGTTGATGGTTGAACTCGGTGATCTTGGAGGTCCTTTCCAGACGTGATGATCCTGTGAATCTGGCTCCTTCCAGTCCCTTTGGAAGCCCTGGGGCTTGGTGGGCTCCAGGGACACGTGTGGGTGTGCCAAGTCACAGGCAGCGCTGCAGCCTCCCTGCACACAGGCTTGGTGTTTCTGACACACGCCTTGGAGAATGTCCAGCCTAGTGCTGTCGTGATCCAGAGGACACTTTCTGCCTTGTTACTGCTTGCACCCTGGGGAAACAGGCTCTTGGTGCTTGTCTTGATTGCCCTTTGATGTTTCCCCTCTCAGTTCAAACCCATCTTCCTCAACACTATCGACCCCTCGCACCCGCTCGCCAAGCTCAGCAGAGCCACCAACACCCAGAAGTGCATCCGGGCAGGGGGCAAACACAACGACCTGGATGATGTTGGGAAGGATGTCTACCACCACACCTTCTTTGAGATGTTGGGGTCCTGGTCCTTTGGGGATTATTTCAAGGTAAAGTAGGTGCAGCTCTGAACCTCTTGCCCAAAGTTACCCATCTTTGTCAGCTCAGCAGAGCATTTGCCAAGAGGATGGAGACTATCTTGGCAAAGAGTGGTTCCTAAGGTGTGTGTGTCTCTGATGGAATACGTGAGCTTGGAAGCTGCCCCAACCCTGAAGAATGCTTTGAGATTAATTACTTAAGGTTTACAAAGCTGATTAAATTGTTTGGAGAGGTTTTAGTGGCTGTCCTGGAGCTATGCAGCTCTGATAGACCTCAAACAAGAATTGGGTATAAAATAACAACATCCCTTCTCAAGTGTGGGGTTCTCAGAGGTGATGTTAAGAATGCAGCCAACTTCAAAGGGGTTTTGGGGACAGCCAACGTGCTAGGAATTAACCTATGGCATCTGGAAAGCCATATGAGATGGTTTTTGTGCCCTGTTCACTGCATGGACTTGTTTGGTTCTTGTGCCAGTCTGAAAGGTACTGATTGTTCCTTTGCAGAGAGCTGCTGGTGGCTACAGTAGCCTGCTCTGCATGAGCAGATGCTGCATGTTGAGGAGAAGGTCTGCATTCACCTGCTGAGCTCCTTTTCTCATCTGCAGGAACTTGCTTGTAAACTGGCCCTGGACCTTCTCACCAAGGAGTTTGGCATCCCTGCTGAAAGACTCTACGTCACTTATTTTGGGGGGAATGAGGCTGCAGGGCTGCAACCAGACCTGGAGTGCAAGCAGATATGGTTGGATTTGGGGTAAGGCCTTTCTCTGAGGAATGTCTGTGTTATTTTAGAGCCACGGAGATGATGGGAGGGCTGGAGCAGCTCTGCTCTGGAGCCAGGCTGGGAGAGTTGGGGTGTTCAGCCTGGAGAAGAGAAGGCTCCAGGGAGACCTTAGAGCACCTTCCAGGGCCTGAAGGGGCTCCAGGAAAGCTGGGGAGGGGCTTGGGACAAGGGCAGGGAGGGAAAGGACAAGGGGGAATGGATTAAAACTGGAAGAGGGAGATTGAGGTGAGACATGAGGAGGAAATTCTTTGCTGTGAGGGTGGTGAGAGCCTGGCCCAGGTTGCCCAGGGAAGCTGTGGCTGCCCCATCCCTGGCAGTGTTGAAGGGCAGGTTGGATGGGGCTTGGAGCAGCCTGGGCTGGTGGGAGGTGTCCCTGCCCATGCAGGGGGGTGGATCTAGATGATCCTTAAGGTCCCTTCCAACCCATTCCGTGAGACCTTCTCTTTTCTGTAGTCTCTTCCTGAGGCAGCTGCTCCACCTTTAGGCACTTTTAGTTTCCCTCCTTGGTGCCTTTGCTACTTCCACCTCACTCCCCTGGAGCTGAGGAAGCAAGAACTGCACTCAACACTCAAGCAGTGGTTGGACCAAAGCTTGATGTTGTGGTGGCTTTGGTCCTGTGGCTGTAGTCCCCTCAGAAACCTGCCACAGTCCCTGTGACACCTGGGGCCAAACCTGCCTGTATTAAACTCAGAGATCCACCTGTCTTCTTGCTGCTGGCTTCTCTGGGGGGTTGTGAAGGCCTCTGCCTCCATCTGGGCCCAGTGCTGATCCTCCTCAGCAGGGAGGGTGACATCTCAAACTGGTCTGGCTCAGCACCCTGACAGTTCTTCAGCTCATCCAGGGGGTTAGTGAACCAAGGTGTCTCTGCTGTGGTCCTTGGTTGGGGGAATTCTTGCCTCTGCTGCTCAGTAAGAGTTTCTTGTTCCAGGCTGGCTGAGGGCAGGATCCTGCCTGGCAATATGAAGGATAACTTCTGGGAAATGGGAGACACAGGCCCCTGTGGCCCTTGCAGTGAGATCCACTACGACAGGATCGGGGACAGAGATGCTTCTCACCTGGTCAACCAGGATGATCCCAACGTCCTGGAGATCTGGAACCTGGTGTTCATCCAGTTCAACAGGTGAGCCAGACCTGCTTCCCCCAGGCTGCTCCATGGGGGTTGCACTCTTGGACCTGCCCTGGGCTTGCTCACCAATCCCTCTTGCCCAGGAGCTGAGTCAGCACTTTGTGATGCTCTGTCCCCTCACCCAGCCTGCAGAACAGGTTGGTCACACTGGCTTTGGGGACAGACTCCAAGTATTTTCTCAGTTTGTTTGTCAGGAATTCACAGAATTACAGAATAGTTGTGGTTGGAAAAGACCTTTAAGATCATCAAATCCAGCCATAACCCAACCCTACCAGCCATAACCCAACGCTACCAAGTCCAGTGCTTAATCCCATGGGGAATAAGTGCCATCCCACTCTGAGCTTGTCTGGGTTGTCCTTGTGTATGGGCCTGTGTCTAAATCTGGTGGAACAAAACCTCATGGAGATGAGGAGAGAGAGGTGAGTTGCCTGTGCAGAGGCTCCTTCCATAACAGGTCATCTTTCTTTGTGTGGCTGGGCAGGGAAGCTGATGGGACACTGAAACCTCTTCCTAAGAAAAGTATTGATACTGGGATGGGCCTGGAGAGGCTGGTCTCTGTGCTGCAGAACAAGATGTCCAACTATGACACCGACCTTTTCCTTCCTTACTTTGAAGCCATCCAGAAGGTACAAGCTGGGAGGGCTGGGTCTGCACCCAGCTGCATCCATCTCCTGAATCCCTGGGGAGATGCCTGGGGCTGGTGGGATGGGGTGGTTATGTCTGCAGGTCTCTGCTCTCCAGCTGCTGTGAGCCCAGGGGTTTGTACTTTGCTGAGAGCAGGAATTCAGGCTGGGACAGGAATTGCTGCCTTGGGGCCTCCTTCCAGGGGAAGACACAGGACAAGCAGTGCAGCTTTCCCATTGATGTGAGGGTGGTGAGAGCCTGGCCCAGGCTGCCCAGGGAAGCTGTGGCTGCCCCATCCCTGGCAGTGCTGAAAGGCAGGTTGGATGGGGCTTGGAGCAACCTGGGCTGGTGGGAGGTGTCCCTGCCCGTGCAGGGGGTTGGAACTGGATGATCTTGAAGGTCCCTCCAACCCAAACCAGTCTGGGATTCCATGATTCTATGATACTTGCTGTGAACTGTCCTGCTGGCACACTCCTTGGTCTTCTCTTGGCCAAGCACCATCTTTTTGCTGTGTGGTAGAGAGCACGTGGTGCTGCTGAGCCAGAACCAGGGGTTGTCCTTCAGCCTCCCACCCTGAACATGCTGTTTTGTGGGAAGTCCCCTGGGAGAGGAGGCCTTGGCCATAAACCATGGCAGAACCAGGCTGCTGTTCCTGCATCTTCCTTGGTGGGAGCTGTGCTGGGAACTTGGTGTGCAAGTCCAAGCTTTTTTTTTTTTTCCTTCGTGGAAGGGCCAGAGCTTCCTGGGTGTAGATGTTGCTGGGAAATAAACATCAGGGAAGAGATCCCAGGCTCCTGCTGCCCCTGAGGGATGAGGTGTGGAGCTCCGGAGCTGGAACCGGAGCGCTGCCTTTCTTCGGTGTTAAAGCCACTGACTGGACACACAGTGTTCTTGTCTGCTTTCCTGCCGTGTTGCTGGTCCCCACTGTCCTTAACTGTGTCCCCTTTGGCCACCACCTTCTCCCTCTGCAGGGCACGGGTGCCAGGCCCTACCTGGGGCAGGTTGGTGCCGAGGACGCCGACGGCATCGACATGGCGTACCGGGTGCTGGCTGACCACGCACGCACCATCACCCTGGCCCTGTCCGACGGGGGCAGGCCTGACAACACTGGCAGAGGGTAAGAAAGGAGCTGCCCCATCCCTTCTCTTCAGCTTCTCTGAGGGCTGTGGGATGTCACCTGTCTCTGGGATGTCACGGGATGCATCACTCAAGCAGTGGGTCACGGAGCGTTTGCTCCGTAGTTTTGAATCCCCGTAGCCAGGTCGGCCCAAAAGGCCAAGAGACACAGGTCTGAGGGTCCTTGTGGCACAGTCCTGCTGTGTCAGCCCCCAGAAAAGGTCACCATGGGTAGACAGGCATGAAACCCTGCTCGGTGCAGTCCTGCTTTGAAAAAACCCAGTGAAGTTTGGGCTGGGGGCTGTGCTGTGGGAGCTGCTGGCTCTGAAGCACAGAGTGAGGCTGGGTCACGGATCTGGAGCCTGGCCCCTCACCTCTGGCTTGCTGCTGGCCTGAGCAGCCCGTTGAGAGAAAATGTGGGATGAGAACTGGGTGGATGGTGGTGGATCCCCTGAGAAGAGCTGAGAGGTGTGATGTCTGCATGGGGGGCTCTGCTGTTCCCTAGGTACGTGCTGAGAAGGATCCTCCGGCGGGCTGTGCGCTACTCCCACGAGAAGCTCAACGCCCCCAAGGGTTTCTTTGCCACTCTGGTTGATGTGGTGGTGCAGTCACTGGTGAGTTCTTCCCCTGCTCTGCTGCCTCTGCTGAAGACTTCCTCTGCTGAGGTCTGCAGATCTCCCTGCTGAAGGACTAATCCTCTTGGGTCTGCAGGGAGATGCCTTTCCCGAGCTGAAGAAGGACCCAGACATGGTGAAGGACATTATCAATGAAGAAGAGGATCAGTTCCTGAAAACACTCAGCAGAGGACGTCGCATCCTTGACAGGAAGATTCAGAGTCTGGGAGACAGTAAAACCATCCCTGGTAAGGCTAGGACTTCTGTCTGGGTGCACCAAAGGTCCTTTCTATCTGGGACCAACTTCGGGCTCAGCTGGGTTGGGAACTGAGCTGATGGAAGGTGTGTGGGAAGAGTTGGAGTCAATGAGGCTGGTGAAGGGACTAGAGGGAAAGTTATGAGGAGAGGCTGAGGGAGCTGGGGTTGTTCAGCCTGGAGGAGACTCCAGGGGGACCTGATCACTCTCTGCAACTACCTGAAGGGAGGTTTAGTCAGGTGGGGTTGGGCTCTTTTTCCAGGCAACCAGTGACAGGATGAGAGGCCTGGCCTGAAGCTGCACCAGAGGAGGTTTAGGTTGGATATCAGGAAGCAGTTCCTCATGGAGAGGGTGACCAGACATTGGGATGGGCTGCCCAGGGAAGTGGTGGAGGCAGCATCCCTGAAGGTGTCCAAGGAAAGGCTGGATGTGGCACTTAGTGCCATGGTCTGGAGATGTGGGGGTGTCAGGTCACAGGCTGGACTTGAGGATCTCGGAGTTCTTTTCCAGCCTCAATAATTCTGTGATTCTCTGTGACTCAAAAGCCTGTTGCTCACAGCTGGGCCACCCACCTCTTCCCCTCTGCCCTGTGTTTACTTGCTCAGGTTTCTGAGCTGCCCAGACACAACGTGGTGATCTCTGTGCTGTCAGAGGAGCCTTTCAGATGTTCATCTTCACCAGATCTGCTCACTCTCCTGCCACAGCAGAGCCAGTTGGGTGGGACGGAGCCAGTGGGAGAGGGGGCATAGGAGCAGTGTCTTTGTGGAGCAGGAGGGCTGACTGCTTTGCTTTTCCTCTGCAGGTGACACTGCCTGGCTGCTGTATGACACCTATGGCTTTCCTGCTGATCTCACTGGGCTGATAGCAGAGGAGAAGGGCCTGGTTGTGGACATGGAGGGTTTTGAAGAGGAGCGGAAAAATGCGCAGGTAGAGGAACAGCTCCAGGGGAGCTGCTCTGCAGGGAGGGATCCCTTCTTCTCAGCTTGCTGTGGGCAGGGAGGGTTCCCTTCTCAGTTTGCTGTCAGTGTGTTTGCTCCTTTCTTACTGGGTCTGCTCACACCCCCAGTGCCCCAGAGCCCTGGGCATGTCTAGACGAAAGGTTTCACACTGGAAGAGGGGAGGTTTACATGAAGTATTAGAAGAAATTCTCCACTCTGAGGGTGGTGAGAGCCTGGCCCAGGTTGCCCAGGGAAGCTGTGGCTGCCCCATCCCTGGCAGTGTTGAAGGGCAGGTTGGATGGGGCTTGGAGCAGCCTGGGCTGGTGGGAGGTGTCCCTTCCCATGCAGGGGGTTGGATCTAGATGATCTTGAAGGTCCCTTCCAACCCAAACCAGTCTGGATTCTTTGTCACTGCAGCTGTGTGGGACACAGCTTTCTGTGCAGCTGGGGCAGGGTCTGCTCACTAGCTCTGCAAAGCCTGGAGCCTGCAGCTCGGCCTTCAGAGTTGGTGATGTGCTGGGACAACTGCTCCTGTTCTGGGTGGGGAAGTTCAGGACTCCCCTGTTGGAGGAGCAGTGTCCAGACAGGCCTGCAGCTCAGGTGCCTCTCCCAGCACTTTGCTGCAGCAGCAGAGAGAGGCATTGAGCTGGTGGCTGGGTACTTGCTATGCCGTTGCTGGGCTCAGGCCTGCATGCTGGTACCCCTGGAACAGCCTGCTCCCAAGTCAGAGAAGATGGGAACACTCCAGCTGCTGGCACAGGGCTTCCCACAGCAAAGCTCTGAACCCACCTCCCACCTCAGAACCCACCTCAGAAGCTTGGAGGGGTGTGAGGGAGGGGTGTGAGCAGGCTGGGGTGCACAGGCCAGTGCTGAGGTGGGTTTTCTCCAACTTTGGTGCTTATTGTTGACAGCTCAAATCCCAAGGGAAAGGTGCAGGTGGGGAGGATCTCCTCATGCTGGACATTTATGCCATTGAAGAGCTGAGGGCCCGAGGGCTGGAGGTGACTGACGACTCACCAAAGTACACCTATGCTTCAGATCAGAGTGGTGCCTATGGTAAGAAAAACAAACCTTCTCAGAATCATCCTCTGCTGCCCAGCCTTTCCTGGCATGTGCCTCAGCAAGGTCTCCTTCTGGGCTCACCTTTCCTGGGAGGTGGGAGTGGAAATGTGTGCAGGACAACAGCCTGTGTGTAGCAAAGGAAGCAGGGGAGGAGGAGGGCAGATTGCTGGGGAGTCTACCTGCTGCTCAGGTCTGGGGTTGCCCACCTGCTCAGGGGCTTTTGGAGGGATTCCTGTTCCCTGCAGCTTTGTGTCTCTCCATTCCTGGGACTGTGTTTCCTTCTGCCCTTCTACCAGTGTCACAGGAGACTGCAGGGTCCACTTGGCTCTGGCTTTTGCTGCTCATGCTTTGGTTTGGTAGAGATTCAGGAGGCCCCAGGCTTGTGGCAGCACACGTGGCTGATTTTTACCATCTAGGTGTGGAACAAAGTGCCAACCCTACCTTAGAGAGCACAGAATGCAATTCCCTCTTCTCCAACTAACCTTTACCTTGGTTCTTTCTCCTTCCTTAACCCTGCAAATGTAGCTGCCCCGAGCTCCTGCCCTAGCTGGGCAGGTGTTGCTGTGAAGTTCTCCTCCCACCTGGTGTCCACAAGGTTTTCCTGTTTTACTGACACTGCCTGTTGTCCTGGTGACAGATTTTGGGAGCCTCGTGGCCACAGTGCAAGCCATCCGCAGGGAGAAGAGGTTTGTGGAGGAGGTGTCCACTGGCCAGGAGTGTGGGATTGTGCTGGACCAGACCTGCTTCTACGCCGAGCAGGGGGGGGCAGATCTATGACCAGGGCTACATGGTCAAGGAGGATGACAGCAGGGAGGATGTGAGTGAGCCTGAGAGCTTCTGGCTGGACCCAGTGTGAGCTGGGGCCTGGGCAGGGTGTGTGGAGAAGAAGGGACAAGCACACTGCAACTCTCTCCTGTCCTTGGTTGCACAGTTTCCTTTCTGGATGTGCAGGGTGGACTGATGTGCTGGAGTTTGTTCCTTTTGCTTCCCAGGGAGCTGAGCTCACACAGGCTGGCTTAGAACATGGGTGCCTGGGGCTGGGATTGCTGTGAGGACAGGACTGGGAAGTGCTGGGAGCTGGGATTGCTGTGAGGACAGGACTGGGAGGTGCTGGAAGCTGGGATTGCTGTGAGGACAGGACTGGGAGGTGGTGGGAGCTGGGATTGCTGTGAGGACAGGACTGGGAGGTGCTGGGAGCTGGGATTGCTGTGAGGACAGGACTGGGAGGAGGTGCTGGGAGCTGGGATTGCTGTGAGGACAGGACTGGGAGGAGGTGCTGGGAGCTGGGATTGCTGTGAGGACAGGACTGGGAGGTGCTGGGAGCTGGGATTGCTGTGAGGAGGACAAGGCTGGGAGGTGCTGGGAGCTGGGATTGCTGTGAGGACAGGACTGGGAAGTGCTGGGAGTTGGGATTGCTGTGAGGACAGGACTGGGAGGAGGTGCTGGGAGCTGGGATTGCTGGGAGGACAGGACTGGGAAGTGCTGGGAGCTGGGATTGCTGTGAGGACAGGACTGGGAGGTGCTGGGAGCTGGGATTGCTGGGAGGACAGGACTGGGAGGTGCTGGGAGCTGGAATTGCTGGGAGGAGGACAAGGCTGGGAGGTGCTGGGAGCTGGGATTGCTGTGAGGACAGGACTGGGAAGTGCTGGGAGCTGGGATTGCTGTGAGGACAGGACTGGGAGGTGGTGGGAGCTGGGATTGCTGGGAGGACAGAGTTGGGAGGTGCAGGGAGCTGGGATTGCTGTGAGGAGGACTGGGCTGGGGGGTGATGAGCTGAGGGGGGGAACAATTCCAGCTCTGCTGTGCCCTGTCCCCATGCCCCACCTCCATGCTCTGCTTTGTTGCTCTCTCTGCTGTGTTTGGGGACACTCAGCTTTCTCCTGTCACACACACCAGCCTGGCTCTCAGCTGAGACCTTTCCAGCTGCAGCTCAGACTCTGGTTGGACTGTCTCCTTGCCCTCTCACCTGCTCACTGGGTCCTTTTCCTTCTCTGTGCAGAAAACAGAATTCACAGTGAAGAACGTGCAGGTCCGAGGAGGCTACGTGCTTCACATAGGAACCCTCTATGGCAGCTTGAAAGTAGGAGATCAGGTCCACCTGTCCATTGATGAGGTGAGTTAAGAACTAGTGCAACAGCCACCCTCATCTCTTCCCTGGATTTTGTCTTCTTCTGTTGAAGCCACTTGAGTTGCCTGAAGTTTGGGGTCTGCTCTCCCTGTGGCACAAGATCATGGAATCATATCATGGCATGGTTTGGGTTGGAAGGGACCTTAAAGGTCATCGAGATCCAACCCCCCTGCATGGGCAGGGACACCTCCCACTAGATCAGGTTGCTCCAAGATGCCAGCAAGGAGCGTGGTCTTTCCAGTGGGGGTGACTCCAGGCCTCTCCTGCCTGGCATCTGGTTTCCTCCTGCCAGGAGGCAGATAAGGCCCAGCTGGCTCAGGACTGTGCTCCTTGGGTTTTGCTGGGCAGCAGCAGCACGTTTTGGGGCACAGCTTGGAGGTGGAGGTGTGGTGCTCTGGGGTGGTGTGGATGCCAGCAGAGGGCCTGGGCTGTCTGCCCCCCTCCAGACATGGCTCCCATGGGCTCAGCCTGCTCAGTGGGTGCTGGGCTGAGCCTCCTCTGCAAGGTGTGTTTCCCTTCCATCTAGAGGTGGTACCTGTGGAGCCAGAGGGGAGCCTCCCACCTGCCAGAGCTTTTCCCTGATGAGTGTCTCTGTCATAGAGTCACAGAATCGTTTTGGTCAGAATAGACGTTGTCCAACCTTTCATCCAGCCCTGCCAAGGCCACCACTGCCCCATGTCCCTCAGCTCCACATCTGCAGGGCTTTGAAACCCCTCCAGGGATGGGGACTCCACCCCTGCCCTGGGCAGCCTGGGCCAGGGCCTGACAGCCCTTTGGGGGAAGAAACTGTTCCCAAGATCCAATCTAAACCTCCCCTGGCACAACCTGAGGTCATCTCCTCTTGTCCCATCACTTGTTCCTGGGGAGCAGAGACCAACCCCCCTGGCTCCAACCTCCTCTCAGGCAGCTGCAGACCCAGCAGGTCTCCCCTCACCTCCTTGTCTCCAGGCTGGACACCCCCAGCTCCCTCAGCTGCTCCTGCTCACACTTGTGCTCCAGCCCCTTCCCCAGCTCCCTTACCCTTCTCTGGACACGCTCCAGCCCCTCAATATCCTTGTCCTGAGGGACCCAGAACTGACCCCAGGACTCGAGAAACTTTGTCTCTCCAGACAGACCCAATGAGGGGAAAAGTCCTGCACAGATCTGGTGGGGAATGTCCTGCTTCCTTAGCAGTGGCTCCGAAGCACCAAGCGTGCTAAGTTCCTCCTGTTCTCCTGAGGTTTCTGTTGGAGCAGCACCTTAACCTCCAGTTCTTGCTGGTAGAGGGTGCTGTTGGCCCTGTCTAACGGTGCCTTCCCCCCTCCCTCAGAGCCGCCGGAGGCCGGTCATGAGCAACCACACGGCCACCCACATCCTCAACTTCGCCCTGCGCTCCGTGCTGGGGGAGGCGGAGCAGAGGGGCTCGCTGGTGGCCCCCGACAGGCTGCGCTTCGACTTCACAGCCAAGGGAGCCTTGTCTAGCCAGGAGATCAAGACGGTTGAAGGCATCGCCAACCAGATGATTGAGGAGGCAAAGGTGGGCCCAGCTGCTGGGTTGGATGTGCTCAGGGGGGGGAAAAAAAATGAGCGTGAGTCAAGGTTTTGGATGAGCTGGGGTGGTGGGAGTTTGGCCCAGCGGGTGTCCTCGGAGCTGCTGGTGGGGTGCTGGGTGCAGGCTGGCATCCCAGAGTGTTCCAGGAGGGAAAACTCCCATGTGGATTGCTCTGTGCATTGGTACTGAGCCCTCTCTTGGGCTACAGAGTCACAGAATTGTTCTGGTTGGAAAAGACTTGTAAGATAATTGAGACCAACCATTAACCCAACTCTCCCGTGTCTGGGGCTCACCCGTGTCCCTCAGCACCACATCTATGTGGCTTCTAAACCCCTCCAGGGATGGGGATTCCACCACCTTCCTGGGCAGCCTGGGCCAGTGTTTAATGACTCTTTCAGGCTCTGTGCCTGCTCTAGTATCACATCAACTATGAGAGCCAAGACAGGGTGGTTTTGCTGGCCTCTCTGGATGGACAGTGTCCCCCCAGTGTTGTGACCTCAGTGGTGAGAGAGCTACTCCATTTGGTGCCAGCCCAGTGTCAGAACAGACCCTAGAGGACCCTGTGCTCTGCTCAGGAATCTGTGCTTAGGGAGGAAGGTGCAGGAGCACGGGGGGTCTGAGCAGGCAGTGGGGTGAGGAATTCTGCAGATGGGGAGGCTCTCCATGGCTTTGGGAGCCCCACAGCTCAACAAACCCCAGCGTGGGCGAGGCACCTGACTTCCCTTTTAGGACATTTTGGAGGGAATCATAGAATCATAGAATCCTAGGGGTTGGAAGGGACCTTGAAAGATCATCTAGTCCAACCCCCCCTGCCAGAGCAGGGTCACCCAGAGCACATCACACAGGAAGGCGTCCAGGTGGGTTTGGAATGTCTCCAGCGAAGGAGACTCCACAACCTCCCTGGGCAGCCTGTCCCAGGGCTCTGTCACTCTCACAGTAAAAAAAATTTTTTCTGATATTCACCTTAAACCTCCTATGCTCCAATTTGTATCCATTACTCCTTGTCCTATCACTGGTCATCACTGAAAAAAGCTTAACTCCATCTTCTTGACACTCACCCTTTACGTATCTGTAAACATTGATGAGGTCACCCCTCAGTCTCCTTTTCTCCAAACTAAAGAGACCCAGCTCTCTCAGCCTTTCCCCATAAGGGAGATGTTCCACTCCCTCAATCATCTTTGTGGCTCTGCCCTGGACTCTTTCCAGCAGTTCCCTGTCCCTCTTGAACTGAGGGGCCCAGAACTGGACACAATACTCCAGATGCGGCCTCACCAATGCAGAATAGAGGGGGAGGGGAACCTCTCTTGAATCTGGAAATGTGTGCCCTCAGTCACAGCTGAGAGGACTCCTCTCTGACCTGTGTCCCTGTCCTGTGCCCTGCAGCCTGTCTATGCCAAGGACTGTCCTCTAGCAGCAGCCAAAGCCATCCAGGGACTGCGGGCAGTGTTTGACGAGACCTACCCTGACCCCGTCCGCGTGGTCTCCATCGGCATCCCCGTGGAGGAGCTGCTGGCTGACCCCTCAGGCCCTGCAGGCTCCATCACTTCCATCGAGTTCTGCGGAGGGACGTGAGTGTCTGCAGAGGCTGAGGGACTTGGCAGGATGGCTGGAAAGGACTCCCAGGGGAGCCCGAGCCCCCGAGGGCTGCTGAGTGCTGTGGGCGTGTGCTGGGCCGCAGCCAGGGCAGGGCTGGAGGTGCTGATGGTGCTGATGATGTGCCCTTGTATTCCCAGCCCTGAGTCAAGCTGCCTTTGCAGGCAGGAAAGTTGCCTCTGTGCTGTCCCTGCCCACACATGTGGTCTCCAGCAGTGCTGGGAACACAGCCCTGGCCACCTTTTCCTCACTCCTTCACTTTCAGTGGCTGGGGTGGGTTTTCTGCCTGTCCCCTCGCTCGCTGCCTCTCTCTGGCAGGGTGGTTTTCTTGTTCCCATGCTGATGCCTG